>NC_090958.1:7258181-7560606 GCF_040807025.1 Struthio camelus | reverse complement strand
CATGTTCTCTACAACTGGAAAGAGCAAAACTGCATCCAGTCTTCCCTTGGCCACACTCTTAAACTTCTGCTAGTCCCTTGCAAGCCCGTGCTAACCTGTTCTAGAAACCCATAAAAATTCAAATGCCTTGTCAGTGTCCTTTGGCGAGTTTCATGAATAGCGTATTCTGTTGTCTGTTTGGGTTCTTTTAGATCAGATGATTTGGCAGGAAACTTGCTGAAAATGTTGTCTCCTGGTCTGAATATTTTGAAAGGTCACTGAGATCTGTATTTAAATCTTGACATCTCATGGAAGATCTACATGACCTCAGAAATGGGCTTGTTGAGTCCTGAAAGTGTATATCTATCTTGTGTCTTGTTTGTGACATGCTTCCTGCTATAGAAATAGCTCAAAGGACTGTACATATTTACAAGAAACTTTATATTCGTAACAAAAGGGAATTGAATTGGTTTCTACTTTTTTATTGTAAACTGTGCAGTTTTTCAACACTAGCTTTTTTGTTTTAATGGTGGTTGTGGACAGCCATCTTCAGACACTGGAGGAGCCTCAGCTTAATCCTCCTAGCTCCCATGAAGAAATATTGTAACATTAAATTGCAATTGAAGCTTGTGAGCATAAATGAGGATTTAGGTATCTAAAAGTAAAGTACAGGATTTTTTCTTCATTACCTTTTTATTATTGACAAGGGAGGGAACCAGAGGGACAGTTCAAAGCTCCACCTGGAAAGTATTGAACTTTGTTGTTGAACAATAACCAAATAAAACAAATAACTATCTTGACTGGCATGGTGAAATGAACGCTTCCTTCTACGTGGAGTACCACTAAGCCATCCTAACATTGCACCCAGCATTAGAAGCTGCGTAATCTATAGGCGTCTGAGCTTACCAAAGAGCTAACCGTGACAATATTTAGCCTTTTAATAGTTGTTATTCCCTGAACAAGTAACTAGCATAAATGGCTTCACAAAGTTAAAGCATGTTCCTATGAACTAAAACAGGTGGATTTGTCCAAATATTTTACTATAGCAGCAGTCTGCTGCAAACACCTAGCGCTAACCTCTGCCCTCAGAGGGGCAGAGTTAAAGGCATGTGAGTATCTGGGAAAACAAGCTGGCCCTGGTAAATGACCCATACATTTTCAGCTGGAAAAAAAAAAAATCTTAATTAACAACAGTGTGATCTAACGACAGGTTTGGGATCTATCCCAGCAGTGTACTGGTAGCAAAGGGGACAGAGATAGTTACTCATCCCACCGCTGTAATATGCTGGTGCTTTAAGGCTTAATAGCTGCAACTTTTTAAAAACACTTCACAAATCTAATTCAGAGTGAGTACAACCTGCAGTTACTGTACATCTTAACTTACACCTGCTGGGAAAACTTGCTAGATCAGACTTAAATGTAAATACATCTATTTTTAACTGAACCAGTTTTTACAGGGTCTGAAGTATTCTTTCACAGGAAGAGGTTTTTAATATTCACACTGCTGCCTACAGTAACTTAATTTGTCCTCCTACTGTTCAGTGTATTTGGTTTTGTGCACATACCCCCTCCCCCTGCCTGGCCATGTCCCCCCGCCCCCCATACAGGGCTTGTTGGAGGGTGTGTGGGAGGGTTACTAATAGCTCCTATTACATTTTTGGTCTACCATGCCATTCTTCATGAAAAATGCTCTACGTTTAAAAAAAAAAAAACACACAAGCTGCTTGATTTATCTATTGTGCCTACTATCTGATGTATATGATGAAATGCTAACTAACTTGTTAACTAAATGTTCCTTTATTTCTATTTTACTGTGCACCAAAAAAAAAAAAAAAACTTATTTAAAACTCATTGTTGCAGTCCTATGATGCATGATCAGAATTGTAACAAAACTAAACAAATTCCAGAAACTGGTGGAGTGTTTAAAAAAAAAAAAATTTATTTACTGAGCCTTTTGCTTATCAGGAATCCTGCACCAATTCCATTTTCAGCATCACTACCACACATTTGCTGCTGAAAATGAGAGGGTTTTTTTTTTGGGGGGGGGGAGAATGGGACTCTTGTTATTTCTGCCATAGACACAGAATCTAAGCGCTTACTCAGAGTCCCAAAATGCCTATAACAAAAGGCTCTGCAGCTACCTAAAAAAAATGTGCTCTCCTAGCAACAGCCAGGAATGAACATAACAGCACAGACTGAGCGATGTGGGTGGGGGGACGTAAGCGAGCTAATAAATCCAACTCTTGATTCATTTTTTGCCTTTGTAAGGATTTGATTCATCCCGTTACAGTAAGGGAACACAAGTGTGATTAAGCTAATCCATCCACTTGTCAAGAAGAAGAAACCCCCCCCCCCCCCAAAAATCACAACCCAAACCAACTCTGCCTGCCCCCCCCCCCAAAAAAAAACCCTCCACCACCACCCAACCTACCTGCTTCTGCCCCAGCCCTCTGCCCTGCCAGGAGCCAGCCCTCCCATGTGGGACCTGCCCAACACAAATGGATTTGGGGTGGGTGGGTTGGGGGGGGGTTGGTGGTGGCAGCTGTGGCTCACCGGCAGGAAGGCTGCAGCCCCTGGGTGCTGCTGGGTGAGGCCGTAGGTGCTGGTGGTACAAGGCTGGCAGCTGCCAGCTGCACCCCGATTCCTCCCCCCACCCCCCCTTTGCCTGGATGCTGCTGCCATTTCTCCCCCCCTCCCTCCCCCTAAGCAGCTCCTGGGGAGGGAGAAGACCCCCATGGCTCGCCCCCCCCCCCCCCCAGCTGCCACTGCGCAGCGCCCTGGCCCCAGCACTCGCCGCACGGTCCTGGCACCAGCTCTCCCACCTGTAGCCGCTGCACACCCGCCTTGCCCTGAAATAGCAGTGCCAGGAGGCAGTGACTATGGGCCAAGCGCAGCCTTTCGCAGCATCGCTCACGCTCCCCCAGCGCCTGGCGCTGGTCCCACCACCTGCGCCCCTCACCCTGGTTTCTGGGGAGCACAAGCAAAGCTTCCTGGGCTACGAAAGCTAATGGGAGCCTTACCAGCTGCACACCATGCACCCAGCACTCTTCAGCAGCTCAGAGAGGGCTGGAACCTGCAAATAAAAAAAGAAAGGAAAAAAAAAAAGAAAAAAGCAGCTTTCTAGTCCCCTGGCCCCAGCCAAACCGCTCCAGCACTGATGAAAAGCCTGGCATAAGCCATCTATGACTCAACTTGGCAAAACAAACCCTACAAACCTTAGCTAGGTCTAATGAAACCTAGTCCATAATTTCTCTAAAAGAAGTTTTGCATTGTAGTTTAGTTACCCTCCTCTTGCCTGTTCACCATTTGTCAAAGTTCCTGCTTTTTGACTCAGGAGAACTTTGGCAACTGGAAAAGAAAAAAAAAAAAAAAAAAAAACCCTCAGTTAAGCTATGACAAGAATCTTCCTATTTTCTTCTAGCAAAAAATTAATCTTAAGTAAGTCATTTAGATCAGAAGCTCATAGTATCATTTCCCAGGGGCACTAAATGTGTTTAAGAGCCATCACTGCTTGTACACTCCCATCTAGTTTTCTTGGAGCACAACTGACAATTTCCTGCAACACCACTTTCTCTGGGGCAGAAGACGGGCATGCATTCCTTGCAGCAGTCCTGCAGGCATCTGCCACTCTATACTTCCACACTTAGGTTTTGAATGAGTTTGATATTTCACCAGACAGCAATCCCATTAACTATCTTAACTGGACCTGCGTGACCATGTTCTCCCTGGGCTACTTTGGTCCACTTACTTCTTTTGCTTTTCACACAGCTTTTTACTGCGCTGACATAACCAGCTTGAATTTTAAGGAACCGCTACACTCTGGCAGATTGCACAAGACTGCCTTTAACAGAGAGGCACCCTCCCCCCCCCTTTCCCTGCTCTCCTTACGGTGCGCATAAAAATATTACAGAGGTGCAGGCTGTCCCAGTGCACAGGCGAATCCAATTCCACAAACCATATCCAACCAGGAAGCAAACGGCAAGAAGCTTAGCACAATGTCAAGGAGAAAGGCTTGGGGGGGGGGGGGGGGGGGGGAAGGAAAAAAAAAAAAAAAAAAAAAGGTCTGCTTGAAGAGTAGCTTGCAGGAACAAAAAGGTGCCAGGGAGCATTAAGACCTATACCAAGTTTTTGAGACTAAGGAACAGATTGATGGAGCTTGTGATTGTTCTTCTTCATGTAAGCTTTACATCATGAAAAAAACACACTAAAACATCCTCCATCTTCTCAACTGATTACCAAAGTGCTTCAGGCTGTGTCTACGACTGAAAAGCTTGCACAATCCACTAACATATACAACAGCAACAATCAACTGCAGGTTCTAAAAGAACAACAACAAACTCAAGAAAGCTGAGGCCAAAACACCATAACAGGGTAGGATAAGAACAAAACAAGTCATCCGCTTTTCTTAAAAATCTTTTATTTTTAATTTGTTTCTGAAGAGGTTGAAAACAAAAGCAATTCCATATTTCAGAATAAAGACTATCCATAGCACAGGATGAAGGACAGTTTTCAGAGAAAACCATTGCACTAGACCCAGTTCTACTAAGCTACTCAAAAATCTTGCAACAAAGCTAGTGAACAAACCTGCGGATGGCAAACCACCCTTCCGCTGCGGCTGGCTCCACTGAATGCTGGCTGCTGCGGGTTTTGTCCCCGCTCAAAGTATTGCTGATTTGCGTAATGTGCTCTTCCTCACAGTAGGACACAGGCTGGTTATCATTGGCACGGTCACTGGCACTCACAGGCACCAAAAAACAAGCAGAGGAAAGGACCCGACAAGTCACTTCCTGAGCCGCTTCCTCCAGGGAGGCCCGAGGCACGCTGGCAGGCAGTTTTGCATTAACCACATTGCATTTGTTTTGGGATAAAACAGGCTGGCAGTACTGAGGACAGGCAACCTGGTATTACTCCATTCACTTAGAAAATGTGAACAGAAGAAAAAGTTGCAGAGATCACCACAGCCCTGGTTACAGGGATTTTATACCCGCCACTAGTGCTGCAGCCTGGAGGGAAGGGCCCGGCTCTAGCCCTGGGCACAGAAGAGCGCAACGCTCCTGTTTCCAGCATGCTGCAACTGCATGTTTGGCCACCAAGATACAGGTTACTGCACAGTAACTTACAGTCATCTTCAAGTCAGCTGACAGAGGCTGTTACTGAAGAACTAATCCCTAAACTGGATACCTTGTTTTCCTTACAGCCACCCGTCCCAGCTTAAGGAAGCCCTTATCAGTGACAGCAGGAGAAGCTGGTTGCAAAAATCAGATTACTGCAAGACACATTTATGATTTACACAAAAATCCAGCCATTAAAAAAAAGTCTTTACCAGAAATCCCACAGGGGAAAAGCTGTATTTCAGTTCTCAGAAAGAGAAATGCTACAGTGCTATCCACAGTAGAAACACAGTGCATCCCAGTCTACTGTAAAATAAAAATGAACTTGTGGGTGATTGTAACATTGATTTTGCCTAGAAAGGCTGCTACAAAACATCAAGTTTCACACTTATTTCAGCCATGCAAGTTTGGAACTTGCTACTAAAATAACTGTGCATTTGATGCACGCGGTAAGTTATGAAAGCAGAAATAGGTGTGCTTTTTGCTGAGTGTTGAGCTCAACTCAGATTCCACAAGAATCCTGAGCTTTCTAGAGTTTGGGCTGGTTTTTGTATTTCTTATAGTCTGCACCACTGCTGAAGGTCTTGAATCCATTGCTATCCTGACATTTTTCAGCCTAATCGATTACATAGGTGAATCTAAGTGTTTTTAACTGAGCTGACAACTGGCACTGACACTTTGCCATTGGTCTAGCTGTCATCTCCAAGAACTTCCAAGGTGGGACTAAAGAATAAGGCAAACACAGGAGAACTTGGAAGTCTCAGAAACAACATGAAACCAGAGTTTGTTTGCTGCCGCACAGAGCAGGAGTACTTTTGGTTAAGTAAAAAAATTTTTTTTTCTGAGACCGCACTGGCCCAGAACACTTGGTCACAAACTACCATAATGTTCATATTGGCTTGTACAGCAAAGTAGTCACATATTTCTTCTTGTAACGATGTGTAGCACTAAGCACCATCACTCCATCCTACAGGAGATAGAAAACAAGGGAGCATATTACATGGTTATCTAAAAGCTGCAAGTGTGAAGAAGAACATGCCTTGGCCTCTCACCTTGATAGAAAGTGCGTAAAGGTGGTTCAGCATTACATGGTTGGGTTCAGGGAGTAAAGCAGGATCACACTGGGAGGGGAAAAAAAAAAAAAAGGGAGGGGAGTGAGACTGTGAAAATAACAGGCAAGAAACAGTAAGAACTCACAATCTAGTCATCACAGCTGATGGGTGACAAGCACCGTCTGTAACTGCCTGGCCATACCCTCAAATACCTTCATACAGCCTTTACGCTGAGTCCATCAACAAATGTAGATTTGCTGAATTTGTTGAAATGTAGTACAACCAGTTCCCGTACAACCTAAGATCCTTACAGGGTGGAACCTTCTGGACCCTATCTGCAATCACGAAACAGAGCTCAATTATTTCCTATGTGCTTTTGACATTTTCAGCACATTTTAATGGTGTTGCAGTGGGAAAGACTTGGGTTTCTAGAAGTAAAGTAGCAACACAGTTCTCTTCTCAATTTTGAAGAGAGTCAGTTAGACAGACAAATTTACTACAGATGGATCCATATGGACTTGTATAATAGGCAATTTATCTACGTGGCAATTATTCCAAGGCTTTTCCTCAACTGTCCCCTGCCCCTACACAGAATTTCCCTGTCCGCCTGCATTCCTCAAGAAACTTATCCAGGAAAGGACGCTGATGTACTCACAGAAATGCCCGTGTCCTTATTCAGGATGACTTGCAGCAGGTGGGGGGGAAGAATGGGTGGAGATTTGAAGCGCTCCTCTGTCTTACAAACATAGGGTTCCTGGTGGTATGGTCCTGGGGGTGAACTCGACAGCTCTGCCAGAGAGATGTTAAATATTTACTCTTAAAACATTCTAGAAGACTACCTGCTCTTTACAGGTACTCCAAGCACTTGTGATCGAAAGAAGCCAACGGCACATAAGAGCTGAAGCAGCCGATGCAGTGTCAAAGGACCAGTCACTGCCTGAGGAGAGTAACAACAGCCATGTAAAGAGTTTTGTACCTGAAAAAAGAGATTTAAGATGTCCCAGCTCTGTCTGCCTTGAGACCAGCTGTAAAGATTTAGGAGACAGGGTTCTGAGAGCCCTGCTGCGCTCCAGAACTTGTCATCTCTGCCCAGCACTTCCGCAGCAAACGCTTAGTACTAAACATTCCTCTGTAAGGTTTATCTCCAAGGGAAGTACTAAACACATGGTACGCAAGTGTAAAAGGCAGGTATTATTCCAATGCAGGGACAGAAGAACAGAAAGCGCTCTTCAGAGCAGAAAGCAAGATAATGGAAGGCTGTTACAGCACTTGGGGGACAGGGTCTACTAGTGTCTCCTCATTGCTTCTTGCACTTTCCCAATCTCACAAACCCCACTCTTTCGCTCAAAAAGCTTTGTCCTGGGGAAAGTGGTATAGAGCAAAAACCAGCTGAAGGCACCCTCTGCCTTAGATACAAAGGACAGGTCTTCTGAAAAAGGATGCTAGATGCTACTTCAATCATGGTCTCAGTCCCTACAAAGGTCTTAAAGAACAGGTGGCCAAGCTGATTTCAGAGATGACCCAAGGTAAATCTTACCTCTCTTCTATTACACTAGAACACAAAACAAAAACTTAAGGCAAAAATAACTTTGCCATATTATTCTGAGCCTGTGGCAACATTACTAAGGTGCATCTCATTCGGAGCTCTTAATGTGCATCTTCTGATCTCCTAAGCCCATTTCCTTAGTAAAGGAAAATGGTATTAGGAGGAATTTAGGCTGCCAACATTGGTTTCATGATTTAAGGTAGAAACTGATCCATCACTGAGCGTGCTAAAAACAGCCATTTCACATTGCACACACAAACAAACAGCTATTGAGCTCCCATGACTTCCTCCTAATCATATCTTTAATGGCCTGCATTGCTCGGTCAATGGCTCTCCTGGCATTCCATCTTCTTCCTTTGTGCACATGTGATCCCTGCACAGGTCTGCAGAGCTGGACAACTGTACTGGAGCTTTAACCCAAGACAAAGAGGAAGAGGGAATTTTTTTAACAGCTCTATCAGGTGAAATATAAAATTACCAGTAGCCTCATACCAGACATGTCAGAACATTTTTGGGAGTCCACCATCAAAGCATCGAATACTTCAAAGTCGGTTTTCTTCACCTGAATGATGTTGTTGACAGTACCTAGCTGGCTGGTTACTACTGGCTGGGAAGAAACAGGAGACAAAAGTCACAATAAAGAAGCTTGCAGGACTATTAGGATTCTGAAAACTATGCAATCAGTATTAACAATGAGATATAGTGCTTTTAAGATACATTAGTATCAGATATGGAAAGAGTTCACCATTGCTGAATCAGTGTTATGTTAAAAGGTACAGGATTTGAGACTGGAGGGGGACTTGTATCAGTTGATCTTGCTAAGTCCACACTCTTGAGAAAATCTTGGGCTACAGTTAAAGCTAGATTAGGTTTGGGCTAAAGCTACTGATTAGGCCAGAAGGAGCTAAACTTTACTGCTAGTTTCTACAGCGTTTTCAGGGCCAGGCCTGATGTAGGACAGGGGATGGGGGGTTGTATGGGTGGTTGTATGGGTTTTACTCCTAAAGCTAGAATTGGAGTGCAGGGCAGAGGCTCTAAGAGCTAAATTTACTACATGGTTCTGCAAAGTTTGCAAAAGCAGCAAAAAGGCTGAAAACAGCAGCTGTGAATGGCTAATTCTGAAGCAGGTAGGACTGCTGGGCAGGCTGTGGTTAAAGCTTGTTTTATTTATAGCAGAGGAGGAGGAAAAGTCCTGGTGCCTGCAGGAATTAATGGCTGATGGTAGATTTTGGTACAGTTCCTGGACGACAGGGGATCCAGGGCAGCAATAGCAACAGATAGCAAGCGCGACACAGAGAGAGTTCAGCTGTCAGCAATGCTACAGTGTTCTCAAAGTCAGTTGGGCACCACACAAGAAAAGCTCACCATCACTCATAAACCAATACCCAATGGACCTTTGCCACCTATTTGTTACAAAAGTCTCCTGTCATTTCAGGCTCTCAGTCTGGTGCTACCACTTAGGCCAGCTGGGATCAGAAACATCTCTCTCACTAGCTTAAACAGTCCGTGGCTGTTGTTAACAAATGCCTTCTCTCTGAAAAGGCCGCTAGCGGTGCAGAAAACGGCCAGCTTCTCCTCTTCATATACATCAATCAATAAGCACAGTGAATCAAAGAAAACATTACCTCTGAAGGATCGTGTGTCCACTGTCCATCCACAAAGAACTTATATTGGTGCTCTCCTTCTGGCAGGTCCAGGATTGCCACAAAGTTATTGTGACTGGAATTTAAGACAATCGCCCATGAAATATTCTGAAAAGTGCATCAATCTCTGTGACAAACATCATGACATAAAATATAAGTCCCCTTAATATGCAGAAACTTATTATGGCAACACCATGTTTAAGAGAATCTCTTGTGCAATCTAAAGGTAAAGAATCAAATTACAGTTAACGTTAATGTGACATGCAAGTCTTAATATACTCAAAATTAATACTGATACTCTTGCCATCAAGGAACTAGTGCTGAACTTTCATAAAGTCATTCTGACATCTTCATTTTACTTACTAGTACGTAAGATCTCATTTTGTCGGCGAGGCTCTTGTTGATTAAAAAAAAAAACAAAACACTTTTTTTTGCCTTTCAGTATTTGCCATCACAAATTGCATTTCACAGATGCCAGTGAAATGAATAAACAATGACTGGAAGATGAAAGCAGCAATTCTGTTGCTTTGATATACTTTGGGTTTGAATAGCTGTCATTTGGTAATTTTGACATCCTTGTGCTGTGAACTTCCCGGTTCCTTGGATCCCTACCGCCACCTTAAAGAAGCTCAGAAACAGCCAGCGCTATGCAAACAATTCAAACTGGCCACGCAGTACCAGTATTTCTCTTCTCAGGTAAGAAGTGCCAGCATACTATCACAGAGCTGGATTTGAGAATTCAGTTTGGAATAATGAACTCTTTTCTACGTCAGTGTGTTTGAATCAGCAGTACATATTTTTTCAGCCTCTAAAGAGATCTAGATACCTCCTTTCCCAAAACATCTAATCTGACAAGAAACAAACCAGCCTTTTCTTCGGTAAGGAAATATTTTTGGCCTTCTTCCAAATTCATTTCACCATCTTCTAACCTTTCTACTTTAAACATAACAGTAAAACTGATGTTCCACTGGCTTCTCTTCTCCTTTCTATCTTGATAATTTGTTTCATGTGGCTCATGCACAGAACAATCCTCCCATACCATTTCACTAGGCCACTACACTCCTTCCTCAAGTTTCCTAAGAAATTAAGACACTTGTGCAATAATAAGCCACTTGCTGAGGTAAGAAATATCAGGAAATTGCCAAGGGACCTATCTTTTATGGATAGGTCTTCACTGCTACACAACAGGGCTCAGATCAACAATTACGTTCCGACTCACTGCCTGGACAGTGGCACATTGGTTTGTGCCAAATACTTACGCCGGTGCAGAATTAAGCTGAACTCCAGAGCTCTCAGGCAGGGGAAAGCATATGGTACTTTAACACAGGTCTAATCTCTGATCATGCCATTTACCAGCAGGTATCCTAGGCTCAGAGCTTTCTAAGCAGAACTCAGATCCTTTGAGCTGGGTGAAAGCCAACGATACGGCAGGAAAGTACACGTGCCATGGGAGACTCCAAATCCAAATCCATCTTTACTTTATATAGCCTAACTCTACCTCAGCTAGTAGACTCTGCACAGCAAGGATTGTGTTGGGTCATTCACACATGGTGACGGGCCAACAAATAACTGCTTGCCACTGTCACACAGCACAACTGTCATCCCTTGCCATCCTAGAGACAAAAATGAGAAACTCGGATTCCTGCTTCTCTCCTCAAGACCTTGATATGAAAGTGGTAAATCCAAGCACAATATCAGCTGACCATCTTTCTCACTGCACTAGTCATTTCCAGTCCTCAGGGAGTGTTACTGATATCGCAGAAGTTTATTACCTCCTTGTCAGAGGAATTTTACTCCAGTTGTTGAAGGTCCCAGACAAATAAACTTCTTTCCCTCCTCCAGTCCAGCGAAAGACTGTTGGTCGAGCTTGAGTGGGGGTTTTATCACTCACTTCCAGATCTTGTTGCCAGGCTAGGAATTCTTCTTTCTCCAGTGGAGCCTAGGAACACATCTTAATCAAGAGTAATTCGTAACTGGCAGACTTAGATAACCCATATTTCACTAAAGGTATTTCTGCACCTACACTTGCTTCTCTAAGGTAGTTTTTGTCAGATGGAAGTATAAATTGGGCACTTCAAGAAGTTGTTCACAAGTTTATTTGCAAAAATTCTGCAAAGATGATAAAGCCTTCCAAATATGCAGAAAGACTGGATGGCAAAACACTTCCCCCCCCCCAACCCAACCCAAACCAAACCTGAGTTAGGCTTAAAAGAAATCACTTGAGCTCTCAGCTTTGTAACTACAGCCAGGAAAGTTTACAAAATATTTGCATGTAAGAAGGGAGAGAAAAATAAAAGGAAATACACTTAGAAGCATTTGGATTGTACAAGTACGGTAGGCACAAAATTTGTAGTTGGATCCAGAAAGATTTAGGGCTGCCTAAAAATCTAATAGTGTAATTTACTGTTAGATATTCTTATGGCACACAGGTGAGACACAGCAAAAATAATTTCTAACAATCTACCTAATAATAAGCAAAAAAGTAGTTAACAGCTCTTTTAATACAGGAAAAAATAGAGGGATGAAACGTTACTGGTGACCGCAAGAGCATTAGGGATCTGAAGGAACCTGGGGCACCTAGAACCAGGCAAGAGCTTTGTGCTAGTTACCTTTTAGATGTTCTACAATTAATTCTTACTGGAAAACACGACATCACACTCCTGAAATCTGCTTGACTATCAAAGGAACATCTCTCCCTAGTGTGGAAAGCAAGGGAGGTGGTCTATTTTGTGTGCAAATTCAATTACAGAATTATTGAAGATTGCTAACAGCACCACTGACTTCAATGCGACATTACAACTGGACGGTGTTCCCAAGCAGCTAATGCTAGAAGACAAAAACAAACCGGCAATACCTTCATTTCCTCTGAATGGAATAAGTCTGCATCTTCAGGACTATCCATTAAGATTTTGGGTCTATCACCCTCTTTTGTACTGATGGCTCCTCCTGAATTGTCACCTCGGGATGCCTTATGCCCATGACGCTCCAGTCCAGCTCGCTCGCTGCTTGTGTTCCCCATTGTTCAAAGCCCTAAAAGAGAAGGAAAAGCTAGATTAGTGCATGCATTGTTGAAGTTAGAACACCAGCAGGCAGGACAGCAGACTCGTCAGGAGACCTGGACTCTGCTTCTGAGTTGAAGACTCTAAGAAACTTGATTACTCCATCCTGCAAGTATCTTAAAATTATATCACACTCAGAACAAAGAGACTAAGTGACCGCTTTCAGCTAGCCTTGATCATGTGCTACAGTTTAATATCCTAGCATCTCTGCAAGACTCTCTCACTCTAAAAGCTCACCAGGCAGGTATCTCTCACTGCAGCGCACTGGCAGTCCTTCCTCCTAAGCTGACTGTTTGTTCTTCTAACAGCCTTTTCAAATACTCAAACGTAAGAAGTTCCACCAAATCAGTCAAAACATCAGTAGGACTTATGGTCAGAGCGCTTCAGAAACAGCCTACTAAAATGTGGCTTCACCAGAAAAAGCAAAGTTAGCTCAGCTGATCTCTTGCTGAGGATCCTTATACTGGCTGTCTGCAGCTTAGAAAGCACAAAAACAACATGGTCTCACTGATGCTCCACAGGAGGCTCGCCTCCAGCCTCCACTTCAGTTTGAGAGAGACAGTGACCTGCTGCGCAGGCAACAGCACCGCCAGACAACACAACGCTTCCTCCTGCTCCGTAGCCCATGCTGCCACATCCACAGGGAGAGGGGATGAGACTGGACATGCTCTTCCTGCTCCGTACTCATGCAACCCGGCATCTACTGCCAGCAGTAGGAGGTGCCCAAACAGAGAACCACTCCCACAGAGCCAAGGTTTGCCCACCTTAGATATTAGGATTAGTATCATTTCATTGCAAAAACGTCAGTGGGGTCAAAAACTCAAGCTGAAAATGGCTGCACTTTGGTGGATATTCACCTGGGATTCTCTTTTAACATATACAATATTCAAAGTTTCACAGCGCTCATAAAGAAGAAAGAGGGCACGTGTTAGCACTCACTAAGAAGGATGGTTTTGCAAAACAAAAAACCTTTTGATGGATGAATTTACCCAACATAACTGAAAATGGGTTCATTTAATCTTCCATGATTATTCTTTTTCTGTCCATTTTTACCTCGTAGCCCATACGTAAAGCTCACTAAACCTCTGGTCATGACTGTCTTAACATTTCCCTGACACACTCCAGCCAGCACAGATTCGGGGCAAAAATCACAAAGAGCACCTGACTTCAGACTTTCACGGAAAAATCTCTGGAACGTAGACACTGAAGCCAGAGTGCTCCAAATCACCTTTTAAACGTGCCGTAGGACTACTAATTCACTTTGATGTTTTTAAAAATTTTGCCCTGTTATATGATGCTGGTTCCTGCCATTAGAGAGGCAGAGGAAACCTGACAAAAACGGGCACGTGTGATCCAGCTTTTCGCGGTTGACTGCAGAGACCAGAGGATACTTTTCTCAAGAAACCCCCACTACTTCTGAGGGAAGCTAACTGCCAGGAAAAAAAAAAAAAAAAGACATACCCTCTTCCGACTTTTCCATTGTTATCTCTGTGCTCGTTATGAAAATAACCTATCAGAACTTGCAGCTCTGTGAGCAGCAAAGAACATTTTAATTGGAAGACTGCTAACTAGTTTTGACATTTAGGAAGGAAACATTAAACAAAGCTGGGTTTCTATCCTGAAATGTTTCCTGTATTGCTTAGAAACAAAGAGGATGGTTTACTTCTTGTGAGGATACTGAGGAGTGTGGAATGCAGACCATGAAGAACACGTGTGATCGCACGTATGTCAATAAATTACAATAAAAAGCCAGAACTGTGAAGGGCTGAAATAACTTAATAAAAGTGGAGAAGAACTAAAAGCCTGTAAGCTTCATTATGCTCTAATATGAGAGCTGGCAATGACAGGGCTTAAAGAAACGTCCAGAGAGAGGAGACAGCTCGTAGGGAACGTCGGAGACAAGCACCTTGAACGAAGCCCAGCCTGCCCAACGCGCTCAGCAGCTGGAAGAAGGGGGAGACCCTGGATTTGTTTTAACGAGGTACCACTGCGGACCCTGCATCTCTCACAACCGGCTAGCGAGAGTACGTTTCATTTCATTAGACATTGGAAGAAATATTTGGGTGCGGGCGCTGAATCACGTGCATGTTAGTAGAGCCGCGGGTGTAACAGCCATGCTGGATCAGAGGAGCGGCCCCGGGGCTAAGCTGATCTGAGGGAAGAACAACACGCAGCGGCCAGACAGCGACTCCTCGGCATCGCACGGGCCTGAGCTCCAGCAGCCGCGCTGTCGCCGCTACTCCCTTGACAACGGATCGGCCGGAGGGGGCGGCTCCCCGCCGCGCAGCCCTGCGCGCCAGGAGCTCCCGCGCCCTTTTCCGACCCCACCCGCCCAACCCGCAGCCCCAGGGCACGCTCCGCCGCCTTCTCACTCTGCAAGACCGGCTCCTGGCAGGGCAAGAGCCAGTCCGGCCGCGCAGGAAGCCCTCACGCGAAGGCGCGCGCCGCCACGGCGGTTTTCGGCGCAGCCCGGGGGGGGCTCCGGAGCCCCGGCCCGGCCGCCCCCCCGCTCACGCTGGCGGCGCCGGCCCGGACTCACCCCCGCGCTCCGCTCCGCTCCGCTCCGCGCCGCCGCCGCCGCCTCCCCCCTTCCGCTTCCGGCCCGCCCTGCCGCGCGGCCCGGGGGGCAGCGGGGCCCCGCGCGCAGGTTCCGGCCGCGGCAGGGCCCCCCCCCCCCCGACCGTTGACGCCGCTACCAAACGCGGCTGTTGCTATTTTGTTCTGTGTAACACAGCGCTCTTAAGCGCTTTGTCTCCGAAGGTGATTGTTGTAGCTCTCCGATTCTTTCCGGACCCCTGCGCTTGTCTGCCGCTTGGCCGAGAGGAACGGCGTGCCAGGCGGCAGCCGTACCCCAGCTCAGGGCCCTCCCTCTCTGCTTTGCAGGACAAGGAGCGCTAACAGCTCACGAGGCCGTGGCAAGCGGTCTGTGGAAGGCCCAAGCATCACCTTGCTAAACGTTTACAGTGCAGGACGCGTTAAATATGGCGGTTCCTCTGCAGGTGGTGATGACCCATCCGCACGCGGTGCGCCACGCTCAGCCGTGGGGAGTCACTGGCTTGTAGGCCACGGACACAGCGCTCTCAACCTCTCGCGCTGGTCACAGGCATCTCAGCTCCTTGGTGGCTGGGCCTCCCTGTTGCTGCTCCTCTTCCTCCCTCGTCTCCACGTGACTGCTTTCCCTTCACCTCTGATTCTTGTCTTCCCTCACCACCATGTGGGAGCAGCACCGTCCAGGAGCAGTCAGCCTCTGTGTCTGGTTGTGAGTTGCCGGGTCCCCATGAATCATGAGGGCTGAATAATATTACACCATGGACAACAAATCTTATGTGGGGGCTTGCCAGGGCTGCCCACTAGATCACCACCCCACCCTTACGGGCAGGCCCGTATGCACGGTCCTCGCATGCACTCGGGTATTGTTTTCTCCCGTCAGCTCAAGCGGGAGCCCTTACAGCTGTTTGTGCAGGAGATGTGGGAAGCAAGAGATTAGCTGCAGACGTGCCGCGAGGGCCTGGCACAGCTCGCGTACCCGCTGGTTTTTTGGAACCCTGGAGTTTTGCTCCAGCCTTTAAGTGCATCTGTGATCTCTGCCTCCTTCCACACGCTGCAACCTGTAGCTAGGTTGGTAGCTAAGGCATAAAACTGCCCCCCTTCCACTCCATCCAGTACCAGCCTCCACATACCACAGGAAGACTACAAGACACCTTCTTTGCGCCTGCCCCTTTGCATACCTGTCTTAACTTTCCTTTCTTACTGCCAGACCAGGACAGAACAGGGGGAACTGGTTCACATTCTTCCACCAACGCTTCCATATTTCTTGGGTCACAGATGAGGTTCCTGTTTAGCTTCCCTAGTGAGAAAGTCAGAGGTGTGACTTGCCATTGAAATCATTTATGATGACAGCTGTCTCTTGTCTTCTAAACTGCCATACCTCTGAGATGGGACACACAGAAGCGTCACAGACTCAGCCCTTACTAAGCATTCTCGACATTATCACCACAGTTAATTCGTTCCTGTGCAGCCACAGCTGTGCAGTTATGTAGGTTGCCCTATATTTTGGGGGGATGCCCATGAATAATGGCTGTAAGCATTTTCAGTGAGAAAGAGAGATCTTCTTCTTGCTTCTGACACTAATTGCTAGTATGACCTTTGAGAAGACACATAATCACTTTTGCCTTTAGCTATTAGCTTTCCATCAGCCAAATGCAGATGATGCTAGATTGGCCAAGTATTGAAAAATCTTTTACTGAATTACAAATTCAGAATTGTTCTGGTATATTCAGGACCCTGTGTGTGTTTCCTGCCCACATTTCCATAGCAAATATTCACATAAAAGAAAAACATTAGATTTAGACATCACAGAAAACAAAACTGAAATTACTTCAGCATTAGTGATCACACCAACAATGTGACTGTTCTAAGATTTGTGCTTAGGAAAAATAAATGGTATCATGCATGGGGACCGTACGGTGAATCAAAACTAGACAGCACAGCTTGAATTGCAAATGGTAGGCTGCAGGGTCAAAGGAGCAGGGAAAAACGAACTGAATAATTTTGAATAAGAAATTCACTTCAAAAAACTCACAGTCCACTTGCAGACTTTCTGTAAACCATAAAACAAAACAAAATGAATTGATTAAATGCTTTATCAGGTATCATGACTGTGCTACAGCACCTCAAAGGGCAATGGGAGGTTCTAAAAGGAGATGTTGGTAAAACACCTGCAGGATATGAAGAGCCATATGCCCCCTGTGTTATTCATCCTGACAATACCCACAAGCAAAGGTCAGCTCCTTCTCCCCTTACTCACATCTGTCATTCTTTAACAAACGTAAATTAGACCTGGCCTGACTATTAAAACTCACAGAGAACATCCTGTTTAGAAATGAATTTTAAGAGATTGTGGTTGTTGGCTCATAAGATGAGCGAACGTTGTTGTAACAATCATGACAGAGCACTTCCAGTACTGCACAGGCTGAGGAGTCAAGGGAAGTGACATCTTTACCACTGAGTCATTCCTCCCCCTTGGAGATATCTTACCTTCTGTGTGCATCAGCTGACTCACTTTTAAAGGCAATAAGGGACAAAGAGAATGGATCTGAGGTCAGCAGAAACTGTGATAAGGGTATAGATGTCTTTAATTAAAGATGGTGAAGGCCGGCCTTAAAAATCTGCAGCCACAAAAAGTCAAAGCTTACCTCTTGTACCAGCCCCAGGGAAGGTATGGCGCTCACCAGACGCCGGTGATCTAGGCCAAAATCTCATGTCACTCTTTGAGTTATCTCTTGGAGCTGGTTAAAATCAGAAAACAATTAAATCCCCTTGAACGCTGGTTGAGATGTGTGTATTAGAGGCTGCCATGGCTCACCATTACTACGCAGCCTGCTGTGGTGGCATCCCTTAATTTCAGTGAAGTTTCCCCTTCTCCTACTCCAAAGTGTGGGGTGAGAAAGAGGTGCAATGGCCAAAAGTCTCAGACTGTGCAGTCTGAAGTCCTTATGAATCTTATGGTATCCGGAAAAGTTTCCTTTATGACAAAAACTTAATTAGCCAAAGAGAAGTAGTTGCAAGTTAAGCAGAAGCTGACTCAGCCCTGCAGCTAGATATGCCGAAAACAGAAGAGCCACCCTCGAGTAGCTCGTATTCAGACACGTCATAAATCGCAATATAAAGGACACATGAGCAAGTGCTTGTGCATACATGTAACTTCTCTGCCACGGAGACAAATGATTTGGGTGGTAACAGCAGCAGAATTTACCTTAGAGGTCAAGACAAGATAAATTAAAGTGCAGAGACCTCCCAGCTGGATTTCGTACAGCAACCTTCCTTTCCACCCTGGGCTCCCAAGTTTGTTCCTGCGCCTTTATATTGGCTGAGTGACCCGTCTCCTACCCCCCCCCCCCCTTTAGGTCACTTCTGAATTTAGCCCATTGTGCCAGGCTGCCAGGGAGTGATGTAGAGGAAGTTGGGCAGCCTCCCCTCCTGAAGTGCTTGCTCACATTTCAGAAACGCATGCCATTGCTGCGCATGCAGAACATGCCGTTGTGCTTGGGAAACGGAAAATTGCAAGTGCACAAAAAAAATCACTCGTGGAGCATTGCATCCCTTCCTGGTTGCCTTACTCTAACCCAGCACTGCACATCTTCAGCGACTGGCTAACTGAACAAGAGGATGGAGATAGGGGTATAGTAAGAGGAAGGCAACTTTCAAGTAGCTTTTCAGCCTGAAGGTACTGCATGTCAAAGACTCAGGGTTCAGTCTCAGGAAAGCTGAGTTAGGCAGCAGCAGTACAAATGACACTGCACAGGCCTTCTCCATGCCTTTGGCTTTGCCTGGAGAGATCTGCCCCAAAGGCAGTGTAGGCTTCAGGTCCATTCAGCTTCTGCTTGGTTTATCCCATTATCAGGAGTGAAGGTTTGGTGATACAGACCCTTCCCTCCATGCACCAACACATTCCACAAAGGCAAATGAACCGCTGTCAAATAACCAGCACGTGGCTTACCACCAGCTTGGCCCCAAATCAAACCACTGACTTCCTTTGTATTTCATTCTTATTGCTTTGGGGAATTCAATCCTTCAAATACATCCTTTTGTGTGTGTGTGTGTGTGTGTGAAAATAGAGAGGCACATAAAATAAAGATTAACTGGGAAGATGACCCAGTCTTTCCCCTGCTGATGCAAATCAGGAACAAAATCCATCTCAAATTCCTGGTTAGAAGCAGACAGAGTCAGGATGCAGGTAAGGAAATGAGCCTAGGCTACATTATGACAGAGAGATGCCTGCACACTGTCCCAGCACACGTATCTGGGATGAATCTGAAAGAGACAGCAGCCGTCAAATATAACCTGTCTCCGGGCTGAGAGGAAGACATCCGCCAGCCCAGGAGAGGTGAACACAGTCCACAGAGGTGGACCACGAGCACAGACAGCCTCTGGCGGTGCACGTCCAGAGAGATACAGGTGCAAAAGCACACAGCTCCGGGGGCCTCAAGCCACAGAAGGTTCATGGATTGTGGCTGCAACTGCATAAATTGCAGAGCTGTGCTGATCTTCAAGTCACAATCTGTAAATTCCTGGGTGTGCCTGCAGGGAGGCACCCCAAGAATTTAACTTCATATTGTCCTCTTCATGTTTTTTTGCCATGCAATCTGCTGAAACATATCCTGCATGGCGTTTCAACGTCTGGCTGACCTCCTTCATTCAGCAGCGAAGAAACTCCTCTTATATTTAGAAGCTCTGTTCTAGGGTTACATATCAAGATACATGCACGCTGCTGTTTTGCAGAATGCAGCTGTCCTGCAAGAAGTGAAAGATGCTAATCTGATCCAGGAGCTGAGGCCAGCAATTTCAAGTTTCCATCTGTCTCTGCCTGTAATACATGCAGGAAGGAAGAGAACTGGACTTTAGGCATTAGCTGGTGTCTTCAGCATGAGGGCTGACTGCAGAAAAAAAATGGAAGCCTGAAGCAGCTTTGTGAAAGGAAGACTCTGCTCTCCTGCCCAGGACACAGATGTCGAGGTGGAAGATTTTTACTGTGGTTTCCTTTATTTGCTATTTTTGAAATAGTATCATTTTGAGCATACACCTGATAGCTCAGTCTTCTTTCATCAACTGTGGTAGGTGCAATACATAATTATATTGGCCAAAATCCAATCCATCCAGTCCTAGATGGATGATGATGAACAGCAGGTAATTTCCAGAGCCCGTCATAGATGCTGAAATTTGTTTGTATTGCTCCCAAAACATAAAGCAGGCACTTACTCCTCCGCCAGACAACTGCATCTTGCCTTCCACATTTACTGGTGTCTCCAGTGGTCCGACTGATGTGGGCAGTCAAATGTCATTCAGCTTCCCTGTCTTTGATACCTCTCTCTGTCAGGGTCTATCACGCTTACAGCAGAGTAGCTGGTTGTACAAGAAGCACATACATTTCCAGCTCCAGCTGAGTGGAGCTGAAGAAGAACTTGCATTTGACTGCATTTCTCAAACATGGTTGAACATTTATGCAAATGTAAATAAATGAAGAGAACTGATACCAGTACATTAGTGAAGGAAAAATAAGATTACCTATGTACACAGAAGCACTAAAGGACATTAGAGGAATTGCTGCATTTCCCCTTCTCTGTCACATTAAGTGGTTTAATATAAAGCCTTTATTTTTACACCAATCAATATCACTGTAAGTTGGCAACATTTATCAGAAGCACTGAAGAAACAAGGGCTCAATTTTCATTTATATTACGGGCTAGACTTCAAAGATATTTAAGATGCAAGTTAGATTTCCCGTATGGTTTTCAAAAGCATCTGAACAAGTCAGGTGTCTAGCTCCTATTGATCTAAATCCTTGTTAGGCACGTTCAAAAATACTAGCTGCCTATCCCTATCTTCCAATGCTCAAACAGCTTTGAAAATCCTTCTCCCCTCTCATCCCACTAGCTTTGGCACCACTGCAAAAAGGAGACACCTAAAGAGTTTACAATGCTGAAATTCAAAATTTTGCAGAAGGCTGAAACATTTTGTACATTGATGTACAACGGTTACTATGGCAATGCAAAGTAGTGCAAATCTGGCCTGTGCTGTCCGGTCAGGGATCTTCTTTAGCCGCCTCATTTGACCACTTTCCCCGCTCGTGGTGGGAAAGCCCCAAAGAGCCCACTGAGGGGCCATTCTGCAACCCCCTCCACACTCTTTGTAGATGCTATTTTGAAAACGAAGCCAAGAGCCTACCTTACTGACATACATTCATTATGAGCGTTAACTGATCTCAAACAACTTCTGAATGTATTAGCTATGGTTGTCCACTGATTTTCCACTGGAAAAATCAAGCGCAACCCAATGAAGTCAATAGAATTATGTATACTGGTGAGAATGAAGCTGAATCCAGGCTAAGATTTTTGAACTAGATACTTTCCATCTCTGCTTTACCACAGTTCAGCTTGTTGCTGCTTTGGGATAAATAAGCAACTAGGAATGAATTCCGTTCCCACCAGCTGTGATATAAACTGAAGCAACTCCAGCTGACGCAGTTAGACTTTGAATACGTTAATACACAGTAGTGTGACAGAACAGAGCTTGGCTTTTAACAGGCAATTGTTATATTAATCTTTTACGATATTATTTTATAACTAAATGATGCAGCTTCATAAGCAATTTAAAGAATATATAAGAACTTCTCTTCACAGATTGTTTGTATAACATCATGTAGGCCAGAAATCCTTTATTTTTGCTTTGATTCACTTTATCCTGAAATTGTCAAATGGGTCTGAAAAAGGGAAATTATTCATTAAAATAGGAGAGGCAAGAAAACTTAGGAAAGACACTTCCCATATACCAGAATGGACATGAATTAAAAGTAATTTTATTCCACTTCTCAATGACAGTTCTATTATATCAGACAATACTACAAGCTACTAGAAGTCCCACGAGACATATTAGACCATTGAAATAGTATTCAAAACCTGAAGAAGAGTTCACAGAACAACCAATTCTTGGGATCATCAAAATCAGTGGTGAGATTCCCATGTGGACAAGTTCTAGCACTGTAAATGCTGAAGAAAGCAACTGATTTCGGTGGTATGAGCGAAGATTTATATTGCAGTAATTAAGGATAGACTATGCACCACTGCCTTCAGTGAAACACAGAGTTTGGCAGAAAGAAAAATGAAAAAGCACATTAGATGTATAATCTCAAGGCACAGAAAATACAGGCTGCTTCCAGACATATGCTTTGGCAGATACAGGTTTCTGGGAGATTTTTCTTTTTGTTTGTTTGTTTGTTTGTTTGTTTGTTTTGATAATATGTAGTTGTAATCCTGCCAGGCTTAATTCTTTTTTTCACTTGCACTGCAAAACTCCATGAATTTCTGGGTGGTCAGTCCTGATTTATGCCAGTGCAAGGAGAGTAAGTGTAAACTGACATAGCTTGCTTGAAGATGTAGTAACAATTAAAACAAATGGAGAAACAACCATTGAAGATGTAGCCATCTTTGTTAATCCTGACTAGAGTTTACTCCTTTGAACTTCGAATGTTTGGGTGATGGAACAAATAGGTTATTTCAAAAAGTTTTCAGCTAATAAAAACGAGCTGTCCCATGCTATATTTTCATAAGGTATCAAGAAACTGCAGTAATTTAGAAACCATCAATTCTGTAATCTAAGGCTGTTCACTGAGTAGTAACTCAAGATCAGCAACAGTCTATGTAAGTTCAATAAGGGTAGAAGAGTCTATCCATGTCTAACTGTATCGATATTCATAGCAAGATGAGAGGGTGAATCAAACAAAAAGACACTGACAAAGCAGAATACAATGACACTATGTGACTTGCCAGAGGAGCAATAACAAAGGGATGGAGAAGCACATCTATTAAAAAAAATCTTTTGTCAGATGAAAAAAGAGAAACTTCTTGCATACATGGATTAAAGAAGTTTAAAGAGAAAAATATGCTCAGTACAGCTTTAATGCAGGACTGAAACTAAGTCAAGGGAGTTCAACAATGAAAGAAAACAAAACAAAAAGATATCATTAAGAAAAACATGGATGCGATGGAACAAGAGTGTCTCTTAATAATCAAATGATTGAAATCAGTCACTGCGTGGTGAAAAAAACAACGTGAAAGACTGAAAAGCTGCGGGCGACAAAGAAAGCAGCTGCTGAGTCAGAGTACACCCACAACACCATAAAATCACAAAGCAGGATAAAATCACAAACCTGTGGTTTTGACTACTTTATGTTGAGGCTATTTTAAAGGAATATAAACATCCTTAATGGCTGACCCAAAGCCCACTGGAGGCAACAAGAGTTCTCCTACTAGCTTCTACGAGCGAGTTGTGCATCACATCCTACACTGTGCACTATAAACAGTCTAGATAAGTTGGCTTTGTCTGGCTAGGCTCAGCCAGGGAACATCATGGATCCAGCACACGTTCCATATAAATGAGAAAGAAAAAGGGCGTCATTAGGGCAAGATCTCATTGTACGTTAGGGTAAAAGAGAAAATTCTGCTTTATACCGAGATTCCTTAGAAATAAATCATTTTGAATACCTGGTCACACCACACTGATTAACTAACTGAATTATCAGTTCATCCACCAGCAACATGCCTCTGCAGAGAGACTTGTAGGGTCAAATCTAACAGTCTGGAATGAAGAACTTCCTTCTCTTCCTCTTTCTTTTCCCCTCCTGAGATGTACGTGACGATATCGTTCAAGCGCAGTCCTGGTCTTCAGATAGCATTCTGCAAGGACACAAAAATATGTATTCTTAAAGGAGGAAAAGACAGAGAGTTTGCCTTGCGAGTTTAAATTATTAATTCTACAGATCTAATGGATACATTATTTAGTGGCACTTGGTCTCTTAACAAACATCCCTGTGGATTAGTGGTTCAATACAGTTTTGAATCAAAGCACTAAGTTTCTAATGGCACCAGTCATCTGTCAGTCTGAAGTGCATTTTTAAACTGGGTTAACTGAATCAATGCAAGTTAGGATTTTTCATTGCCAGGAAATGGGCTCTTATATGCCAAAGCTTCATGAGGGCAACAGCAACTCCACTGCCCTGAAGCGATACATAAAACAGTCAGGCAGGAACAACACTTTTAGCAGTAGATAACTTGGCAAATACAACAGCAATACATGCCTGAGCTTTCTAAAGGGCCTAAGTAACCTGTTTTTTTTGTGCCTGTGTTAGGGGAGTAAAGATCAGTGAAATTCCTGTGTTGAGGGTAGGTCTCAGAGATTACCCATGGTTTTGCAGATCTCACTGGCTTTCCTCTAGGTGCTGGGCTCCCTGCTGCTACCTCCTTTCGCATGCTCCACGCAATTCCCCTATCTTCTCCATCAAGCAGCTACCCTTAGCAGCTTCTTAAAGGGGGATCCAGGACGTGGAGTACTAAACAGTAAATATATCCTTGCATACAGCATTAACTCCTTTGCTGTTTGCCTCTTGGGCCCTACTCAGGCATTGTGGGGACACTTCCTCCACGCACAGATGAAACAACTGAACCAGATTTTTTATGTGGTTTGCTAAGGAAACGAGGCTGAAGTAATCACATTGCCTCTGTGCATCTGCGTCTACCTGTCTGCCCACTACTCAACTTCTGAGCTCACAGGTCACATTTGATAGACAGCTAGTGGACTTTCAGTTATTACGTTTTACAAACGCAGTTAAAAGAGGTAGTGGATCAATGAGAGAATCAGTTAGTACTCTTACCAATAGAAAAGCAGCAGTGTGAGCTCACTGGTTACCTGGACACCAAGGATTAATGTGGGTAAAAGACAACGGGGATGCCCTGACTTCAGACCTTACACTATACTGGTTACCAGCAAGTCAATCCCTGCAGTCAAAGGCAGGCAGGCTTCCTCGGCTCTTTCTTTACTATGGCAAGGTACAGAGAGCAGCATGGGTAGTATAAAGATCTTGGAGGCTGGCTGTGTAATTCCTGTGAATTCACAGGCCCTCAGCTTATTTTAAAAATATCTGTGAAAGAAAGACACTCGCTCAGTGAAAAGGTTGCAAATCATTTTGAGATCCTCAGGAAGGGTATGGCAGAGAAAAAAATATAATAAGCTTAAAAATAAGCTTGTATACCTTTTCCCCCCAAAGAATTGTTTATAAGTTGGTAAGAAAAATGAATGTATACACTTGTTTCTGGCACACAGTCTAAATACTTATTCCTTTTCCTTCCAGCAGAGATTACCAATGCTACATTACTGCAAATAGGCTTGATTTAAAATCCTACTGATAATGAAGCAGTATCAGCTGGTACTTTCTGCAGAGCCTGGCTCTGTCTCTGCTTTCCTTCAGAGGCATGCTGACAGGTGTTGGTATTGCTGTGACTTCCTTGGGGTGAAGTTCTAGCTCAAGTGAGATTAAGGAAGGGGTCAGAAGTTCAGACTCCTCTACATAAGCATCAAAATATCATAATGGTTTGGATGAAATTCCAAAGTCAGTGAACATGATTATCCTTCTCATGCATGCACTTATCAGCGGATATATCTCCCCTGCCTATGGCACTGGGGTTCAAGATAAACAGAGATGATGAGCTTCTGATCTGAATGAAGAGAGTCTTGGGCCCCGGTCCACTGGCAGGAGTTGCTTGCATTTCTTTTCTTCAGTACTTTGGCTACCCTTCCTCATACCAATACCGTCTCTACCTCAGTCTGGGCTGTGCAGAAGAGCTCGTTTCTTTACCTCACTCTGCCTGGTTCTCCACATTTCTATTTGACTCGCTCCCACTTGCCTAGACTGCAGAGAACCATTGGAGAGCTGCACCAAAGACAAGGGCTTTAGCTGATATGCTTTGTTGCTCAATCGGGAAGCAAAACTCGTATGAACTCTCGTTCTGCCCCCAACAGCACTGTCAGCTTCACCCAGACACTAGAAACAGTCTAAAAGTGTCTGCTGTTAGAAGCTGCATGTTGCTTTAGATTATTAATAGGCTATGCCGCAAACCCAGCAAGGGGGTAAGAACGGGTGATTCCTATAGTAGCACGAAATAGAATATGACATACTGCAACCCAGTCAAGAACAGGGTTTGAGAAGCCGTGGGGGTCTCCTTCACTTAACTAAGGAGTTCCCACCTCCGCATTTTGTTTTCTTGAATCTTGGCGGTGGGATTGAAACGACATCCGGAGACACCGAGCATCTCATGTTGTCAGAAAAGCCCAAAATTTGGAAACTGCTCCAAAAATGTGGAGGCTGCTCTGAAAACACAGATCTCAAACTACTGAACCCTCACTTAAAGACAAAATTATTAGCTTTCACTGATCAAAAGCCTTAGCAGGAGACAGGAAGGCTGCCTCCAAATCCATTCAAGTCAGTCAAAGGCTTCTAACAGGTCTTATAAAAGAGCAGCTGTACTGGGTCAGTGTAAACAGCTATCTATCTCTTCAGTATCTTGCTTCTGACAGTGACATGTTGCAGATGCCTCGAGGGAGAGTGTAAGAAAAGGCTGAGTCCAGAGTGATGTTTCTGCCTTTGCTACCTTCTATCTCTGGCAATCTGCAGCTTAGAAACTTTCTGAGCCTGCAATTATACCTGCAACTTTGCATTTAAGCTTTCTTTTGCGAATTTCTCTGATTGCTGTTTCAAATCATTTATGCCTTTGGTATCCGCAGCAGCCTGTAAGTATAAGTTCCAGAGCTGCATTTTATGTCATGTGGAAAAGTACCTCCTTCTGCTTGTTTAAAGCGTCTTTCCTCTGCTGTCCTTGATCTCATTCATCAGAGACAGCAAATAATCACTCTTTATTCACCCCTTGGGGCCTTTAACTACCAGATTCCCAAGTCTCTCCTTGCCAAGCCAAAGAGATCTTGTCTATTTTATCTTTCCCCATACGGAAGTTTTTTCCTACACTCTGCTGCCCTTCTCTATTTTTTCCTCCAAGTCTACCACATCTTTTTGAGCTGCAGCACCAGAACGGCAGGCAGAATTCAGGATGTGGTTCACAGCTGAGTGTAACCTGTCATTAGATATCCTGCCAATCACTCTCTAACCAGGCATATTACAGCGGAAAGGCCACACACAGGCAGAGGCACAGAGCGCTCTGCACCATTTCAGTCTGTAGTAACGTCTCCTTATGGAAGACAAATACAGTTCTTTCCTCACTGCAGGTCTTGATGGACAACATGCCTACGAGCACATACGCAGGGCTAGACTCAGTGGTGACATAAATACTGGTTTAAGTTACATCTGAGCAAGCAGTGCAAGTGTAATTCAGTGCAATGGACTGGCAAGGGAGGAGTGCAGGAGAAGCAAAGTCACAGAATGGAGTGGGGAGAAACTGGGCCTCGAGGGCAATGGCGGATAGCCCTGATTCAGCACACACCACAGCTTAACATGGAGTAATTCCTCAGCCATAAAGAACACACCAAAGTTTACACTGATCAAGACAGGCAAGTTTTATCACTGGTCTGTTAACCTCAGTGATGCAAGTGACAGTTTCCCCTTGTCTACATTCAAGGTCATGACTGCAGAAAGTAGATGATTCCCAAGTGTCGGGTGGGGCCTACTCCAGGCTGTATGTGTGTGCATATATAAATATATCTCCTAATGTATGTTCTCCAAAGATAACATGCTAGTCTTATTGACAAATGATGCTCTCCAAGGCAGCAGGACAAGCCCAGAGTTGGCTCAGCACCAGGAAGATCTTAAATGAAAAGTCAAGGCTGTTTCTTTGATGCAGATGTAGGTGCCTACCACTGTTCTTCCCATGCTATTGTTGCTCTGCAACTGAATAGATCTACTAAGGTGTGCAAGGGGGGGCAGAGAATAGGAACTTTCTGAAAAGTGAAAGGCCCTTTCTCTTCCTGAGTCCATCAGTCCCAGCTGATCTATTTTCAGTTATGTGAAAAACAGCCTTTCAGCTGTTCCTATGGTCTGTGGGTTGTTATCAGATGCAGGCCCATGATCTCATCCACCAGATTCTGGGTGCTGAGAGTTGAATTCAAGACTTTGTGGGCAGTCTAATCCAGGTCACTCCCCTTAGCAGGCTATGTGTGTCACAGACAATGATACGCTAGCGTGGTGAGGAGTTATGGGCACCAAACGTTACTGTGGCGTGTTCCTTCCCGTTCAGGCCACCGTTCATAAGCATCAGAATAGTCCTAGCGAACTGCAACAACATGTTGCAGTGCCTAGTATTGTTTTCCTAACAGGGTGTACAATAATTATTGGAGGTATAATAACTGCCAGTGTTTGTTCAAGGCAGGAATTCCTTGTACTTCCTCACTTGGTAGCTTCTACCATTTCTACCTTCAACAGCCCTAACTAGTGGGTTTTCTCCTGGCTGGGAGGCCTGTGGGGTACCGTGGGAACCATCCTCAGCTCTGCTTAAAACACACGACTTAGTCACTTTCCTAAATATGATAGAACACATACTGGATTTGGGTACGGAAAAGCCAGAAGAGGAGATGTGAGAACAAATGGATAACTTTGGCTGAAATTTTTAATGGGGCACATGGGATTTGATACCCAAATGTATCAAACTGATTTTCTAGAAATATTGTTCACAGAGTGGAAATTACTTTTCAGTGAATGCTGAAGGAATCTGAGTCTATATCTGGAAAAGTATTTGAGTACCTAATTTCCAGTGGTTTCAATAAGAGATGGTCAAGAGTGGCAAACAGGAGTAGCTAACAGGGCCTACAGCAGTTAACGTGGCAGTTTGCACAGAAGGGGACCCAGAAACTCTGCTGAAGACAGCATGGGACTGCTTGGGACAGTGCAACACTGGTGGTGAGTCCTGGGGTCAGTCCTGGGTCCAGTCTTGTTCAATGACCTGGAGGAAGGGACAGAGTGCACCCTCAGCAAGTTTGCTGATGATACTAAACTGGGAGGAGAGGCTGACACACCAGAAGACTGTGCTGCCATTCAGAGGGACCTGGACAGGCTGCAGAGCTGGGCCGAGAGGAACCTCATGAAGTTCAAAAAAAGGCAAGTGCAGGGTCCTGCACCTAGGCAGGAACAATCCCATGCACCAGTACAGGCTGGGGGTTGACCTGCTGGAAAGTAGCTCTGCCGAGAAGGACCTGGGAGTCCTGGTGGACAACAAGTTAAGCATGAGGCAGCAGTGTGCCCTTGTGGCCAAGAAGGCCAATGGGATCCTGGGGTGCATTAGGCAGAGTGTTGCCAGCAGGTCGAGGGAGGTGATCCTGCCCCTCTCCTCAGCCCTGGTGAGGCCCCCCCATGGAGTACCGTGTCCAGTTCTGGGCTCCCCAGTACAAGAGAGACATGGCGCTACTGGAGAGAGCCCAGCAGAGGGCTACAAAGATGATGAGGGGACTGGAGCACCTCTCCTATGAAGAGAGGCTGCGAGAGCTGGGCCTGTTCAGCCTGGAGAAGAGAAGACTGAGAGGTGATCTGATCAACGTGTATAAGTATCTGAAGGGGTAGTGTCAAGAGGATGAGGCCGATCTCTTCTCCGTGGTGCCCAGCAACAGGACAAAAGGCAACGGGCAGAAACTGAACCAGAGAGGAAGTTCCACCTAAACCTGAGAAAAAAACTTCTTCACTGTGAGGGTGACTGAGCACTGGAACAGGTTGCCCAGAGAGGTAGTGGAGTCTCCTTCCCTAGAGGCATTCAAAACCCGTCTGGATGGGATCCTGGGCAATATGCTCTAGAGGACCCTGCTTGAGCAGGGAGGTTGGACTAGATGATCTCCAGAGGTCCCTTCCAACCTAAACCATTCTGTGATTCTGTGATGAGCCACAGGGCACTGTTCCCATAACTGCTGAAGCAACTGCCTGGCACATCAAATGCCTTGACCCCGATGGAGTTTCAGAGGGAGGATGTAGTTGTCTGGCTTGTGGCAGCACAGAATGCCTGGTGCCTCTCCTTGGGCCTGGGGTGATGGTGGTCTCACCTGTGGGAGCTGTGCTCCGGCTGAGGAGCTAAGTCTCCAGGGTAAAGGGCTTCAGGAGGAGGTGAGCATACTGCACACCAGCAGGGAGGACAAACAGGAGACCAACAGGGTCTTCACAGAGACCCTGTGGAGGGAGGAGCCCGAGCCCCACAATGCAAAGGATGAACAACTAGAACAGAACAGGTGTAAGTAGCCTGGGAGCAGCTGAGGAAGAATCAGTTCCGTTGAGGAAAACTTCACAGCCCACTGAGCCTGCACCAAGTTTCTGCACCAAGAAGAAAAGGTGTGTGACAGTTGATGGAAATTTCCTCCTGCCAACTTGACTTGGAGGTTTGTTGCTTTGCAGGAGCTCATCCCTGGGATGTTGTGGAAAAACTGCTGAGGATCATCGAGCTCTCAGACTCATTGCCCCTTGCTCTTAATCCATGTGGCTTCCAGTGATAATGCCAGGGGACATCCTGAGCGCGTTGAGAATGACTACAGGGTGTGAAGGGTGAGGGGGCTCAGGTGATGTTCTCCTCAATCTTGCTGGCAACAGCAAAGGCTCAGTTAGGAGTGGGCGCTTCCTGCAGGTGTGTGGCTAATGTTGCAGGCAGTGCTGTGGCTTTTATAACCACTGGACCCTCTTTGAGGGAGGAGGACTGCTAGAGAGACATGGCAAACACTGTCCATTCCTCTTTTTAAAAGTGCAAGCAACAAACTAAGGATATGCAGAACAGCTACACTATTACTTTAAATAATGGATAAGTGTGATGGAAGAATAATTAATGGGAGAGAGAAAAGGCTATAAAAAAATCTACAAATGCCATATAATAGAAAGAAAGTGCACATTCTTCATGTGTCTTTGATGGTCTCAGCAAGACCATGGATAAATCAGAATGTGCTGGTAAAATTTATCAAAGGCTTTATGAATACTCAATAACACCTGCTGTGAGAAGATCTGGAAGTCATGGCAGAAAAGATAAAGTATTGACACAGGTTAGAAACAGGGTGGTAAACAGCATCCACAAGGGAGGAATAAATAGGAGCATGGAAGGAGAATAAAAGGGGGGGGGGTACTGCCAATGGAACCTCATTATTCTTTCAAGACCAAGAAAGTCCACAAGGAACATCAGCAGGAGCAACTCGATAATGAGGCAGCTGATGAATTCCACGTGGATAAAACACAAGATACTGAATCCCAGAAGCGTCAAACTCTTCATATGTATTGCTGTAGTCTAAATTAACTTTCATGACCAATGCATGTACAGGTCACAGAAACATCAGATCTGTGCCTAATGGTAATCAAATAAATCAATTACAGGGATGACTGTCATATTCTTCTAGTAAGGCTATTTTGTACCATCTTACTAACATTGAAGTATATATATTTGTTAGCACACAAGTAATTTTACACTCACTTCACATTAGCAGAGAGTACAAGGTGACTTTTGGTAAATGATCATGACCAAGGTGTACAGATGGATGTTAAAAAGACAACTTCATGGAGAATGTAATGTCATCCAGGTGCACACCAGTGGCATGTCAAACTCAAAGACAAGAATAAGGCAACAAGGCAGACTCAGATTTATGGAACGACTCAGGTAAGCATAGAGGGTAGAAAAGCCAGTGGGGTGCTTCTGTTCACCCATTTTCATGTCAAGAGAGTAAAGAAGATTGTTGTTCCCATCACACACTTTCTTAGAAACAAAACAAGAAAACACCACAAAGGGCTCTTTGGAGAGTGACAGGTGAGAGCGGAAAGGGAAGTAAGTGAAGAGCCTGGAAAGCTAGAGAGAAGGGTGAATCCCCTAGACCTGCCACTTGAGCCCTGACAGAACCGAAGGTACCATTTGGCCAAGAGGCCTCTATGGAAACGCTACACTGAGTACAGAAATTAATATCCCAGTGTGCTGAGGATTTCCAGGCACCTGGAAACACTTCTGTCTAATACAGTTTTTTTCTTAAGAAGAAAAAAAAAACCAAAAACTGAAACGGCAAAATTTAAGAAGAAAAGCAATAAAGCCCAATTATACTGATTTATTGCTGCTTACTTCCTCCGGGGTAGGAGAGAGAGGTGCTAATAAGTTGTAGGAGATAGATGGAAAGAGCTAACTACCTCTAATTTCTGGCAGTGGACACATGGGAGCATTCACACATTCAGCAAGCAGGGTCCCACTGTAGCACAACTGAAACGCTGACTGCAATTACACGTAAGCTAGCTGTGCCCTGTTTAAGGTAAATGCTGTTGGCCAGGGCTTTCAGTCATTCCTCATGCTGTCTTTTCCTCTACTTAGAGGAAAAGAATTGAGTTGCTATCCTTGTCTGAGAAATGATGAGTAAGGTGGTAGAAGTAAACAGAGGAATTTACTGCTGCTGTCAATTACAAAACTTGGCACATCCAGCCTGAAGTCACTTGCTTTTAAATCTGTGCAGGCTGCACAAACACAAGCTGAATCAAAATGAGATTCATGGTTGCAAAAGGTATGGAAAACTAGTGAATGATACAGTCAGCTTCCGACTCTGCGACACCATCCTCTAACAACCTAGAGAAGTGAACTCCAGTTCCATTAACTTCTCTGCAGTTCAATATGGTATACTTCCAAGTTTTTGTCTGAAAACGTTGCGTATGCTTAACCAGCTACCCCATTCCACTCCCTAGAGATGTTTGCATTTCAGTGGTGGATGAGGTGATCTCTATTTATAGTTTATAATTAAGTTTGGGCAGCCTTCGGAAGGTTTAGGGAAGAAGGTGCTCTAACCAAAATAGCTAACAATGAATGGATTCAAATGGGTGATTTTAATGGGGAGTGCATGCTACTAACGTGGAAAGAACTTACTGTTGCACAACCCTAAAAAAGGTGTTAAGGCCCCAATTATTTTTGTTCTCTTTTCCTAACAGACTTGAAATCCATCTGCGTAACCACTTTGTATACAGAGACTCATTTCGCTAGCTTCTTCATTACAGTTCTAGATATATCAGGCAGATCAACTATACAGCACTGAATGTGAACAACTTTCATCCACAGCAAGCCAAGTCAAAATTACATTTGTAGTCAGTTTTGATAGTCACGATTACCTTAACATCAAACAGTAAAATAGTAACTGACAGTCTTCTCCTCCTTGGAAAGTTAAAAGAAAAAGAGACGTTGGACAGATAACGATACTGAAAATTTGCACTTACGGACACTACTACCTGAAATCTAAGGACCTCTTATGCACTTGGTCTTGCAGATGGAGAAACTGAAGGACTGAGAAAATCAGAAACTTGCCTAAAGTAAACGTCTAACGGAGCTGCAAGAATTTCTGGAATCGCTGCTAACACGTAGTCCTTTGCATTTAACCACAGAAAACAGCAGCTTCTTAACTATAAAATAAGAAATAAAAATTTCTCTTTTGGAAAACATGAGTATGTCCCTTAATTATAACATTACTAGATGGTTATGACAGTCTTTAGTTTTTTATTCTGAAGCCCTCACACAAGGAAGAACTTCTTGTATTGGGACTGACTGCTTTTTGCTTACCGTTGTGAAATGAACTACGCAATAGATTCCAATGATGACAAGGCCAATGATAATTGATGCGACAGCAACCCAGAGCGCATTGCGACCCAGTCTCTTTGACCCCTCTATATCTCCTTGATTATAACTGTTTAAAGCCTGTAGAAGAGAAACAGAAAGTTTGTGACTATTAACAACAGAAATTGGTTCACAAAGCAATGTAACTGACTTGACTAATATTAAGTTTATGCAAACTGGTACTGCAGAAAGGACTACAGAAAATGGTGATTTCCTTAGTAAAAATACATTTGCACTGTGTACTGTTCAAGGCAATCAGGAAGTCGTTTTCCTGTTTTGCCCGTCTGAGTACTGTTCATTGCAACTATAGGTCTTCATATCTTCAGTAGTGAGGAGGAGGTGGTGAGGTGGGAACAGCGGTAAGGAACTTGTAAGAGGAGTTATCTTGTACACACCAGCATAAGGGCTGCCAAATCAACTCTCATCCACCCACTTGCATAAATCAGTGGTTTGTATCTCTGGAAACAGTTTTTCTATAGTTTATGTGAACTGTAGTTTATATAGTTGAACAGAAGTCGGCCACTTCACTAGCAAGGAAATAAACTCTTACCCTCTACAGGACCACAAGCATGAAGAGGAAGATAAATAGGCTGCATTCTACAGAAAGCCTCAGGAAAGCTCATTAAAGAAAGCTTACTAATTTCCTGTTTTTCCAGTGTTTTACTCTTTAAAACCAAGTTTGAAGAATTAATAGGTAGTATGCTGGCGATGGAAAATGCAAAACAAAGAAATCTAGATTATCTGCGCAACAGATCTGTGCCATCTTTGCAGACTAACAATTCTGTCCCTCTGTATTTCTGGAACACAGTGATTATTATTATTATTATCATACACATCCAGAGGTGTGCAACAGATATACAGATACTATCTCAACAGCCTGAGTTTATGTCTATCCATCCATGATTTAGCAGATGCTTTATATTCATTACATTCAGAGATTACAAGGTGAAATAGGACCACTCTGATCTTCCAGTCTTGTGTGAGACAGACTGTAGGATTTCCTGAATTAATTTTTGTTTCAACTAGGGCATTTTTTTTAAAAGAACATATTCAATGAAGTACACAGAAATATTCCAGCACATGAGTCTAATGCAGTTTGTAGCATCTTATTCTTGGGAAAGAGTTACTATCAAAGAACTTAAAAAAGAAGATTAATACTAATAATTATTTTGCAGACCTGGGGAGTTTGAGTTCTTAAACCATGAGATCGGGTCCAGGTTTCTTTATCAGATTGCACTACTGAACTATCCCAGCATATTCTGTGGATGAATCAGGTTATTTGTGACCTGTTCTTTAGGATTTCATAAGTATTCCAGGCATGCCCAGAAGCAGGGGAAGGGGGGAAACCTCATCAAATGAGCCATGGACCAAATAATACAGGTTGCCTTTAAAAAAAATGACAGCATGAGGTATCACCATGTGCTATTACTAAAGCGTTTTGTTTTTGAATCATTTTTTATAGCCAAGATAACAGTTAATGCAACAGAGTGAATACCTGAGACTGTGGGGAGAAAGAAAGGAATGAACACAGGTGATAATAACACAAAGTTAAAGCTGCAAGTCCTATCTGGGTCATTTTTTTCCACTAAAAGCCAAATTCTGCCCCTTCTATGCTGATAAAAGTGCCTTTCTTGTCACACATACTTTACAGCTAGAGAGGCTTTTAAACTTAGTCTGAGGTTATTCAGACAAACGGTTTTAAAGCAGTTGGACAAAACAAAAAGAAAAAAGAGCCATTCTGCAGAGGAAATTACTTCTAACACTTTGCCATCATTTATTTCCGTAACAGCTTGGCTGAGAACATTCAGGCTCATTTGAAAGATCTTGATGAGAACAAGGGCGAAGGACCAAAGGTATTCAAAGATTTGACTCTCAGGAAAATTCAGCACTTTGAAGCACGAGGGACCTTACAAGGGTCTTAAAGGTGATGCTGCCAATGAAATTCACTGCAGAAACATAAACAAGTGCCTGGCTTGGTTACAGGACAGCTCCAGAGTCATGCACCTCTCCCATATCGAGCACAGAAGTTAGCACAACACTAACTTTTGCTGCTGTATGGAAACGTAACCATCTCAAGCTTAGGAAACTCTAGTGTTGCGCCTAATCAAATGCCTTGGTTACCACTATGTGACCAGGAACTCCTGCAGTCTGGTCCAAAGCTGAGTGATGGATTTGGCAGGAGATTCATTGGCTGCCATGGGCTTTTGTTCAGGCCATGAACGCCACCATCACTGTACGTTCCTGAGGTTTTCCTCAAAATGACAGGGAACGACACCTAGGTTACATGGCAGCTACTAAGTATTTGCAAAAATCTCTGCTTCTTTCAAGTTTCGCCTTACTGCTGAATTTCACATTCTTCTAACGCTATTTAACTCCCAATAACATTCTTCTCCTGGATCTAGTAGTTGCACTCTTTGCCCAAATGTGCTTGGCCATGGATGTATAGCATGATAAGCCTGAAAAACAGAAGCACCTCACCAGATAGCTTTGCTTTTCTTGCCAAGCAGCTAAGCACTCTATTTGCTAAAGCATACTTAAGACTTCAGAGGATACCAAACATTGCTATAGAGCCTTTTTTTGCCTCCCAAGAGGAAAAATAATTAGAGACATTATCTGTGTTCTGTCAATTAGTGAACACACAGAAATTAATGGGCTAGATAAATCTTCGGTGTTAGCACTGCAGTAAGATCACTCACGCCAAGGCAGTCCCAGAGCAATGAAGCCTATATTTCTACAATTGCATCTCAAGGGTATGTGCTCTCCAGTGTCTAAGAAAGGCTGAGCTGCAGATGCACTCTTGCTCTTAAAGACAGCACTGATACATTTCTTCTCTTCCTGGTAGCCTACTTTCCTAGACAGTTCTCTATCATATTTCCCTAGAGAATATCTCAAATACCTCTGCTTTGCTGTCAAATTTTGTTGAAGCTGGCCAGTAGACTTAAAAGACATAATGGAGAAAGAGGGAAGAGATGGAAATGAGTCAGAGACACAAACACAGAATCAGATAGGATGACTGCCCGAGCCTTATTTCCTTAGGGTATTAGGCTAAAAAGCCAAATCTGATCATTTGGGCAGAAAGACAGCAGCTGTGCTGAGGCACAGTCACCCCAGTTCTCCACTGACAGGGGCTCTTGTTAAAAGCAGCGGCCAGCAAAGCTCCTCTCATGTAAGTTACTCCACTATTGTTTTCAACAGCCCTGTCTACAGGAGAAAAGCTTTCTTAGGTTTTCGCAAAGTACATTCAGGAAGGTCAATAAAAAGGAGTATCAGGAAAAACACGTCTTGGCTTGGTCTTGGGCAGGCTGACTTCTCCTCTTGCCTCTGTCAGCAACGGCGAATGTAGCGGCTTTGGCTACAGGGAGAAAAATGGAAAGGTATCGCCGACACCAAAGCCCTGACTTCCCACCCATCAGGGGACTAGCATTGCATGACATCTGGAGTGTGGCCCTGCAAACACGTTATACTCAGATTCCCATCCATGTGGTCTCCGAATGGAAATGGAGTTGTGAGCAAGACATGGACAGCAGCAGCTTGCAGTTCTGTAGCACTTTGCTAATGGATTTGGGAAGCCTGGAGAAAGTCCATGTGATTCCTGCAGGTACTGCATAAATAATTCACCCCATACACTTAAATAAATAATGTCATTTTAATAAAAATCCACAATAAGGAAGAGGAAATTAGCATTAAGGATAAAGAGGATCTGGGAGAGACAGCAAGGGGACAGAAGCTTCTTTATTTGAAGAGTATAAATTAGATAGTATTCAAGAAAAAAGAAAGATTTTTGGGGAGCTGGTTGAGGTCTGATGTAAAGCTCTTTCAAGTTAATTTACTTCCATCTACTTCAACAGGCCCTTGGATCAAGCCCTCACAAGCCTTAGATGTTACATCTGTGTTTATTTCCAAGGGCTAGCCAATACATACAGGAAAACAGCATCTGCAAGCAACGTTCAAACTGTCTAACTGTCTACAACAAATTTCAGTCATTTCCAGCCTAATACAGTATGATAATTTTTCAGCCTTCTGCTACCTTGCTCACTATGACTTCATAACTAAAGCCACACCTCTGCAGCTGCTAGCTTACTTGAGCAATCTCACTGACTTCACCAAGTCTGCACATAGCTGTCTATAAAGGATATTCTCAGTTCAGCAGTGAAACAGCCTAACCTCATACAAACAGAAATTTGCTGAATTAGCTACAAACCATTAATTCCTTCTAATGTGCATTTTCTGTTCCACTTCCCTAGAACATCAAAGTTATTGCAAATGCAAAAAGACGGCTGAATTATTGCAGAAATCCTCCTCTATATGCCTTACAAATCCAGGCAGTCGAAACTGAGGTTATCCGATCAACAATTGCTGTTTTCCATGAGCTAGGCTGCAACAAACCTTATTTGGTGTTGCCTGCAAAGAGGCTCTCTCTCCAGTTCAGACCAAAGGAAGAATGAGACGTGCTAGCTCAATACACCTCCTCACTGTGCACAACAAACGAGGAAGGAGGGAAAAGACGGATTCAGGGAGCAACTCAGCACCAGGCTTGATCTCTGCTTTTTGCCAGATGAAATAGGCAGATGAAGAGCAAGACACAATGAAAGGGGAGTTTGCTCTGCAGGCTGTACAGCTGCATGAAAACACTAGACTTCTGCGTCTCTAGGGATGGCTTGAAAATGTTGCTGCAGAAGGCTTACAAAGTTTACAAAGATGAGAGCCATGCAAACGTACTCAAGAACAGCTGCTGGCCCTTGTTTGACATTACTGACGTAGATACAGGCTGTCCCATATGGTGCTAGATGTGAAGGTACCTACAACCTACTTCAAAAAATTGTATTTCCAAATAAACTTTTTAACTGAAGACAAGTACAACTGTACAGGAACACTGGTCTCTGTGCTAATCTGACCTGACCAAAGCCAATGTACTGTACATGGCTTTTTAGGATCCCAGATAGAGGAGGTCACCCCCTCAGGAACCAATTCCATCCTTTGCTGTCCCATGACTTTTAACATCCCCTTGCTCCCTGTCTCTGCCTGAGGAGACAAACGTACAGACAAGGCATCTGAATCCAGGGCAACAAATGGAGTCAAAGAACTTATCATTATCAGAACCCAGACTTTTATAGCTGAACTGCCTGTTGTTTGAACCACGCAAACGATCAAATAGAAACGCATCAGCATAAAGAGGAAGTTACAAGCAAAGAATTAGGGAAAAATAGCTTTGAGAGACTGTTTTGAAGTTGCTGCAAATCTAATGCCACATGTTAGATGAGCAGTCTGCCTCACAGATATCTGAAATAACAGAACTGAAGGTGCTGTATTGAGAAAGGCCAACAATGTTCATTAAACTACCAGACCTAAGTTCTGGTAATTAAAAATACCTACTCGATTCATTTTTCAGGGTTGTCCCACAGCCTCCCTCCAGCTCGTGGATTCCATAAACCAGATACAGCCAGTCCTCAGATGCAGCAGTGTTTGGGTTCACAGTAGGCAAAAGGGATACCCCTGCAGGTAAGGAGCCAGAGCTCAGCAGCACACTGCCTAGCCACAGTCTTGCATCAGAGAAGTCTCTTGTGTCACATGAGCTTCCTGATCTGGCACCTGTGCTCCACCCTCCTGCCCTGGTGCCTGGGGTCTCACCTGTGTGGTGAGAAGGAACGGGAAAAGTCTGAGCTAGGCACCTTTAGGGTAGAACAATTACAAAGCAACATGATACAGCTGCTGGAAGCAACAGGAAGCAGGAGAACCTATGGTATCTGGCTGGAACTGCAGAAGAGCACTGCAGCGAACAGTAACCCTACAGCCAGGAGTCCTGGCCAGGAGCCTGGGGTAAACAGATCTCCATTTACTGAAGCTGCTGAGCAACCTTAACACCTGCAAGCGACCAGGAACTAGTTTGAGGGGGCAGCTCTTGTAACGCCAGCATATCAACTCACTAATGCCTTTACCTTTCACTTCCACTGGCTGTCCTTACTCTGTCATGATAAATAGCTTTCTTTCACAAAGGAGGTAAGGAACAAGAAAAAGTTATCACCACAATTGGGATGACTTAGAAGTGCTCCATTCCAAAAATAAAGTCAAGGAGATAAGATCTGGAACAGTAAGATTTTTGTCCCCAAAGGTGAGAAAGAAGCGAGGAAACACCTGCCAGAGTTGTAACTGGGGCAACAGAAGAGATGGCATGGACTGAAGACAAATCTGTCATTTAATCTGGGGGTGTGTTAGAGCCCAGACTCTACTTCTAGTGTGAACACTATTTTCATTGTCAGAATTGAGAGCACGTAAGGAGGACATGACACAGGCAAATAGGGTGCTGAACCGTGCCCCTTTTGAAGCCCACAGAACCTTTCCTTCCAGGCCCGTTCTAGGCACTGAAAATTTACCAACAACTCCACCTCTACAGGTCTGTATCTCTTCTGACACAAGATCTCAGGCAACCTTTGCAGGCTACATAGGGATCTTCTGTAAGAAAATAAAATAACCCATTCTTGTATCTCAACGTTAACCCACAGGGACTCTAAGAAACAAGCTGGGAGAGAGGGAAGACGTAGATCCCAGCAGAAGCGGGGATAAAACAGCACAGGTTATATGCAGAGCCTGGAGTTGAGGTGACTGGTAGTTACAAGCTGCAGCTCTAAAAGGCAGGGGAACAGGGCTGTGGAAAAGAAGTTGGACGTGCTATTTTTATGGAAAAGGAAGGGCAAGAATGATGTTGAAATAAAAGGTATTCACACATGCTGGAGGTTATTGGTTTTTGTTTCTCCCTTTAAGGGAGTGGGCAGCTGAGACCTGCATAGACTGTTCAGCATTCAGGAAGCGCTCTTCCCACCATGGTTTCTATATATCCCATGGAGACAGTTACTTAAGCTTGACTCCAAAAGCCTGCACGAACTTCAACTAGAGCGTGGGTGGTGATTTCTCCATATGAGGTGCAAAAATCTTTAGAGGCCAAATTCTGTCCTTGGAGTTAACTTCTGTGCAGCCCCACGCTCACAGCCCAAATCATCAGCTCTCATTACTTTATACAGCACCCTAAGTGTCCACAGACAGAAATGATGCTGGGTACCTGCAGAACCAAATCTTAAATCAAAGAAGAGAGCATATAGTATAAAGCATACAGAGCATACATACATACATATAGAGAGAGAGGATATACTATATAGTCAATAACAAAATAAACGTATAGAAAAAATAAAACGACAGCTAACGCCTTTCTATTCCGGAAGAAAATGGTTGTGAAGATGGCTTTGGAATGACTTCCAAATGACTGTCAAGCTTAAGCATGCATCCTGATAGCAAGGTGTAATTCCTGATTAATCTTATTAGTTTTAAAAGAGTGTGCTTTAGTATATTTTGGATGTAAGTAACTGTTCCACTACCTAACTGTGAAAAGAAACAGCTATATTTTTTACTTACCTTTTCAGCCTGGCTCTCAGAGAAAAGGATGAAAACACACAACATGTTTTACAGCCTTTTCAGTTCCTAAACAACAGAAATACATTACAGTATTACTGATTACACTGATCATGTGTCCTATTAGAGAAGTCTGGATCTGACTCTGCAGCTCTTAACTCAGAGGAGAAAATTCTGTTCTAATAATTCTTTTGAATTTAACGAGATTGCTGCATTATTAAGGACTATTCAAACGAGTTAGGACTTGCAAGAGTAAGTTTGTTCTCTCAGTGTACTCAGTGCTCAGTACATTATTCCAGCAAATAAAATTAGTATCGGGCAGAAGAGCCTGTTTACTGCTAAAGATGACACTTCTATCGTAATTGATCAGGCGAGGCAAAGAGCACGTCCTTTGCAAATCAGATTCCTGCTCCTCAGTTGCCACTTTCACGCATAAACATGTCGCGTTCAGCGTGCAAGTTGAAGCAACAAATCCCGTTAACCGCAATAAAGCTCCCTCCTTCCCTCACATAACCGGGTACTGAAAACTTGCCGTGAATCACCCTTCCCTCCAGGTTTTACGCCTGCTTTCAGCTGGCCCCCGTCTGCTGGCAGAGCCGAGGGGAGCCCCCGGGTGACCCCGCCGACGCTCTCCCGCCTGCTGCCTCCCCCAGCCCGGGGCCACGGGCCGGGGCCGAGCGCTTCCAGGGGCGGCCGGCTGGCCGCTCCGCGGGGGAAGGAGGCGCTGCCCGCCCGAGCCGCGACTCAGGGCAGCGCCCGGCCGGGAGCACCGCGGCCGGCGCCGCCCGCCGGGGCTCGCCCCCCTCGCCCCCAAGCGCAGCCCGGGCTCGACTCACCATGACGGCGAAGACGAAGGAGACGATGTTGACGGGATAGGCGGGGCAGAAGCAGGCGAGGATGCTGAGGAGCAGGTAGTTCTTGGGGCGCGGGTGCGGCGGCCCGTCGGGCAGCTCATCCTCGAGGTTGGTCTCGGGGCTGCTCTCCAGAGCCCTCTTGACGTCGGCGCCGGCGGCGAACGCGGACATGGGGCTGCGGCGCGGCGGGCGGGCGGCTCGGACGGGCCAGCGCCGCGCACCGGGCAGGCGGCAGGGACCCCGGCGCGGCGCCGAGCCAAGGGAGCCGCCCGGCGCGGCGCGGCGCCTCCCCGGGACGGGCGCTCGGCAGCGCGGGGGCGGGGGGGCGGCTGCCCGCTGACAGCTAACGCGCGAGCAACTTCGCGGCAGGAGAAGCAGCAAGCAAACCAGCCCCCCAGACGGAGCCGTCGAGGGCTTCCAGCACCGCGTCCCGGCTGCGCCTGCCCGCGGTTCCCGGGCTATCGTGTCCTGCCCCTAGGAGCCTCCCCCGGGCGCGCGCCCTCGCCTCTTCTGGGGTTTTCCCGAAACTTTAACTCGTTCCCGCGACTCCGGCTGTTTGCACTGTTCCCAGGGAGAGTCTCGCTGTGTTCTCGGATTCTGATTTCTGGTGCAAGTGAAGCACCAGCAAACGGCATAAAGTCTGCAAAGGCATTTCCTTCGATCTGGGTTTAATTTCTCATCTCCTAACCACCCCTGGCTCACTACACTTAGCAAAAACATTGAAGGTTGGCTGAAAATAACCAACCTAAAGCATTTTGGTGGCTCAGGCCCAGAGTATTTTGTCCGATTTTATCAAGTGATTCACTTTCACCTCATTTTCACCTTACACCTGTAAGGTGAAACCTGCTTGGGGAGAGCATGAAAGCAAGCAGGGAAAGGAAAGTTTATCATTTCCAAAACCTGTGTTTATGAAAAAATAAGTAAATAAAGTTAACCTTAGTTAATCCTGTAACTGTCATGGTTTTGAAGTTGGTGAGAAACAGTGTAACAGTCTGCATCCCGAAAGGAACAGGCTCTGATCCTGCCACGTGCTCTAAAGGGGCAGACAGAACTCTACACCTGCTGCACAGAGCTTCAGCACAGCGGAGAGATTTCAGGGCAAATGCAAGTTTAACTCAAAACTTCTGCGCTGCGTCCGGCTCCTCTGGAAAGCCCTTCGTTAACTGCAGTTACAGGGAGCAGTAAGGTGTGCTTGCAGCTTTCTGAATGAGCTACTTTTGTCATAGTGAGTTTTGCAATTGGTTCGAACGGAGCCAGGGTTTCCTGTTTCTAGGTGTCATCCTTCAACAAGATATAATGGGGTCATCACAGTAAAGACATAAGAAATAGAGGTGCAGTATTTTTACTTTCATAGACATTAATCATCTCTCAGGCTGCATTCCTGACATATACCATGCAGTAAGAATCTGCTGATCTATCAAAGCATAATCAGAAATATTCTGTATCGTTAGGAAACAGTAAGAAATACCAAAGTTCACTTGCTTGCCAATTTACGCATTAGTGTTCAGGCACAGGCCTTTTGTATCTTCAAAATCTCTTGATATGTTCTCAGGGGAATTAAACATACAGTCACCAGACAGTCTCTGAAAATGGAGTTTACATCACACTGCACAACTACTTTTAAAATTGGTTTCAGTAAGGATGGAGACCATGCACTTTCCCTCTGCAAGGAATCAGCATCTTCCAGGATCACTCAAAGCTTTTAACCTGTGAAAGCACTTTCTGAGAATGGCAGTCACAATCACTGCAGATACAGTGCTGTTTGAATGAGGAAAGCATAAGTTAATGTTGTAATGAGTCTGAGTTTGTCTGCTTGTAGTTTACCTGCTTTAGTTAGGTAAATAAAAATCTACTATCAGGCTTTGAATGAGAGCATCTCACCCACTTATAGAGAAGGCAAAAGTATGTGTGGAAATTAGGCAGGGAGTCTGGAAATTGGAGGATGAGGACAGGATACAGATTCCTACTGTGTCACTTCAGACTTCAGTTTTAGTTTAGGTGCCTGTATGGGGGAACCTCCAAAAGGGTGATTCAGAGAGTGCTGGAGCTGCTAGCCACAGCGGACCATTCACCTGCACTAAATTTTTCTCTGGGGACACCATGAATCTGGGGAATCTGGGCTCTGTTAAATTGGACTATGTGAATGCCTTCCCAGACCTCTCAGAAATGCAGACCTAGAAGTAGAACTTGAAGTCGACTGTTCATTTCTAGGAACAGTAAAGTCTAATGGTGCAAATGAAGCTGCTAAGAGATGCTAATGGCATGGAAAGGAAGCAGGAGATAGGAAGTGGTGAGGTGCGTGGAGCTAGTGAAGATGCCATTCAGGGGCAATTTGAGATAATGAGAGAGCTCATTAAGAGGTTTGTGAGACAAAGGGTCGATCAGGAGGCAGTTTCTGTAGCTGAATTCAGTGGTTTGTTTTATGTAGAAGATGGGTTAAAAAGCAAGAAGTGTATCCTATTGGGGTAAGACTGATTAATTTTTAAATGCTACTGACATGTAGCCACTTACTGAGCTAGAGAAAAAGAAAGAGGTATTCAGCCAATAGTTTGGTTTCACAGACTGTGGTCATGAAGGGTGGTTATATATATTTCTGAGAACCTGGGAAAGTCCTCAGACGGAAGGACCATTGTGCTGAGGTGGCTCAGCAGAAAGCTGTGAAAATTATTTAAGAATATGAACTAAGAGTTTTAAGGTGTAGTTCCAAGGGCAGCAATTGTAAAAACAGCCCTCCAAGAGCATGAGTCAAAGTACCCAATATACTTGCTTGGAAAAAGGAATAGATAATTCTATGTTTGATCATTCTGTACAGGGCAAAGATTTTCCTAGTGACATGAATAAGGCAAGATGCTGGATAAATTGCTTATCATGATGGGCAAAGCAGATAGGCTACAGGCATGGCAGTTTAAAGGTTTTTTTAAAGGCCTTCTTCCCTGTTTTCCTGATTTTGGTGGGAGCTGTAGCTTGAGGGCAGGATTCGTTGTAACGCAGAGCATGATTAGCCATGTCGCTGACTGGCAGGGCTCTCCTCAAAGGCATGTTCATAGTTCATAGTGGTTCTGAAAAAAATTCCGGTGTTTGCACACACAAGTCAAAGTCCACATAAAGATCAAAATGTTAGTGTATGGCTCAGAGGTTGTCTGGAACTGATGTCTATGTCCAGACAAGATGGTAAAAGGGGCTTCCTCATTGGTTCTCCATACTGCTAAGGGAGCAGGGTCTCCGCAAGTCCTGAGCATTATGAATTCTCTTCAAGTGTACTTGATATGTAAAATCATGCTGGGGGAGAAAGAGAAGGTGGGACCTTTTGCTGGTCCAGGAGACTGGCCAGATGGGCTAGGCTTCCCTAGCTCATTGTAGAGCGAGGGAGGCATTTCTGGGAACACAGTTCTTGCTAGAACGTGGCGATATGTCACCAAACTGGCCTTATGCAGGGCTGTGTTTGATTAGCACAGTCAGTCCCTACGGCAGCAGTGCTGGTTCAAATAATCTCATTTCAGATCATGTTCTCTGCTCTCACTAGGGTGAAGAAGAACACAGCGCTCTTCTCCAACTGATCTGCAAGAAAAGAGAGTAACCAAATGTTTTCAGAGAGCGTAGTGTACACAGCAGAGGAATAATAACTTGATAGTATCGCAGCGTCCTCTTAAAAGAAACTAATTTTTCAGTATAGTCACATAGCTGCCAGTCATTTCCTCTGTTTCCTCTCCAATCCTTCTGGGCTATAAACAGAAAAAAGATAAAAGAAATAATAAAAGGGGTGAACAACACTTTCCTAGTTTTCCTAGTTTTTCAAGAACTGTTGTCCTCTAGCTAGATCATAGATTCAAGCCTTTCTGAATACAGTAGACAAGATGTTCTCAGGAACCTTCTCCATCCAGACTTTAAAAAAAGCACTTTCAAGGAAAGAGGTCACATTAACAGCATGCGGCCAGGTAAGGCTCCAAGCTGAGCCCTACTATCTTAAGAAAAAACTATCCCAAGTATTTTCCAATATTCAGCCATACGTTGTCCTTCCTGAGAGAACTGTAAACCTGGCTACCTTGTAATCCTAGGGAACTAGGGAATCCTAGTTCCCTAGGGGAACAGAAAATCATAAACCCAGGAGACTGGAAATTATATAATTCAATTTCCATATTAAATCCAGATGCCAAAATTAGAGCTAAAATATTTCCATGCTACTTTGCTCCACTGGAACCATTCAAGCGTTATTTCAAAAAAAACCCCAAGTAATGAGAATAACATCATGGATGTCTCAGCATCACCAGGAGTTCAAAGCCCTAAAGCCTTCAGCTTCAGATACTTTTTAGACATCGTCTTGGACAGTATTTTTACTTGATAAAAAAAATCAGACTGCTGCTTTAGTGGCTCTCTTCTGTTATATACTAGGGTAGCTCCCAGTCCATCTAAAATTCTCATTGTCTCCACCGCACAGTAACTTAAAACTCTTACTATACTTATCACAATATCTCATGATAGTAAAAAAGTCCCTATTTTATAAATGGAACAAGGAATTAAGGCTGTGTCTACACAGCAGGGCTGGTACTTCTGTCATGTAGCTGAGCGCCCTGACTTGCAGTCATCCAGAAGGGAGAACACCTGGAGACTGGACATAGGAAATTGGATTGAGGCCTCCATGTTGCAGAAAGTAATACTTCACCTCCTTTTACTAATTGCTTGTGCAGATATATTTTTCTATAGGGGAGAACTGATCCCATTATTTTTCTGAAAAATCAAGTTCTATATCTGGTCATTGGATGTTCCTTTGTAAGAAGCTGTGCTTAAGTACTGTGCCTTTCACAAGATCCAGTTTGTGGGAACATCCCTTTTCTGCTTGCTGTTCATTCTTATGATTGTCAAGCCCCTTAGCAACACTTCACAAATTCAGAGACTGTGCAGCTACAAAGGAACAAGCACAGAATTGCATTATTGGTTCCTGTTGTTATTTGGATGTATAGAAATCTGTATCTTTCAAGCAGCTATCAGATGGAAATGACTCCTTTTCTGTTCCTAGTCAGTAACGCCAACTAGTGTCTCCAAGGTCTTCAGCTTTCCCTCCTTCCAGACTTTCTGCTAAATCAATCCTTTCTTCTGTACATTTTGTACATTTCAGAGTTCAAATTTGCTTTGCACTGATTGGTCTTTGCTTAGAAGCCTCTATTTATAGTGAACTGAGATGAACTCTCTGTTTTCTTCTACCTGAACTTCAGCTGCAGAAAACATTCCTGTCCTTTTTTGTGTGACCTTAAACTCAAATACCTCTACATTTTGGGATGTTCAAGCTTTGAACCAGAACTCTGTGCCTTGTGCTTACTGTTAATGGAGAAACCACTTTGTTGAACATGGATTTTCTATTGCACCTAGAATCAAATAGAAGTTCCAGAGAATCCTGAATGGGGTAAGACATAAAAGACGAGAGAAAAGCTGCCCAGGTTTTTATCACTCTTCAGATAATCCTTTCTAATTTGTATATTTAGTTGGCTTCTATGAAACTTCTCATATAAACAGAGAATACTTACATGAATGTGACATTTCACCTTGGACTCAGGAAAAAAAATAAGGAATGAGGTACACTTAATGTGATGCAGAGAGCCTAACAATGTGCATTCTTTTAGCAGTGGTTAATTATAAGATCCACCTTACAGAATTCTACTTTGCTTAACATGCACATCACTGGGTACACTCTGAATATTGTATTTCAATGGTCAAAAAGTATGTCTCAGTGCTTGACCAGTCAAATAGGACAATGATACCTTTCAGTCGTCTGCCTAGCAGGCAAATAACAGGTGCCAGCCAACGCAAAAGTGCGCTGATTGCACCTACACGGTCATCCTGTATGCCAGGCAGGCCCCAAGTTACCTGGGACAGGCCTTTCGGAGGAACAGCCACCTGTCCCAAGAAGAAAGACAGTAATCAGTGAGGACACTCATGCTAGACTTCCTTCTTTAGAGAAGCTTTAAGTGTGTTCTTTTTGCAGGGCCTCTTAGACTCTCCAACTGCTTTTACTCAGCAGAGCCTAAGATTTGTAGCTTTTCAGGCACGCTACAAAAGGCAGCAGCTACAGACGTTTCTTAGCATGGCAATGGACTCAAAATGTACTTTGCAAGTGACTCATCAGCAAAATTCCTGCCTAGGGTTCATCTCCCCTAACTTTAATCCTAAGGCATATGAACTCTTTTGGGATGCCTTTTCTCCGCATGGGCTCTAAAGGGAACCCGGTCTACATTTAGTTTTGATGCTTTGCTTTGAAATGGTTAAAGTGAGGTAAGATGAATCCTGCCATTTCAGGGCTACGAGGGGGCTGCTACAACAGGCTGTCTTGTCAGTCACAAGGAGAAAAACTTCCAAGAACATGAACTCATTTCCAGGGAAATGGAACAGTGGGAGAGAAACAAGGGCTCTTCGCAGCACAAAACAGGTCACCCACAGCACCGAGCAGATGCCCATTGCTGTCTAAGCTGGGTTTACAGATCCTTTAACGTGGGTACATGACTAAATCAGGCAGGTCAGAAGCCAGGAGATGGCGTGGAAAGGTATTGATCTTAAAGAAAAAAATGTTAAGACTTCTTCACATGCATTTAAGCACTTGCAGATTTGCACAGTCAACTTATTTATTGGCTTCAAATTACTGTAGTACTTTTAAAGTTTAGCAGTGAATGAAAAGCAGTTTCAGACTGCGAAGGAAACTTTAAATTTTTATCTGGACATTTCCCTGTTTGCACATTTATTTACAATGATCAATTTATCAAAAGTAGTCCTTCACAGCCCACAGTTCCAGTATACACTGAAAAATGAGAGCATATATATATATATGCAAGGGTAAAATCGCAAAGTTGTGTTTAAACTAAGAAAGGTGAATACATCTGTGGATTTGCTACTCAATTAGTAGTTCTTAAGACTCTTAAGATATAACTATATAACTTTGATTGTGTTCTGCTTGAGTTTTGCAGGGGACTAAAATATTAGCAATTTAGTTGAATATAATTGGAGTATTGCCTGATTATGTTTTGAAAATTTTCTACAGATAAGCACTAATGTTTTTCAGACTTCGACCTTCATCTGCTGAGAACGTTATCACATATACTGACACTGCTAGTTTCTGATGGACAGTTTCTTTTATTTTACCCAATTAAAAACAATGTCAATATAGAATTTAGTTAAAATACACAGTAAATAAAATATATTTCTTCCTCTGTCACTGCATGTGGACATCCTATATTATATTAAATCTAACTTCATGTGTTTTCCTCGAGGAATAGCGGTTGGATATCAGACACGTTTCTCAATTATATCTTGCTTTTTTAAAAAATTGTGCACCTATTTTTTCAGAGATTTCTTGATATTATAATTTACTTCAGACATGGCTGTGCTGTAAATTCAGCCTTTTGAAAATATCTATGAATGCTTTTCAGTTCTTTTTTAAATTAATAAAAGTTCTTAATAACATTTATTTTCCAGCAGTTTCTGAAAACATTTACAGCAAGGCCAAGTAGTTTAAGAATTTGAACAATTTTACACTTACATGGTATTTGTATCTGGATTCAGATCCGTACTTGTGGGATAAGCTCAATACTAATTGCTCTATAAATAAATAATATACTTAGCACTTTTCCATTGTGTAGCATCCCATAGGAACCATCTCTCCGTCTCTCACATGTATATACATGCACTCTTCTCCCATTAAGAATTTCCAAATGCAGTAATGAGAACACTCATCAAACTTGGATCTGATGGATCACATCACTGCAGCTTTACTTCAGTGGAGTTGCAGTGGCCTAGAGCACACTGGTGAACATGGCCCAGAACTCATTTAACTGTTCTAGCAGGAGATCATTTAATGGGGAAAAAAGCAATTGAGACACCATTTCTGTGACATGAAAGCCTACAGGAAATTTCCTGAATGTTAGACACAACAGGATCTTATTCTTTTTCCTCATTTATACCTTATGTTTGAAGACAATTCCAAAAAATCTGTTCAAGCATATAAAGTGTTTATATTTGTCCTGCGATATGAAGTCAAGCTGCAGCACTGATAAAGCTACCGATTGGGTGGATACCAGCACATCAGATTGATAAGTATGCAAATATTCTAGCTGGGGACAGAATTGTCACGCTATGCTCCATGGCTGTCAAATATCCAGATGCAATGCTGTCTCAGAAAGATGCCGCTTTCAAAAATTTTCCTTAGAGGGGTACTCAGAAAACCGCGCTTTAGCCATATAACTCTAGTCAAGTGATTTCTCTCAGCTTCCTCTATAGCTAACAGAGAGGTAACTGCTTCTCCAGGTGTGACCAGAATCCAGCGTACCCACGCCAATTCTGCCTCAAATGCCTTTCAGATGGCTTTCTCTTCCCCTAAAAAACTGTACATAAAAACTATCTATCTAGCTAATGCTCCTTGCCTACCATTGAGGGGTCTGATTGCCCAGCTCTCGTCCCCACATCATTTCCATATTAAATGACTGTTTTGCTTAACAATTCCAGTGTTTTTTTGTTTTTCTTCATGCATGAGAAACTCTGGTAATTCTCTTAAGGAACTTGGAGAGATCTTCCCAAAAAACTGATCAACTATTCCTTCCTTGCTCATGTCCTGGATTCTTTTTTCAGACGGGTGGAGCAGGATGTACTGCAAGCCTGCAGTAATCAAGTCTATTTTTGAACCATTAGATTGCTTTTTGTCATTTTCATCTCAACCACTTAGATTATATGGGTCACAGTTGTTCCTCTTTTCCTACAGCAAATGGGAACGACTGAACATTGTAATCTTCCCTCCAAAGTTTTTGTACTAAGTTTTCATTATGAACCATACATATTTCCCTTCACTGCAACCTGCCCTGCTTTGCAAACATGGTTTGAAGAAAACATGGATAGAAAACAATCTCTTAAAGGCAGATTTTTATTAGAATATTCTAGAAAAGGCTCTAATAAATTATCTATGCAGACAATGTTTTGCTCACTCTTACAATAATCTAGCACTAGAAATAAACTGAACAGCCCAGATGTCAGTCATGAAGGTTTTTTTTTTGTTTTTTAATTCACTACAATTTATAGCTCAATGACTAAATCTATCACATATAAGTTGGCTGTGACTTATAACGCAATGTAGTAAAATTTAGCCACCCTAATAAAGAGCTATATAAATCACATAGAAAACAAACAACCCTTTACTACAGAAAAGGAAAGAAAGGTTAACAAAAACAAAATTTTTTTTCTCAGCTTTTACCTCCTTCAGGGTTTAATCCTGCCCCTGCGAACTGCACTGCATAAGACCAATTCAACAAAATAAAATCAGATTTCTGAAAATTGATACTGTTAATCAGGACAGACATCACTGAAAATAATGGAATTGTGCGGGGAGTCCAAAACCTCCAGGAGATTTGTGTAGCTATTGCTTGCCAGATCCTTTGGAAAGCATGTTCTGAGGGGAAAGATTTGGTTTTAAGCTCTTTCTGGTTTGTGCAAAAGCAGATTCTTTCCCTTCCAGTGGAGGAGGCCCTTTATCTTCCTTCTCTTCATCTGTAGAATAACCTAGCATCTGCCTTTTATTCCTTACGATTGCCCTTTAGTGTAGAAGTGGCCACTCACCTTGAAAAGCTTGAGAGTCGCAGTCTGCTGTAGTAGCCTCCTCAAAACATGGAGCTCAGCAGCTGGCTCAGTGAGATGGATGCTGCCCTTCTGGCATAGCAGCAAAACAACATGCTCCTCTTTCCACTGCTGAAAGGTCTCCTGAGTGAACATCCTCCCTGCACCCTGATGAAGAGATAAATACAACACCAAATACGTTACAATGGACTGTCACCCGACATTCTCAACTTTTCCCTCCCTCTCCAAGATTGTCAGAAAACACAGGCATGAGGCAGACCAAAATCCATGTCTCACAATAATTTCTTGCCTAGCTGTTAGTGAGGCCCAGGAAATTGTTCTTATTTCTCTTTCACAGAGATGCAGTCTGAGGAGGGTCTGGCAGTGGGGAATAGGACCAAGATTTTCTTTCCGTTAGCTCAGTGTCTGAAATCTCCAAACCTCCCTCCAGGGCACAGAGTAAGTGACCACCCCAAATTTGCATAGTTCCTTTTAGCTAATGGAGTTTGAGAGTGACCGGCCTATTAGCTATAACTGTAAAGGACTAGAATGGAACGGGAGGAAGGCTGAGCAGACAGAGTACTAACCCCGCACCTCTCACTCTGTTGATGACAAAGCACAACCACACACTCTGTTGACCTCTGGCAAATTGCTAGGACTCGTTGCCTCAGTCTCCAAATGCATCAAATGGATTAGTTTGACCCTACTTTGCAAGAGCGTACTGGAGCAGTGAGTCGGGAGAGAGAGTAGTAAGTCAAGAGTTTTCAGGAGAACCCATAGATAACTGAGTGTTAAAAAAAAGGCAAACAAAAAAACCCCCTCAAACCCACACAGCTTAAAAAGCCCTTTTAAAACCCTTTAAAAAAAGCTCTTTACTTGAGATCTTTTCTACTGGTGTTCTTGTACAAAAGGTTTTCCTCCCAGCTATCAGTCATCTACAGATTGACTCTACAACTTTGCAAATGTAGCACATATTTTCTACGTTTCGCCCAAGCTGCAGAAATCATTTTTTTCTCCTAAAGCATTTTGTAGCAAGAAATTATAATTTCTCTTAACTTCTTCCAACACTTCAGCAGCTTCACTCTGAATGAACCTGAATGGGACCATATGTCACCCCAGCCTTTGTTCCCACACTCACCGGATTTGGATCCCATTTGTCAAACTGTTGCCAAAGGCACTGCAGCTTGCAAGACAGATTATTTATCTTATACTTATCAGATGAAAAGAAGCAGAAAATTTTTTGTTACATTAACATCAGGGTAGCGAGAAAAGATGATCTAATTTCTTTCTAGAGGAACCCCCCGTGTTACCCAGGGGCAGTACGAGGGAGATGGACAGAAGAGCCACTATCAAACTGAATGATGCATAAGATATTACAAACCCCACAACAACTACATTAGAGACTCCTAACATTCAGCATTGGCATCCTGCTTTGGGAGGTCAAAGAACTGCACAGATATTAGCTAATTACATTTGGCACAATCATCTCATCTTACCTGTGCACAGACACTTCAGGCCACGTGCTCGGCTGGTGTAACGTGCTGATTTCAGCAGCACGGCTGATGCATTCCAGCTGAGAAGAGTCCCTCTGCTTCCATATCTTATATATAAGGGAAACTTAAAACCTTCTCATCTGCAGTTCCATATGGTGAGGAAGGGCCAAGGCAAAGGTTTCATCTTGTGTAATCACACTTCAACTAGGAGCTCCCAAGCTGCTAAATTAAGATTTCTTTTAGTTTGCATGTCATATCAGCTGTCACCACAGGGTGACACAACAGCACAAGGATGAAGCTTGATCAGGGTGAAGTGATCTCAAAGCACAGCAGAACTGTGTTTTGTACAAGTACTCTCGAACAAGAGTTTTGTACAAGACAGGCACAGCGATTCTGGCATTTCTGGGAGGCAGCGGGCTGTTGGTGTATGCGTGCTCTTGATCTGCGCATGTGCAGCAAGTATGCTGCATTCTGAGTGCATTGGTTTTACCCAGTTTGCTTTCAAGGGCACGTGGAGTGGGCATGCTTGGATGTCCCATGCTACTGCCCCAACATGGCTATGGGACAAAATCCAGACAAATTTCCAAAATCTTCCAAAGCCACCTGGACAAGATTTCCAAAGACAGAGAAAAGACTTGTTTGCAGTAACCCGTCAGGTACACTGCCCCATGACAAGCAATACCACAATACAAGCAACTTCTAAAGAACTTGTTCCCACTGTCTCCTGTAAAATTAACTGAAACCCAAGGATTCCAGGGAAAACAGACAACTAGAAAGTGACGGGGCAGGATGGATGGGGGTACAAACTCGGGACTGCGGCTCTCTGTTCTTTCTCAAAACCCATGGAGAGCTGCAAGGAGGTTACAGAAACTGAGGAATACAACAAACACATGAAGCTGAGGTCTGATGGGTCAGAATGAGACTTCGGGTTCTGATCCTGCTCATCTGGTAAGAGCACTGCCACTCATTTCACTGGGCACTGGATCAGTCCTACAGAGTTTGCCACTGGTTTGTTTACAGGGTAAAATACAGCTTCATTACCTGCAGAAACGCTGGACTACCACCACATATGGAATGAGAAAAGTGGGAGCACAATGGAGCTTTAAGGGCTCACTTTTCTCTGATAGCTGTAACTCAAAATAAATCGGTGTTCTGATCTCTTTTCCATTAAAAAGATTTATATCTTGCTAAAGGAGGAGAAAGAGAAAGTGAACAAAGTGAGGACATTTGTCAATAACATATTACACTTCAGTGGTTACTGCACTCATCTGTACCTTGAGCTTGCATTGTTTCCCCATACTAGGGGGCTGAAAGACTAACTGCCCTTCTGCCCAGTGGGTCCTCTAGAAGCTGTGGCAGGCGGGGAACCACCTCATTCTGATCATCAGCCTTGAAGGTCACTGGGTCACTGATTCCATTGGTCAGCAATTGTCACCCACTAGGAAATAGATGGTTAAGCCCAGACAGGTCCATAAAGGTCACATATTTAGCACTGTCTCTGCATTCAGGGAATCATTCTACTGCCGTACCCAGCAGAATAATAACAAACATATGCTAAAGTAGTCAGGGGAAAACATATCTTTAAGTGGAAACCTGAAAAATTAATCTAAGGATGCTTAGTTTTTCAATATGGATTTTAATAAGGCAAAAATTAAGCCATATTCACAGATTATCTTTACAGAATAAATTCAATGCAAACATAAAAATTTGAATTACAAAAAAAGAATTGGTTTGAAAAGAATTGTCTTAAAGCTCACAACCACTCTGTGTTTTGGAGATTTCTTTTCTTTCTTTTTTTTTTTTTTTTTTTTTTAGGAGAGCTAAACTGAAGAGCAGAGACAATGGTATTTAGATATGGAAGTCAGTATATCTGTACTAAGAAGATGCTACTGCTGCCATACGGTACATACTATTGGAGGAATGTTTGAAGAAAACACGTGTCCTGTGATTGGGAACTCAGACTTCATCCTACATGGTTAGATGAGGTTGAATTTTGATTGCATGTTCAAGAAATCACATGGGAAGGAGCAAAAGTATTTAGCTTTTGTTTTCTATGGCTGACCACAGCAAGTGGAGCATTGTGGAGGGACAAATTTCAGGTGTACAAGGATGGTCAGTGGGAAGTTAACTTTCGTTTCCCAGTTCTCCTTGAGGCAGATCTCAACAGACAGTAGTTTTCTGCTTGAAGCCAGAAAATTGCAGGTAGAAAACCATCTCAACTGGCCATTTGATTAAAAGGCGGAGGACTGGGCACGGAGAGGGGTTACTCTTGTCTGAAACCACTCGCTGAAATCCTCTTCTGGCATCTGCACAATACTTTCACGTACAAACTGGAACAGAAAAAGGTGTTTTTCTGAGCATTTTATTTACGCATAGGAGAGAGAGAGAGAGAACCTCAACCAGATGTGCTGTGGGACAATTTGAGCGTGGTAACAACGGAACAACCATAGCAGCTTCTGCAAACAGTATAGTGCTTAATATCACCAAGATAAAGATGAAAATAGGAGAACATTTTCAATGCAACCCTCAAGACTACTGGATTTGCTCTAAAATAAATTAAAAGCAAAACCCTACAACCCTCATTGTAAATTGTACCCTGAACCCTTCAAAGTGAAGTCTTTCTGTTTTAAACTTGCAGCTGTCTTCTACCTACCACTGCACGAAATACAGGAAAGCAAACTGAAGTTGAATAAAAGCTTCATTTGGAACCTATGTTTGTCTTTTGTCAGCATCAACCAGTTCATATTCAGTGATACTCTTCTTGCTCCTAAAATGCTACAATTTCCTTTAGCTATTCCAGTCAGAAGGAACACTGAAGCCCTCCTTCCCCTCTGGTTCTTTTTGAAAGACGTGTAAATAAGCCGATTCAGCAACGCTCATATCTTTTTGTTTTAACTGTTGCAGTAATATGAAGGAACAAAATGCAAAGGGAACAGAACGGAAAGAGCAAAGACAAATAGATTTAAAAGGAATAGCAAGCAACAGAGATTTATATACTGAATGTTAAGGGAAGGCTCCCTCACTGGTTAATGACTATGCAAATTAGGGCAGACATCAAGAAAATTCAGGTAGTCTGATCTCTACACCTTGAGTGCTAGGGCTGTAAAGCATGATATACCCGATATATGCAAGATGCACAGACGTCGTAACCTGCTGCCTGTCAGAGATTTCTGTTGGTCAGGTAGCTGAGAGGAAAGAATTGTCATGAGAACAAAAAACACAAGGTGGCATCATTGCCATTTTTTAAGTTAGTTACCTGGTTAGACTACATAGTAGTATACATTCTAAATGTATTCTCTTCTCTTCCCTTCCTTCTTCCCTCTTCCTTCTATCTTTCCTCTTCTGCATATTGCTTCTAGAACTACAAGAGTTGAGCCCAACTCAAGATCTTGAGAAGCATATTATTTTTTAAAGGCTGCTGAAGCAAAACAAACAAATCTGCAGAGTTCCTAGATCAATGGTGTAATACGCTACTTGAATAGCTGGTGGATGTAACCATTGGGAATGATAGGCTTTTGCAGGGCACAACAAGTACTCTCTTAAAGTATCCTAACAATTTATGACAGATGTCACTTTCACTCTGGCAGGAAACAACTCAACAATGACATAATAATAAAACAATACTGAATAATAATGCACTAAGTAATGGCTTTCTTCTGAAGAGTTTGAAGTGCCTTATAAAAGATGAATATCACTATATTCATTTAGTGAGATCCCAAATGATTTCATCTGGTAACTTCCCACTGCATGAATTTCACCTACGGGTGTTTGCTCTCCTCATCCTCATCTCACAGAGTACCAAGAACTGGACTCTTCTCACCTCCACAGCTGCAGCAATTTCTGGAGAACACAGCTCCCACACCTGGAGATCAGCCAGAGCCTTAAGAAACGTGTCAGGACGAATTCTCAAGTCAGGGTTCTTGCCAAATTTTTCCAGTTTCTTTAAGATTTTCCGTACATAATGGTCATTCTTCACAGACTCTGGGAGTCTGGCCAGCAATACAGGAAACCTTTAGCAGAAAGAAGAGCAGCAATGAAAGAAAAGACCTTGGAACAAATACTTTTCTGGTGGGTATTCTGGGTTTGCCTGGCATTTCTGCTCCTTCACCATCTCCATAGCTTACAGAGGAAAAAAGGCTCTTTGGGGAATGCAATACTCTCTGTAATTCTCAGTGAACAATGCAAAAGAGCTTTATTTTATCAGGCTTGTGCACTGCCATTAAAATAGATGCTTCTTCGTTGTTCATTTGAATTCTGGATGACAAACTTGGGTATGAAAGCAGATAATAAAATCCTAACAAATGTTTCCACTTTACTACTGATTTGTCCTCTTCATCTTTCCTCTTTTTATTTTGTTTAGCCTCTGAGGATTTTCCTGTGCAATCAGTGCCTGATCTGACACACTTTCTGATGCTCTTTACTATTCCTTTTCCCTATGCTATCATTTCTCCCCTCTCTATGTGCTGACATAAATCTCACTGATGTGAGCACTCTGTAATACACAGTCTTTGCCTTTTTACTCTGAATATAAAGACATAGAAGGAGAATTACACATTACAGTAAAAATAAAACTCTTGTGAAAAGACTCCCTTTTTTTTTTTTAATGTTCTGTGTAAATTCTGCAGTATTGCTTTGACAGTCGTGGAGACTGATGTCCCAAGCCTCTCCAGACTGTACATGACTGAGGCGCGCTGTGGCTCTTCCATTGCAAAGGGCTGAGAATTTGGCAGCGCATCAGAAGGAAGCACTGCCTCCGCCATCATTTTAGGATACATTTTACTGTGCCAGCAGAATAAGGATGAGGAATCTTCCTTAAACCAGTAAAAAGAGGAAACAGGTCTACAGAAGGGTCAGTTCTAAACGAGGGAGTACATTGCTGGTGCAGCTGTATAGCCAACTCATTATCACTGGTTAGTTTATCAAGGTCACATTAATTGTGTCACACACAATTGTGTCGTTTATAACCCATCCACTTCTTAACTTCCTTTTTCAAAGAAAATATCTTAAGTTCACTGTGCTCTTATACCCCAGTATATTTAATATATATGCACAGTTTATACTATTATATATGCACAGTTTATATTATTTCTGGCTTTTCTCACTTTATGAGAGAAAAAAAACAAACAGACTGACAGTGTATACTAATAAAGTGCCCCTACTGTGATTCAGCTCTCCTGGCAAGGCAATGTTTGCATGAGTGTGGGAAAAAACAGCCTTCCTTTAAATGAAACAAGTGGCAAAAGCAATTTCTCCGGCATTAATTTGTCTCTCCACAAGGGGGTTGACCAGCCTTGTCCATCTGCGATTCCATCTCTGCATATCCCTAATAGAGAGCACTTTGCAACACAAGCCTGGCATAGAAAGCTACACCCTTCTAACTATACTGGCATAGTTAAAGCAAGACAGCCTCCTTACTGTGGAAGCAGAATTTTCATTGTGAAGGGATAGTAGACTGATGCTACTATTCTTGCATGGGTAGGTGAAAAACTGGATCGGTATATTCTCCTTTATACTCATGGAGCTGTGTACACATTAAGGCTTCTTCTCGTTTAAAAATCAGTATAAAAGCAAAAACACATCGACTCCAGTAACAAGGCTTATACACATGCCAGATCTTAAATTTGAAGGTCAGCTGGAGCAAATATGCTTGACAATTTAAACCAGAGTTTTTCTAAATAGGCTAAGACTAGTTTCATGACTGACATGTTCCAGGGTCACCTGCATTTGAGATAATAATCGGGCTTTTTGTTATCTAAATAGGAGAAGGACAGACGACCCCTAGCAAGGACAAAAGAGGGGAGACTTAAAAAACCCAAAACCCAAAAAACACTGATGCAGCTTGAACTCTCTGTAATCCCATGTCCGAGGAGTTTTCAGTGACAGGGCAGTAGGGAACATGCTGCGAGCTCACGATGGCATTCTGATAGGTCATGTTGGGCTTGTATCTCAAGGTTGATCACTGGATACAGTTAATATTCTTTCAAAAATAAAACACTAGAACTCTGTAAAATAGCTGTACTGGGAAGCACTCAGATGATTACTCTTTTTGCCCCCGTAAGTGTTGCAGTACTATCCACATGCAGTTCATTAAAAATGGCAGGGAAATATATATATATATATATATATATATATATATATATATATATATATACACATTTTTTTACCATAGATGGACAGTTATCTGCAAAATCTTCTCTGCCATCAATTTTAGTACTCTGAATGTTCAGTTCAGTAGCAAGTTGCAGTAGCAGTATGAGAAATACAATATCTCTCATCTTCAGGGTCCAGTGTGTTTTACATACTTCAGGGAGGAAGAAGCCTCCTATAAAACTGCACGCTGGGGAGGATGTGAGAATACAGGAACTGAGCACTTTTGCCTGGTACCACTGAAAGGAACTCTTCCTTATCCCCCTTCTTACCATGCCCAATTGACCTATTTGCTGAGCAGGCCGAGATCTGATCCTAGAGATCATTCCTGAATTTTTCTTGCTACCGGTTTGAAAAGCCTGCATTTCAAGTAGTCATTTCAATGGTTACTAGTGATACTTCCATTTTGGGGTAAAAAAGAAAAAAGAAAAAAAGCTTGCTGTTCTAGGGGCACAGTTCTAGGATCCTGACCATCTCAGCTGAACAGGGCTGCCCTGTCCCTACTGCCCTGTCACAGGGTCTCTGTGCTTCCTTACCAGTTTAGTCCATCTCCATCCTGTTTTCTTTCAGTTCTCATGCCCAACTGTCTCATTCTTTCTAGGTCTCTCTTAAAATACTTGATATGCTTCAAAGCCTGGTATTTTTGACAGCATCTCTCTTCCTGCCTCCTACAAATAAATTTAAAAATTAAAATTGTATCTTATGTATTATCATTCTTATTGACAATTATTTGGGAAGATACTAAGAAAGGTAGAAAACAGTGAATGAAAAGATTATATATTTAGTCTGTGGACACTAATAACTTTTGCTTTTGCAGTGCTCTGCTGTGTATATTTATATTTCTACAAACTTATTAAAATTATTTATGTTTTATATCAACTCTAGCAGGAGAGTAAGAAACAAACTTCAGAATCAAAACATTTAAATTGAAATTCATCCTTCACTTTCTATATGGTATCCACTGCTTAAAAACAAATACTAATGCTGCACCGTGATTTAGGGTGAAGCATTATTTGAAGCACAACAGAAAAGAGGTGAAATAGACGACCTATGCTAGAACTTTTACCCAGAGATCGGGCTAATGTATGCATTCCGACAAAGAGCGCTACTACGTTATAAGAAAAACAAATAATCATCTGCCTCTCCTTCCAATAAATGACTTATACTCAAATGCCGATCAAACACAGTATGCTTGTGAGGCTGTATGGAGCATGGCCAAATAGCTGGAAGTAGTACATTTCCATCTGACTTGTCCTTCCATACTGCAGGATGCTACAATGACTTAGTTCCTTACCCAGTCACAACACCAGCTCAGGGAAGAAAACAAGGAACAAGGTTCCGGATAAGGAAAGCTTTTGGGTCAAAAAAGTATAAGTGCACAGATGAACATAAGAATGGATGGAAGAAGGAAGACAGAAGGGAAAGCAGACAGTGTCTGTAACACCCTTTAGAACAATACTGTAGAGAAGGATCTCAGGTGTGCTGCTTATTGAGACGAAAGAACTTACAAAAATATCACAGATGAATGTTTCCGGATGAAAGGAAATGGTTGACAGACTTTGGCTGGTCAACAAAGTAGAAATGTCACTGATCTAGGAAAAGGCTGTTCTTATATTCTCTCCTTGAGAGCGGACTTTGCAACTGTTAGTACGAGACAAGTCCAAGTAATGTTGAAGAACAACGTAGTGATCACTGAACTGAAAACATAACACAGCCTTATGGATTGTATGTGGACTGAATTTATCCTTGGGTGAAAAGGATTATGATACTCAAAATAAGTATATCCACAGACGTCGTTCAGAAACATCCCAAAACACTGCTGTAAATATTTAACCTGTAGCACGTTTTTTGTACTTGGTTAGTCATAAACTTTCTGGATCATCCTTGTGTTGTTATTTTCATGTCACTCCATATAAACCAGCAGATGCATCATTAAAGGCCTGAGAGCAAGTCCTTCTGTGGTCAGAAGCAAAGTGTGTAGTGTTTCAAGGGTCATAGAAAATACTCTGTTCTTACCTTTCAAGGCTCTCTAGGGTGTCATGTAAACAAGAAGCTGCTTCCTCACGTATTGCTGTGAACTTTTGCCTCACATCAGCACACAAATTAGATTTGCTTTTAATAAAAGAGCTGATACGGCAGCTGCAAGTAAAAGAACACAGAAAACTGGAATTAAGCATGTTCTGGTAACCATCTTGTGGAAATCATCTGAACACACAGTGACATAAACCCAAGTACCTCGCTCTCAGATGCTTCAATTTTGAGATCTCCTTATTCACAGTAAAAAGTATAAATTCAATCATTTAGAGGGTCTTTAAAATTCATTAAATGTATGAAAGACCTGCCTTCAGATATTCACTTGTATCTCAAAATGCATTTCCTTGTGACTATATCCATAATCTGTTTATGTTCATGCTTGGGAACTAACAAAGGTCTGAGATTTATTGGTAAAAATGTTCGCAGAAATGAATTTTCATCTTGAATTCTTAAATATTCATGGAAAGCAAACTTAAAGTTACACGTTCATTTGTGAAACTCATAATATGCATTGCACTGGTTCCTGACAAATCACTCAAAGTCAGGGAGCAGGAACAATAAATCTGCATAAATACAGATTGCTAATTGCAAGTATACCAGACACTGTGAACAGGCCAGCTTCTTTGATAACAAATGTTTATTACTTCACAATGTTTTATCTAACATGCGACTGTGAAAGTTTAAGCGCAGCAAGGTTGTGGAAAATGCAATGCTATTTACAGTAAGCCTACCCTTTGGCTCTTCTCATCTGCTTTGGACTCTCTTGCTCTTTAGTGGTTGCTGTGGTTGTTCCGTCTTTCCTCTCAGTCACAGTGAATGAACTGCAAGGGAAAAAACAAACAAACTCTGCATGCTATACTGTGCAGGCAAAGACCTTGCAACCTGGGGACAGCCAATTTCATAGCTATGGCATCAGGCACTGTTTCTTGCCTTTATCTTGCCAGATATTTTGATTTAGCTTTCATCTTGTTAAGAAGAAGACATGAAAAAGGAGGAAGAATTTTTAAGGTGAACATAGAGATGCAAGCATATGACTTCCAGTTATAGTAACAGGAAACCTAAGGAAAAATTCCTTTGCACTGTATTGAAATACGCTGCAAGGTTTCCCTGTCCTGCCCTGGTCTCATTGCAGTAAAACGCTCTCTGACATCTGCATGCTAAATACTTTCCACACATAAAGCTGAGTTTATACAGTATATACTGTACCTCAGACACACATTCCTACCCTCATCCCTACCATATGGGCTTCTGCTCTCCTGACGTTATGCTCTCTTGGTCCTTAATGCCTGCCATGTTTACTCTGTCATCCTTCTGAGCCATTGATAGCAAACTGTAAGACAAGATAAGGTTTAAAATAGTGTACGATATGCCTTCTCCAGAATGTGAGACATCCTACAGGTGCTGATGAAACATTCTTAATATGAAAGACCTATTGGAGCTACCCAGGTGCAAAACTTATGATTAATATTTTCCTTGACTTCAGCCCAAGGGAAAAAAATGTTTCTGCAAAGTCTAATTATAAGAATGGTTTGTTGCGTTGATTCTGTTGCTGCGGAAACCACCACAGAAGCAAGTAGTGTCTACTTAATTTAGGTGACCTGGAGAAATGCTAGGAATGGAAACAAACTGAAGAAATAGTTGGGACATTACTTGTTACTTCTCTTTTAGTGGTAGCAATAGATCTGGACAGAGGGCCAGCTGCAGTAAGATTCCTCTTGCTTTGACAGTTCTGGTGAATCTCCAAAATCAGGTGATGGAAGATAGAAGAACTTGATTAGCCCCATTATCTATTTCTTAGATATTCAGTAAAGTGATATTAGCAGCCTAACAAGGCTGGCAGACAGACCTCTTCTGTGAGGAGTTGTCTCCTTCTACCTGTAGATAAATGCTGATAGTTAAAACAGATCTCCTGAGGAATCTCTTTACAAATACAATCATTATACCCAGGTCTCATCTTTAGGTTCAGATTTTAGACTACATTCAGTCCATAATTATTTGCCTGTTAGTTCTGAAAAATAGTTCTTAATACTACATACATGAATGCCTGAAAGAAGAATCACAGTAATTTTTAGCATCAAAAAGACTCAAGACTACCAATTCAGTTGCAGTAGATAGCCTCTGACAAACCCTTCTGACTCCTCTCAGTCTTAGGTGTTTTCAGGGTGCAAAAGCTTCCACGCAGCCAGAATTCCCCAATTTCTTGTCAATAACAGGAAAATACTGGGTGTAATTTACATGTGTGATGGTACATGCCATATTTCACCCAGGAAGAGGATTGCCTCACGTTACATGAACAAACCTCAGTCTTTTAAGGTACTTCTACCTCTTATGCTCTCGCTCCAGAAAAGTTACTTTCTGTTGGTCCTTACATATGGTTATGCTTGTTCTCTCATTCTTTCCATGTGTTGGCTGTAAGCTACAAAAGCAAGCTAACACTCCTGAAACAGTTCAGAACATGTCTTCCCTAGCACATAAGCAATGTGGCTGGTGCCAACTCTTGGAGGAAAAAAATACCTTCTTAAAGAAGGTGAAAGTCTTTCAATTAAAAAATGTGTGGCTCAGCTCTTCAGATGAGGTACACTGGCAGAACTCCTCTGATTTCAGCGGAATCACGCCAGATCGTATCAGCTGAGGTTGATTTAAGTGGCCCTCCATTTTCAATACAAAAATTCTGAATAAAATTCCCTGTACTAATTGCTTTCTCCAGGAAACATTTCTCCAGTTTGGAAATAATCAGGAAACACAGTCAATTTAGGTTTAGCTGGAAGTGTTATAGAGAAGCTATTGAAAAATGCAATGGTAGACACAGAAACAATTCTACAGGAATTAGACAGACCATCTCTTCTTTCTACAAAGCTGCTGGAGCATAAGAGCTCTCCTGTTTGCAAGGGGCAAGATGTATGGGGTATTTTCCAGAAAACAATTATTGCTTGCACAGCAGTAACATAACATGGGCTCTTCCGCCACCCGTGCCAAGAAACATCAGTGCCGTCTAAATTCACTGAATGTTGAATTTAGCTGTTCTGACAAAACGCATAAGCTCTGTCCAGGTAAGTTGCTTCTCATAGTCATTCAGAAATCCATCAGGTAACATACCATTGCAGTTCAGTCTTCTTAACGAAATTTTCTTCTTTATAGAAATCTTTTGACACCTCTTCATGTGTTATCTGGATTAACTTCTGTAGGGCTGATAAAAAAAAAATTCTGTAAAAACATGCCAATGTTCACCTACATCTGTAAACAAATTGCCTGCAAGTATAGCTTTGAATTCTCCACTGCTCCCATTCGTCTCATAGGAAGGCTATCCAGCTAAGCCTGATACCATGGATAGCAGCAGAAGTGTAGGCAGTGTATGGTATCAAGTGCAACACTTACCCTGATTACATCCACCCAGCTTTTGGCAGTCTGAACCTAAAGGACTTCCAGACCCAGAGAACATTTCCATTCCTTTACATTTAAGAGCAATTACTTGTTTTTTCTTCTCTTCATTTAACTGTCTCTGAACTCGTATATAGTTTCAGCAATATCTTGTAGCAATAAATTCCTAAATTTACTCATGCATTGCATGAAAACACTTCCCGTTGTCTTAAATTTTCTGCCAGATTATTTAATTTGGTGTCCCCTATTCAAGGGAATCAGTGAATAACCATTCTCTAATCCCTTTCTCCATGCGTTTCATGATGTTACAGAGCTCTGTCATTACTCTGTGTTCAGCCATGTCTTTTCCATATTGAAGAGCCTTGATCTGTTTAATCATTCCTCATATAGAAGCTATTATCTATCTCTGGCTGTCCTCGTCACCTTTTCCTTGACCTTTTCTCCTTCAGCATATTCTGGTCCTTCGAATTCAAATAGAAGAAGCACATACCAAAGATTTCTGCTTTTGTATAACAGTGTTTTCTGCTTTGTTTCCCACTTCCTTCCTTATCATTCTTAGGTTCTTTTTGCCTTTTTGATAACTACTGAGCATTCACAGAACTACCCCAAATACCTCCAAGACCTTCCTCCTGAGTGGTAAGTTAAAGACTAGCAGAGCATGACATCAGCCTAATAATGATAATATAAATATCAATTTAAAAGAAAATTTGGCAGTACTAAATGCTAATGTAGGGAAGGGAAAAGAATTACGATTACCCGGCTTTGTACTGAAATGCATTACAGAGCTGTCAGATCAACTCTTCTGTCAGCTCGGTCACGGGCAGGTAATCATCAGTGGATGAACAGGAGGAATACAGAGTAACAAACCCCAAAATTAAACAGGTATGTATTTCTGCTGTCCTTGTCAAAATTCAGTGGATCAGTTGGTTATGCCAGAGAACAGCTTAACTTTTTTCATCTCCTGCCAGGCATTAGTGATGTGGAAGACAGTCTAATCATAAAATGATACATCTGAATATTAATTAAAATTCTTTAATATTCACATGGGATTATATTGTCTTTAAATCAGTCTGCTAACAGGGAGGATGGCACCGAGAGACTTGTACAAAGTTCTCTAAGCTTGAGGAGGAATGCACTCCTACATCCAACAGCGTCTTTGAAGTCGGTTCTGCCTAGCAACACTGAAACTATTTGTCATTGGCAGTCAAGAAAAGCAACTTACAGGGGCAAAGAGCTTCTTCTTCTTCTTTAGTTTGTGCTGACTCACTTGTAACATCAGATGAAGCTATATTCATGTTGACATTGTCTTCAGAGCAGAAATAAAGGGAAGCTGTGCTGCCACGAGGAGTTTGACTATGGGGAGATGAGCGACTACTAAGCTGAGACGTGCCAAGAGTAGATATTGTCTTGTTTGTCTTCCTGCTAAGTGGACTATGTCTTGCTTTCTGGATGAATTTCTGTGCATAGAAGAAAGAATGGAAATAAAGGAGGGGTTTTCTACAGCAAATTCGACAACAAAGAGTCATATTTCCATAACTAATTCCAACACAAAGCCCTTCTGGCCTTCCTGCAACCTCACAGATTTTTCTTCAGTGACTTTAACAAGCTAGCCAATTACTTGGATAGGAACTCCTTCATTTTGGGATCTTTCTTGAATACTGCTCTGCTGTAGCATTAATGCCAGCAGATTAAGCTAATTTGTAAGCATGTAACACTGCAGCTGCAGAGGGTTGGTAATAAAGCATCTTTCTCATGTCCAGGGAGGTAAAGGTCAAAGCAGTTTGATAAATGTTCAGGGCTCCCCCCACCAATAATCTGGCAAATGAATTTCCTGTGTCAGGAATGTAAAACTTCAGCAGACTGAATTCTGCAGACTTGGTAATCACAACAGTATGTCTCATAAAGCAACTGGCCTTGGAGGAACCCAATGTTTCCACTGGAAGTTTCCTATCAAATATGAAAAGCAGCGTTCAAGTAATATTGAAGTAAACGACAACAGAGAGGAAATTTTCATCAGTTCAGGCAGGAATTAAAAAATAAAAGCCGGAGCGATGTGAATGCTAAAAGACACATCAGGACTGACATGCACTTTGGATTCCTCTGCTCACGTTCATTTGCTTCTTACTTTAGAGAACTGGTAAGACTACCTGGAAAAACGGGAAAGCTTCCTATTTAGAAACAACTCTGTTATTTATGTGACTCACTGACTTTCCTTCCCTGTTTACTATCAGCAGGAAGAATATTTGCATAAAAACACCATCTTTGTCGTTCAGAAGTCTGACAACTCTTGCTGCTTATTCCCCAGCAGAAATCGTAAGCTTCTATTAAATCATTTTAATTATTATGTCAAGAGAGTACAAGCTGCAGGTGCTTGATGAATAACAAGGGCAAATAGCCTGCATGTAACAACAGCTCATATTTCTAAAAGAGTGCCTCACTTGGGGATTTGAAAGCACTTCACAAAACTTGGTTAATTTAGCCTTTTAGGGGGCAAAGCAAGGAACTAAAAGCCTAAGCAAACTGCTGAAGATCAAGACGTAGATGCGTAATAGAGTGAGGAATATTGGAAGCTACTGGTATTCCTTTACCTAGCTCTCCTAATTATACTCCTAAACATCACTCATTCTCCCTGCATTTTCATTCAGTCACTTCAGCAGTTTCAAAAACAAACAAACAAACAAACAAAAGGAACACTTGCTGTGGTTTCAGAAAGTTCTACTGTTCACAGTAGAACAGTTATCAAAGCATTACAGATCGCTGTCTGCATGTTCTCTTCATCAATTTAATTTCTTCTCAGGTAATGACATAGTTTTTATTTGAAAAGACTTTCATCTGAATTGTTCTTTTTTTTCCTTTCCTTGGCTTTGCTTTGCATATGGCAAGTGAATCCTATTTTTTTTTAAGGTCTCGACATCTGAATTCGGTTCCCAACTTAGTTTTAAATTATGTATTAAAAGCAACCAAATAAACCATCACTAGAACTTATCAGACAGAGATCTCAAAGACAAACCAGGATACCAGTCTAAAACCCTCATTAGGCTCAAAAAGGCCAACCAGTGTGAATAAGCACTACTTCATGACTCTGGGTCAACAGAGTCAGGTCCCCAACTCATAAAAAAGGGGAACAATGCAAACAAGAGGCTAGATATGTTTTAGCAGAATATTTAATTCTTTTCACATCAGTACTTGTCACTAAGGCCCAGCCACACCTTCAGTCATCTGAACAGCTACATATTGCTCTTCCTGTTACCTATCAAACTGGTATTCTTCAAAACACAGAGAAATAAGTACTCTGTGGTCACAAAATCTGGAGCAGACAATGTCATATCAGGGAGCTCCATTACGCAACAAAACAAAGAAAAACAAATGCTTGTAAAGTTGGATAAAGGTCCCAAGGAAGATATTAGTAATGAACTTACCTTTGTATCTGTAAGAAAGAGCTCCCACATGTATGTTGTTAACTTTTCCTCTTCGATTTCTTCTAATGTTTTTTTAGTGCCACCAGGGTCCCTAAGTGGAAAACAACTTAATTAGTTTTCCATTTCCAGAGTCTTGCTTTTATTACAATTTCTTTTAAGAAATGCAATAAACAGAGGATAAATGGTGGCTGATCTCTGCTGTGACATATAGCTTCACTAATAAGAAAGGGAAAGGTAATGCAAGCAGTATAAGCCATGAGTGAGTTATAGTCACAAGGAAGAAAAGCATTAAGAAAGCAGTCATTTATACTACAAACTATAATGCATTTATACTACAAACTATAATGCATGCATTAGGCCACATTATGCTCTCAACTTCCTCTGTGCAAGTACTGAAGAATTTTCTCCAATGCAGCAAGATTTCATGGATAGAAATGATAGCAGGTTTAATTTCCCAGAAGTGAAACTGATAGCAGTAGCAGACCTTGAGAATGCTTCATGCTTTATAGTCTAAGACTTTTTCGTGTTTGCTGACACCCTTACCAAACCTTAACACTATAACCTTCGGTATCTGCATCAAGCTGTTTTTCTGTTATTTATGATTTTTTTTCTTTTTCAGGTAAATTTCAATTTAATTTCAAATTGTTAATATTTTTAAGAATATTAGAAAATACTCTCTCAGTACTTAGATGCTTTAGTGCTGTACAAAAGGACAGCGTGATTTTTGAGGAGGCTATCCTAGTGTTTAAGACGCTTCTTTTGCTGCTGTACAAAATTTCTCCCAGATTCAACCAGATAAAAAGCCTTCAGCATGGACATATTCAACAGAAACATGTTAGAATAGCAGCCAAATTTGCTGGAAATTCTGCCTGCAATAAGCATGCTGTAAACAGAGGTTTCAGGGACTGAACTTTTCCTGGTAATTTCATCTTCAAGCACAGACATCAAAACCGAGAGCTGAGAGACTCAGCTCTCCAGACTCAGACTCCATATTCTCAGTATCTGATGATATCCGGGAAGTGAGGAGGAGACAAAAATAGCCTGGTTTGAACGTGGAGCAAAGAATTTGAGCATAAAGTATATAAACTAGGGAATAACGAACAGGATAGGAGCAAAAGAAACCTGTGTCAGATGAGGGTGAAAGAGACGGCAGGTGAACAGAAACAGAAGTGCATTTTGTATGTGTGTGTATGAATTTATGTCTGAATTTAAGTGTGGCAATCAGGAGGTGAAGAGAGAATATACAAGAGATGGGGTGGTAGACTGTAGCAGAGGTAAATGAGGAACCACAGCAGAACGGGCAAGGAGAGAAGAAAGAGAGGAAAAGAGAGAGAGGGAAGGAGGGGAGGGAAGGAGGGAGAGGGAGAGAGAGAAAAGGGGAAAGAGGGAGGGAGGGAGGGAGAGAGAGAAGAAAGTAGTGGTTAGAGACAGCAGCAGAGAGCAGAAGGAAGTATACCACAAGAAACTGCATTAGAAACCGGAAACGAATCCAGAGTCCTATGCATTTATACTCCTCTGCTGTCAGCCAGTATCTAGAGACCTGCTGGAAAATTGTTTCTCTTATTCCACTCTATTGCTTGGCCCTTACATATAAAGGGTTGAAAATCTCATCCACAATACATACTGGACTGATTCTACTTCCCAGTTTACCAGGCTAATTCTGTATAGGAGTACTATGCCAGCTCTGTTGTACATAGGCATAACTTGTCTTTGTTAATGAAATAACTGAGAATGTAAGGAGAAAACAGAACAGCTTTGAAAAGCTTTACCTTGCAAGTCAGAGAATAAACTGCTCAGTGTTTTACCAAATATGAATAATGTAAATATGTTTTATGTCAACTTTATTATATATATTGACTAAAAATGGTCAGAAATTAAAGTAATATTTACTTCTAACAGTATAAAAGTTCAGAAGCAGTGCATCTTTTACAAGTACCCATCACCGTTGCACATAATTGATATAACAAAACCAGCTAGTAAATATCACTTAATAGTCAGCTTTGTTCTGTGATTGTAATGTATCTGAAATTCATGCTTATTTCACTGGGACTGCCCTCTAAGGAAGGCTGCAGAAATATATGTATATTACTACATATCTTTAATGTGCATAATTATTAACCAAAGGGAAGGGGAAGAGAAAAAGAACACACAACAAAATTTGGCTGGGAAAGCTCAGTATTTTCTGCTAGTTCTGCAACTTGTAACAACTGAGGGCCATGCTGTGCTACTGATTTGAGTGTACAACTCCCTGCTGACTGCAAGAGGGCAAAGTCAATGCAAAAGTTGTTCATGCTGCATGGCTCAGAATTAATAACGTTTCACCCAAACAGCTATTACCTGAAAGAAGAGAACCAACAATGTATCAAGAACAAAAAAACCCCAAACCCTTCAATCCTTCAAAGACTATCCTGCATCGCACACCTACGTTGGATTCCAGCAGGTTAATATGGAATGCATAGAGCTGTTGGATTTGAGAGTCAAAGCTTCCAGAAGCCAGTGTATGGCACACAGCTGTCGGAAAAGATGTTCACTGCAAAGAAGAGGATAAACAAAAGTGTTTTACTACAAAGTCAGGGAACCATAGTCAAACTGGCATCCTTTTGGCCAGAGCCAGCCAGGGCTTTTCAGTCTGGTGTGCCCCCCTATCAATGTAAGAGGTGAAAAATGGCTGTTCATTGCACAAATACCCATACAATCTACCAATCACATTTCCCTGTACCTGCAACAACCTGCACAATGCCAAAACTATCCCTACTGCCAGGTCCAGATGAGAAGGAATTGGAGATCTAAGTGGTACCACACGTGTACAACCCAGCCCCGAGCTAGCTGCTCTTCTCACAGCTGCTGCACCCACCACTGCCCAGCGGGAAGTGGGGCAGGGAAGGGGAGGGAGTAGTTTCAAAACAATAACTGAGCCCCAGCAGGGCTGAATTTCTTTCATTAGAACATACAAGAACAGGAAAAAATGACTGTTAATGATAGTCTTCGAAATAAGTTTTAAAATATATGAGGAGGTTACATAGGATAATGCTGTCTTCCGATGGGGAAAGGCAAAATTCCGTTCTCCTGTTTTGTGATGGCAGCATCTGCAGGTGAAGAAGAAAGACTTGGAGGGGCAGCAGACCAACCAGCAGGTCAGTACCTCATTGCACAGCTGGTATGGTCAAGGAGGATTTGGTTTTTATAACAATGGGACCACTTTGAGGACCGAGGACTACTAGGGAGAGATGGGACTCAAATGAGAAAAAAACCTCATTGACTGAAAAAAGTACATCTAATAGTAAAAGGTAATCCTTAAGTTCCTGTTGGTATAAGGCAGATGAAATTTTTCACTGTCTGGTGAATTCTAGACACCTCTCAAGGTTCCTGCAATGTTAATATGTAACTCTGAAGGCATATTTTTGGATGTGAAACTTTTCTTTGGACTTATTTTGGTGAAGTCCTCAGTGCTTTCAATACCTATGAGGGATTCCAGCATTTGACACCTTGAGGTTTGGATTTTTATAGTTTTGGATTCTAAGGCAGCTTCCAACGGCTTTGTGTTTGGGAAAAAGTAGGGTGTGAGTTTAAAATGCCAGAGCCGTCTTACTCTGAACTATCGTTTGTATTTCAGCTTAATCCATATGCAGATATAAATACATAAAGACACTTTCAGTGAGCAACAGGTTTAATTTACTTAAACAGAATGGATACTGTGTATGAGTGATTTTAATACAAAATATATAGAAGTATACACGATATACTTTAAACTAGACAAATCATATTTTGACTTTGACAATTAAAAACATTTACTTTAAATGAGGCTAATCTTGAAAGCTGTACCACATAAGCAAGTTTTATGCAAATGAATTACTATTTGGGGGATAAAGGCCTTTGGGGCAAATGGTGCGTGTGTGTGTGTGTGTGTGTGTGTGTGTGTGTGTGTGTGTGTGTGTGTGTGTGTGAACATACACCAGATTTTATGGCAGTCATTCAGATTCAATCATTTAAAGTTAGAATTTAACTGTTGCTATTAGTAAAAACAGACTATTTCACCTTATACTTCTGAAATTCTCAGGAATCACGTTCATCAGGTGAACACTGGCTCTTGATGTACGCATTACGGGTCTCTCTTGCTGTGAATTCTGCTTCTGCCCTCCTAATAAGAAGGGAAGAAGATAAGCTGCCTTCAAACATACCTTTTTGCTCCAGGGGGGTTTGGAACCAAGACACTGGTATGAACAGGAGTGAAAGACCGTAAAGTCATCTTTTGTTTCTTCTTTTTCCTTGCCTTCCGCAGGTGGTGGCCTTCTATCAGAGGAAAGCAACTATAGGAAAGCACAAAGACAGAAGTTAGGAAAAGAGTGTGTGAAACGAAGACAGAGCTGATACAATTGTTTACTGTATTAACCTCAGCACATTCCTCCTCTCCTCCTTTACCATTAAAAAAAATACTTAGGTGCATTCCTGAATTATGAATTACCGAATTTGCTAGTACTTAATATTACAAATTACACACTTATATTTAATTATTTACCATGACTCATTATATTTATAAATTATAAATATGATATTATTTATAGTTACATATTTATAGTACTTATTAATTAAGCGTTTATGTGATATCTCATTTTGAGGCAGACATTATAAGGTGACTGGTTTGTCTGAGAAAAGATGTTGAGATCTTTACACTCCATCACACTAACTTTCTGTTGGTGTGATGCCAATGGCATAAGTGGGATAACATACATGCATCACTAGGGCAATGCAGCAGAAAAATAGGCGTTGTATCTCTATTACAGAAGGCCAGTTTCAAAATTCGCCTCTAAAATTCTGTTCAATTTTTCATGGCTAATGCGTTATGTGCACAGAAAACAATAAAGACTAAGTTGGCACCTGGATGAAAGAGAGTTTCATATGTTGTCCAAATCCACGTAATAGAAAACTGAGCTCTTTACAGGCTGTGGGCACTGTTTCTTCACTGCTACATGCTTTGTTTGGCCGTTTACACCTGCGCAAAGTGTTTATAAAATGCTATCAAGCGAGAAAAGGAAATGTTTATAGCTCTTTTTCACAAATGTAAATAGCTACTTGCACCTGGTGTTAGACAATGGAGGTTCAAGCTTAATAAACACAGTGAGATACAGCAGGCTTCATATGCCACTAGTACATAGAGGATGTACCTATCTATCACTTAAAACTTCAAACACTACAGCTGGCCAGCAAATAAAACCTCTTGGCTGTTCACAGTCTAAACGTGAGAAAGAGACCAAATTACAGCAAGACAGAGGGTGTGCTGGCTAACAGAAGAGAAGTGCACAGTTGTAGCACCGTCTAAACTGGTTGAACTAAACAGGCACATAACAGCATCCACAACAAAACAACACAGAAACAAAAATACATTCCATCATTCTTATCTTTATGGACTCAGGCCTAGCCTCCACGAAGCACATCTGCCTTAACTTCTGGCTGGACCAAAATGGTATAACTTAGAACTAAAGCTTCACCCTCTATGTCTATAGAGTTACACAATAATGCTTTCAATCCCAAATTCATTGTCAATGCATTCATTGTATGCATTGTGTGTTGCATACCCGCTGACATTCACATTTTGAACTGATTTTGAGGTACACTGTCCTAAGCCTATCCATACCGATAACAGTCAGTCTGGGAACTTCCTAAAGTGTCAGTGAGTGTCTTAGGATGATGTATCTGGGAACTTTACCTAAAGTGTCAGTGAGTGTCTTAGGATGATGTATCTGACCTTATCCAGGTGTGCCTAAGAGATTGCTGTTGGGAAGGACTGAGAAGTAATAGAAAACAGCTCCCTAAATTGCTTAGTGGCTGCAAGCCTTTGGACTGGAGCCCTGACTTACTCCTTTGCATCCGCACAGGGAAAAGGGCAGGTTCAGCCTCACAGCCCAAGCGGTGTACTGTTTCCTCCAGTGATCCATCTGTTCAGGCCACACTTGAGTGTGGAGTTATGCCTGTCTGAGACATTAAGAGTCAAGTACAGAACGTGACATGACTCCTCCTCAGCGATAAGGTACATCACACCCCTTCACTGCATTGGTTGTCAAATAATATGAGGATTTCTCCTGATTCTCTGCTTCAAGGCTCTGCTTAACTCTTTAAGTCTCAAATACTCCAAAAATTGTATACAGCCTGAAAACAAAGATTGCTCCTGATAACACTCCTCTCTGAGAGAAAGGAGTTGTCTTCTAGAAGCACAACGTGTACATATGCAGGAAGCATATGCATTTACATGAAGTGAGGAACACTGCCTCAACGGCTCTGGAAAAGCAGAACTTGCTCCTGCCAGTTTAAAGACATAGTTCAAACCTCGCCATTTTTTATTCTAAGGTCCATGTGTATCTATGGATACACACTTCATAGCACATGCCTACTCAACAGCCAGAAAGCTTGGGTTTTGTTTTTCACAAGAAGCAGACAGGAATGAACAAGGAATCTTACATGACAATCACAAGAACTTAAAAAATCTTTGAAAGTAGTCACCTATAAAGATGGCGAGCACAGTATGTGGAACTGTATGAAACCTTTACTATAGGTCTTTTTAGTCTATAAAGAATCTCGTCAGGAAATGTGAGTTCCTCACGAGCTATGTTTTTGAAACATATTCCTCTGTGATTCTGAACCAGGGTGTCATGTCAAAAGCATCAACTTGCAATTTAAAGGCAGCAAAGGTGTATGAAAACCTCATACAACTTTCTAAAGCAAGGAGGGCATGATTATGGAGCTAGCAGAGACAGAATATACCTCCCTTTCAGAAATACAAGACTTTTTGCAGAGTACGTCAAGAACACAATGTGAAAAATAAATAGAAATTCCTACAGCCAACACAGATTGTCTGAGCCAGAGCAGGTTAAGTAGGCTTTCCAATTGTCAGTTAACAGGGTGGTATAAAGAAGTCTGTGTGTGGCAGAGGAGGAGTTAATGAAGACATGAAGAAACAGAAACACTTTCCAATGTTCATCATCACATCAAAAGTCAGTATAATAGTCAAAGAAGACAAAATGAAAAGAACAGTAAGAGGGAAGTTTGTCAGATGTGTGAGACTGTGATAGTTTGCTTTCTTCTTGGTGCTATTTATCAGAGCAACTCAGGGGCACTGCTCTGTTACAAAGGATGGTGGGTCCACACTGAACATATAACATGAGCTACTATGAGTTGAATGATAAATTAGTACAAACATAAAACATAGCTGACAGGTTAAGCGAGAGCTGGGTGGAGGGCGAGTCTTAAAACTATATGCAGATTTCTCTAGCAGAGATTTCCTAAATGAATGAACGTGACTTTGGATTAACATTTTCTTCATAGATCTGAAACAGTTCAGGGGGATGTCAGCTTCCTATCACCTACTATAAACTAGTAAATAGTTGGAACAAGGTTTGAGGGAGCGTCTGTCCCAGGCATTTCATTGATACAAACTTTCTAAAATAAAGCACCAACTGTAAATAGTACATACAACATTGGCAGAGGCATCACAACACTATGTCCAGGGACTCACCCTTACGTAAATTAGTGATCAACGTATCTATTTTATTTAGCTATTTAATAAATGAAGAAACTTATCTACTGCTTGTCTAACAAAGGAGAAAGCAGAGGGAAGATAAAAGCTGTTAGCTTTTCCTGCTGTCCCAGCTGAAATGTCTTGCATAAAACCTTCTGAAGCAGGCTCTTCTTCATTTAAATAACTGTAGATAAATTCTAACTGTAAATTTATACTGATTAGAGCTCACTGGGCACATGAATTCCATAGACTTTGTTGTGCAAAACAACCTGTGTGTTTGTGCTTCCTCAAACAGTATTTCCAATTTTCTCTTCTCTGTAGTCCTAATGAACAACTGAATGCCAGGACAGACAGTGAAATTTTTCTATACACATCAGAGGGTTTGAGAGAATCCCTGTTCCTGATAATGAGAGGAACTCTGCCTCTATTCTGTCTACTGTTACTGGAAGAAGCTGTTATCAATTTGCAAAGTGTTGAAAATAATTAAACACAATTAAATGCTACAATGTACGTAAATACAGTAAACAAGTCCCAATAGAAAAGCAACATTTGCTGTTATCTTACAGTTAGACAAAACATATGACTAAATTTACAAAGATCTCTTCTTTCTAAATAGAAAGAGAGAGCACGCGTGTGCAGGGAAGTAAGAGAAGGCAAGAGAGAGAAAAGGTGAGAGAGAGAGTGCACATGCCTATGTCCATCACTATTTCATACCTCCAGTGGAATCTGTGCATATAATCATTTGGGAAATAACTCCATGTAGTTTATTTGCATCAAGTTTTTATGTCAAGTAAATGGCAAGTAATGCTTATGTCAAGTAATTTCTCAGAATACGCAATAATGGACCTAAATTTAGTAACATTCAGGAATATGACCTCCCCAGGGAACAACTTAACAATTGGAAGAATGAGACACTGGATAATACTGTAAAAAGATTTCGGTCTTCAGAGGAGGACAAATTAGATAAACTAATAGGTCTTCAGTGATGTTGCTTTGTTACAGATTTCATAATTCCCAAGAAGCATTACAATTAGGCACCTGCTTTTTGCCCATTTATTAACATATCTGGTCGTTAAGTGGAACACTCACTGCTAATTTCTCTCACGTGCATCCCCCTGTATCTACACTACCATAGGGATCAAGATCAAGTAGATGATTTCTCTTTTTACGTGCTAATTTCTCTATCTCCTTCTTAAGAAGACACTTAAGTAAAATATGCTGCAAGACAATAAATAGGACTAACATACCCTAAGGGAGTTTTTATTAGCTCATACTGTTTATTAACCCATGCCGGATTCCAGGCTTCCATATGGAATAAAAAGTATCATCTATGGAAGAAACTGCAGAGGTCAGCACAGGTTAAAATGAACACACAGTTCTAATATCAACATCCAGAAGTGATGGAAGTGTGGTTAACAGCTCACGCTCATTATCCAAGTAAGTCAGTGTAAAGACTGTCAATCTCTTGATGTGAAAAGTGAGAGATTTTCTTTGTTGTCACAAAACAAAAAGAACCCAACATAGCCCTCAAATGATTTGGTAATCCTGCCACTGGACTGCTTACACTGTTGAACACCAGTGGATTCAGTGAAGATACAGTTGCATGAACATGATGCAGTGCAGGACAGGAATAGGTCAGACTGACCTGCCACAGTTTGCCTTTTGTAGTTCTAACAGGAATATAAGGATTTCTTTCTTCACACAGGATTACAAATGTCTGTAATCCTTAACGGGAACAGAAGATTCTCTTTCCTTCTGTAAGGCTCAATGTTTGCATGAGAGAGCTTTAAGCATTACCTATACAACTGCCAGATAAATTCTGATTGGAGGACACTCATTTCTAGCTATAATGTTATGGGCAGAAAGAGCAGCAATTTGACACAACTTGTAGCGTCAGCAGCTAGCAAAACTCTTTTTTTGATTTGTAAATGGAGACAATCATAGATAGAGGTAATTGAGAGAATTAGTATGGAACCTCATGGTTTCTCTTTATAGATTTTTCCCCCGATTATAAGCGTGCTAAAAAGCTCCCTGTTACTACTAACTGCGTACTTCTCTGACAGACAAGATAGTCAAGGAAAAGAAATGCAAAAAAATCAATGCATTCAACAGTTTCAGCTGCTGAGAAAGACTGAAACTAGACATTATCTGTCAAAAAGATCTTTCGTTCCCCACTACAAAGCAGTTTAAAGATGCTTTAGAGGCTTCCTTACTCCTATGAAATTCCTAATTTTTAAAGTCAGCACTGTGAAAACTAGGAGTGAGGTGTCTCCACAACAGATAATGAACTGTATTTCCTATCTAGACTTTCTCTTTTGTTAACTGCCTCGTATTGCAGACAAGTAAATGTATAACGTCACACAACTGGAACTAACACCTGCTGGCAGGGTTCCTGCATGAGTGCAAATCACATGAGACAGTCTGAATGAATTAAAGATAGGCCTGCCTACAGTATGCATTTCTTTCACTTGTTTCCGTGTACTCTTGTCCCATGCTACACATCCTGGAGTTGGGCACATCTGTGAGCAAATTGCCCATGAGACCCCCCCTAATTCTGAGATCTGATCATAGTCTAACGATTTTCCTCTCAGAAATGTTAGCAGACATCAGAGGGCTCTTCTCTAAAAGTGAAGTTAAACCCTCAGTTAACATCAGCTTTAAGCAACACAGTGAATAAATATTCAAGGACATCAGGCTCAAAGTAGGAACTCTTGCTAGTGTAGATTTCTAGGTTAGACGTGGGATTTTTTAGTTATTTTTAGAACTGGCAAAAACTCTGGTGCAGATGTTGGCTTAAAGTGACTTTGTCAGTATTCGCCCACAAGCCTAGTATATTCTGTTCTGGTAAAAGCTTTTTTTCTGGTAGTAGAAGCCATTCCTACATGAAGATCATTTCGCTTATGGGACTATACCTTCATAAAGAAAAGAGGAATGTTAAATCTTTTTAGGTCAGCCTTGCTAGCTTTAAATAGAAGAAAACAAAACCCTTCAATAATCTTATTGGTCACAATAATAAAGGCAGCAGTATTTTTTGTATGTGTAATAATTGATTTCTCTGCAGTAAATGTGGATTAGCTGAAATATGGGTGATAGAACTGTTATGTATAAAAATATGAGCACTGAGCTTACAAAAAGTATTCATATAGGTTCTTATGTATTCAATAACTTCTGTTTATTAAATAATCTTGTTTGCCTAAAGTGTTTCTGTGGCCTTCACTATCCTGGGATCAAAGTGCTCCTTAGTGCCACTTACAAAATAGAGCTGTAGGTGACTTGCTCAAGGTAAGAGGACAGTTTCAGATGAAAGCAGACATTAGAGGCAAAGATTCCAAAATACTTTGACTAATATCCAGCACCTTTTCTACTTCCATAACCCTGTCTGTTACTCAGTAACACCCTATTTCTTCCTTAACTTTTCTAGCTATTTAGTAAGGGATCATTTAGACTGTTGGATTTTTAGTGTGACTCTAGTAAATTTGATATTCACTCTTCTCTTATGGAATCTCTCAGCCCTCCTGCCTGTGTTACTTATCTGCTCTTTGGTCTGGGTTTCATACTAACAAGAGAGATTTTATTTGACATTTTTTAATAACGGGTGTAAATTGTTGCCCCATTTTATGATTAGGAGCTGACTGCATCTCAGATGATTCTGGAGACTGAATTCTCCTAGTTGAGAGTCAGTTCACAGGAGGAGAGCCAGTTTACAGGAGAAGGGTGAACGTAAGGAAGCTGGTACCTGGGAGCGACAAAAGCCACAGCAAACTGCTGAGGAAAGAATAGCTGATGACTACAGTGCTACCTAATAACAGTAACATAATGCTACGACTGCCTAGGTAGAAGTCAGGTATATTGACATTATAACCCTGTAGAGATATTTAAAACAAAATCCAAACTCCATTTTGACTATCAAATTAGCCTCTGCCTCTCACCAGTCTTTTTATCTTCAGCTAAAAATGAAGTTAGAATCACTGGGGACAGAGGGCCAACCACACAACACGGTTAGACATGAATGAGCTTTTGATGCCACAAGGCCCCCAAAAGTCTGTAGCCTCTAGAGGCCTAGAAGAACTAGTTTGTCCTGCTCAGCAAGTATCCAATCAGCTCACCACCAAGCGCGAGGGGAAAGACAACTACAGAGTCACAACAGGCGTTATGCACTGAAGAGATGAGACTGAACCAAAGGATCGAAGCCTATCTAGAAATCAAAGGGAGGGAAAAATAGAAGAAACTGAGAGTAGCAGGGCTGAACTAGCCAAGCAACTCCCAGTTTCTATCAGCCACTCATTCTGCTTGCAATTCTTATTCATTCCTAATGCTGTGATTGCATTCTGGGGAAACAAAAGCATGGCAAACTCTCATCAGGCCTCCTCCTCTTCTCCTCAGAGAATCAGTTCTGAGTTGGCTATGAAATCTTCCCTCTGTTCACTTTCTGCCTTCCAGAAGACCTCCTTTTCAACAGTATCTCAAATACTTTTGTTCCATGCTTGCTAAGGTTACGTCTGCTCACTTACCACCGTTTTCTCTTCCCAGTCCATACAAGAAGTAACATTCTGCCTCAATGCTAAGCAATGACAGCAACTGGAAACTGCCATTTTTAAAAACCACTGCCCTTGTACCACCAGCACCCCTCTGAGTTGACGTACGTGTTTATCTCTTCCTCAGACTCCTCCTCATCAGATGAGTATCTAGGTGGCTGATATGTAGTTCTCCGTGTCATGTCCTGAGCCTGTTGTGCTGCTCTCCGTGCACTCTTCCTCTCCAGTGATTCTTGGTGAAGTATATGAAAATAACCTCTACCTTGCTTCACAGCAGTGATATGATGCCTGCCAAAAATCATCACAAGTTGGTCAGTGTATTACAGACACCTTATCAAACTGATCACCCTAAAATTTAAGAGGTTTCACATTTTCCTTGACTCAAGAGTTCAACAGGTTTCTACAACATCCACAAAATCTGTTATCACATTGCAGAAGAAAATACTAAGGACAATGACTCCCCAGTATGAAGCAGCAGATCTTTCCAGTAGCTTTCTCTGCACAGCACTGATTAACCTGTTGAACTCAGCACTACCTTATCCACTACTTGATGTAAGATTTCCCTGTCTAATTTACAGCAGCCAGTTGACCACTGGGTCCCCCACTATCTTAAGTAAGTTGGCACAGCCTGACAGGCACTGCCCTGATGCTACCTGTTAGGTGCCACCTTCCACTTGCTGTCAGAAGGTCACACTGTCCATAACAGGGAAGCTGTCAATGAAGCCTGTAAGTGAGCCGCCTAGGCAATGAAATGGATATGGCATATGATTACTCTATAGCCTTTGATTAAAATGTTAGCTAAAAAGTAGCAGCTGATCCAAGTCAGACAAGCATCCTATCTGGGCATAGGACACATCCCTTTAGGTGAATGTGTTGCTTTACTTCTGGATTAAGCATCATTGGGTTGTACTGATTCTTTCAAGACACAATCTATGCTTGAGATCTGGGTCTCATTCGTGTTACTGAAAAGTAATAAACCCCTTTTCTTACCAGAGATATATTAAAGCACCTGAAGGTCCTATGGGGTGCAGACTTCAGGCACTGAATTCACTAGTTCTCAAGGGGAACAGTTTACTTCCTCCTTATTTCCCTTCATAACAAACCACTTGCATAGTCCAATGATTTTAGGGCCGTTTTTGTTTTGTTTTGGGGTTTTTTGCTGTTGTGGGGGGTTTTTTTGTGCGTGTCCAGCAATTATAAACACAAGTCGTTCCACCTTTCTTTTTCAGATAATGATAACCTATCTGCTGCACCTTTTTTTTATGGACTCAAGGAACTATTATTTCATGTGCTTTTCCACAGTTTTTTCTCTCTCACTGCTGCCAAATATCAGGGTATTTGTATGTAACAAGAATTTTCCCGTTTCATATTACTTTTCCTGCTTACCGCATGAATTGATATAAGCACCTGTTCCTGAAGACTAAAGCACTGCTGTAAATGTGTATTACAATACCATAAATAGTGGACAATAAGGTTATTACATGAATCAAAGGCAAATTTAATTATAAACTAGACAGTTTTTTAAACAGACTCATAATCAATATTATTGGAGAAAGATACACAGAACTGGCAAAGTACAATCAGTATGATTTTGTAAGGTTTATCAAATACAGAAGGCTTTAATATGTGTATGGCAAAATCAGCGACCATTTTCATATACCAATAGGAACGGCTATGCACACTTGAGAATAAACATTTTCAGTTTATGATTTCCTTAGGACCCAAGTATTGCAAAAAATAGCTCTGCAATCTCCAAGTACTGACAAAGACATAAAAGAAAATTAGTAGAAATGTAGCATATATAAAAGCTGTAATAACTACCTCATTTAAACAAAAATTCCTTTCATAATTCCACAGAATTATTTCTGGAACACTTATGACTGACCCTGAAGGTTCATGGACACTTGTCATGGGAAAAACAGTAAAATAAATCCAAACTTGAAATATACAGCTGGCCAATGTACGTTTCTGTACTACAGATTTACAGGATATTGGTGCAATAAGACATCACATATTTCTGCATTTAAATTCTGGCATCAGAACATCCCGTTTATACAATAAGTTAATAAACTTAGCTGGGCTGCCAAATTGACAAGTAGGTGAGAATCATTCATTAAAATGCAAATGCAATCAGGATGAAATTTGGAATACATTTATTAAAGTAACTGAGCTTCAGTCAACTGTAGTCACAACACAGATTTTTAACTGCCTTTCAGACAAAAGGGATGTGTCCTATTTTTGTAAGTTAATACCTCTGTCAGCATGGAAATTAAGAGTTTCCTGAGCACTAATAACGTGCAATGGAACACTTCAGTTTTCTCTACAGGAATGTATTAATATAGATAAGGGTCAATGACATGCACAGAAGAGTGACCCAGTAGTGTACTACACACACAGAAAACTGATTGCAAGCATACTTTATAGTGCTTGGTACAACTACACACTCATTAAATTATTCTTTAAATCCTTTAGGGACCATGGGTCATCAGCTAATTGTAATACAGAGCCATTAAAATATTGGTGAATTGACCTTTTACCAAAGATTAGGGATTCCTGGTGCCTTTCTCTGAGTAAGAAATGACTCTCTCAAAAAAAAGGAAAAGAAAAGCATTAATTCATCCTAATCATAAATTTGGTGCTAGACTAACATTAAGAAGCTATAGCAACAACTCCAGAAACTTCGCCATCAGGATCAAGGCTAGCTATTTACCGGTTTTCTTAGATTCTATTAAAACATATCTTACTCAAATACATTGGGTCTTCTTCACTAAATGGAAAGGAATCTTGTTGTATAGGTATTTGTCTCAGAATACCAAATTTTATACAGTTATTAATGACCTCACATCTACTTAGTGCGCCAAAAAATTCCATGACACTGGTTTACCAAAGGAATAAGATACACACTCCTGCACCTGTGATGCCAAAATTCCTGCTCAACTGTTTAAAGCTGAATAGAGTTACTAGGAAGGTGGGCAGAAGGCTCCACTGCCACGTGGCTGCTCCTCTATCTAGCAAGTATACTCAGTGCAGCAGGGGGTGCTTAGGGGGATGCTGCAGTCTCATTAACTCTCTCTGCTAATCGGCCCCAGTCCCATTGCCTGAGGTGCAATGAAGTTGCGGTTTATTTATACTAGGTTGATTCTCTGTGTTTCTAAGGCTTAACTTCATCTTAGGAACATGGTGAGCAAAAATTGTGAGCTGTAAGGAAAATATTTATCTATCAAACAATTTAACTACACACAGCATTTCTCTGATCAGGGGAATTGCTAGCCACTGTCTCATAAAATGGTCATACTATTTTCTTGTCTTATTAGACAGAGGCTTTAGATCAATAAAGCTAATGACAGAACATCCTCTGCTCCAGGCACTATATTTTAAGTTTTTTCCAGAGGCTTAAAGCTGACTTTATAAACATAAATGAAACCAATGTGGCACTGCTCTGAAAGCCATTAAGAGCACAGGCTTTCTTAATGCCACTTCTTACATTTTCAAAAAAGCATTTCAATCTGTACTGGCAGCAACTCCTACTAAACCAGTAAAAGGTTCTCCTTGGGCGCAATGCCAGACTCTGCCAGTGGTGTTGCAAGGTGAATGTTAGTTGGGCACTGCCAGACTTCTTGTACTTGTGACAAACTGAATAGGAGCTAAGGCTTGTCAGGTGAAAACCAAGTGCAATTTTATGCACGCTGCCTCTTAAAGGAATCATTTTGAGTAATATTTTCTGTAGTAGAGAAAGTAATATAACAACAATACATCTCTATACAAAACAGAGAGCAAAGGAGGCAATAACTTTCAAGCTATAATAAACACAGCTAAACTGTACTAAACATTCTGAATATTTCAGACCAAAAGTATGGATTGAAAAACAGAATAAGTCTTCTAAAGGAACACTAAATTACCTGCAGCCAAGCCACCATGGGCTGTGATCCCATCACAACTCTCATATGAGGCTGATGAGTATTTGAATCCTGAAGAATTCAACGAAATATCAACTGAAGGAAGATATATTACTTCCTTTGAATTAAACCTGGTATCCATGCCCTTGCCTGGTTTCAGTGGGCACTGCGGTACCAGAGGGGCTGTCTTCTTGAATGTATAATGAAAAGGACGTTTTGACAACCTGAAGTCATTAAGGATCCTAGGGCAACTTCTGCAGGAGCACAAGTGTTAACGTCTGCATTCCCATCCGATTTCAGATAATTAAATATTACTGTCCTCACTGCTGTTTCATTTAGAATAGTACACCTCTTACCGTTCCAGTCTCTCAAAATACTATATGGTGTGGATGTAAAATAACACACGGTAGACTTCATTTGAGCAGTTGCTGCATTTTAATAGCTCAATTTGCATTAAAGCTGCTGCACATCTTTTTGGATCTCGAGTAAGGTAAGACAGTTTTACTGTAAATGAGAATTAGTGCATTGTTCACTTAAAATATACTCAGTGAGTTATTATGGGATGCTTACGCTACTTACACAGTAAAATTACCAAAAGCCACGGAGGTAAGCCTGAGCTAGCAGGTCCTGCTATTAAACTCTACATGGCATTTGAGTCCTGTCCTGGAAGCTTAGCTTGTGGGCAGAAAAACCTTGCAACTATTTACAATTAATATGTAGATACTAATGTAAATGAATTAAAAATTCTCATTTGGTAGTGTTCATAGCCAAGTTACAGAGATGTGAACAAGTATACACATTAGGCAATGGAGAATCAGGAATACATTGGTTACTATTACTATTTAATGGCTGAGTAATTAGATCTACTAAATGCATTTACTAACCCATAGAAACTCAGATACATGTTGTCATTTACCATATTGAACCATTCTGGCAAGGAACTAAAGAGGTACTATACCAAATCAACATCTGGCTTATATAGTTGTAGAAATAAATACAATTTGGAATACCCTCATTATTTGAGATGTAGAGTCCCATTTTATTTGCCTGCAGCTGAATACAATATTCTGTACCCGTATGTGCTTTTTTTAAAAAAAAGAAAAAAAAACCCAAAACAAAACCAGGATCTGCATAACAGCAAAAATGCATTTTATCATGGGAAAATCTGACCTTGAAATAAATCATGAAACAAGAAAAGTTATAAATAAAACATCAGCAAATTCACAGTATGCTTGCAGAAGGGAGCATAGGAAGAAATAAAGATTTTCAGCGGTCAAAAAAAATACCCCGAAGCGTTACAGGCGATGTCTCTAGGTGAAGGTATTAACGTATTACCACATATTTAAAGACGTCTCAGATTGGTTTTCAATTAACTGTAAAGACATTAAAATATAGAAGATGCTGCTTCCATTGTGGAAGGAGGAAGAATCTCTCCTTTGAAAATGGGGAGAGGTCCTATAATGTTGAGAAACACACATATTTGGCTACGTGGGTGTAGAAAAAAAAATATATCAAAGAACAGGCTTATTTTTAGTTGGAAAATTGTTCTCAAGCTAGCAAGAACGGAGGGCAGTAATTCCACTTTTAAGAAGTCCCGGAAGACAAGAACTTGCAACCACCATTCTTGGAAGTATACAGGAACCCCTCTCCCATTCTGCCATGCTGTACCTCCCATTTACTCCCATTCCTGTTAGATCTTCATGTAGAAATTTTCTCTGGTGGTACAGAAGTTGGGTGTAGGCTCGTGTAGGTTTCCAGCTCCTGGTGTCTCTAGAGAACTACATAAACAGAGGTGAGAAGGGGAAGTTCTTCCAGGACCACACAGAGAGGAGAGGTTGGTACTGAGGAAGGGAGAAAAATAAATCTGCAAGGTTCTAAGGCTTTGCTTTAAATTCCTCTCCTAAAAGCTTTGAGGAAACTTTTACTTAAATTCAGAAGAATAAATCACCTGGAGATTTCTGTGCTCTCCATTTTCTTGCTGTAAGAACGTAAAATAAGAACTTTATGTTCAGGTTGCCCGTAAAAAGGGAAACTCGCTGCTGGTTAAGTGGAGCTCCATTGAGGTCACTGAAGCTATACCTGGAAATACTGCTGGTTCAAGATTTTCATGTGAAAGTAGAAGCCATATTCACGATTTAGTGTCTTGCCTTACCGCAATAAAATATGTACAGAGCAATGACATTTTACTACTAAATAATGGAAACCCATTTTAAGTCTTAGAATTGTTCTAACATTGAGTGACAATGTGTTATTTTGTGTCATAGTACATGGGATAAGACTGTCATGTTTAGGCAGATAGCACAAACTAATAAGCAATGAACTATTTCCACTTACAAAACTTCAAATACAAACAAACGTATTCTCCCACAAAAAGAAAGGAGATTGAGACTAAAATGAACAGCCTGGAAAGGCTGAAATGTTGATAAGAATAGCAGTTTTTCCAGTGATTGATGATAGAGATAATGATTCATACAGCCATACACTAAATGGATGTCTTTGCCCATGACTGCTGTCTAATTAATGTGAGCCATCATTCACGTAAAATAAAATTTTTGCTTCTGGAAAAAAAAAATGCTGCAAACTGCCAGCAATGACAGTACTAGAAACATGCCAATTACAGTGATTTCTGTCAAGCAGCAAAAGGGCACAGAATACTGGTTTCCAAGCAACTGACATTACGAAGCATTAAATACAGTGGAAACTAATATCAGCAGATAAGCACTCCACCTTTCCGGCTAGTACTGCCTCTCCTACTTGCTTCTTAACTCTACATCGCCTCGCCTACCCCCTCTTACACACTCCATTAAGTCTTTCAGTAAACTCTATGTATTAAGGAACGCCAACTCATCAGTATCCCCAAACACTAAGGTGTTTTTTAATCTGTATATATTAGAATAAGATTGTTACAGATTCACAGGTTAGCATAGGCAAGGTCATAACCAAAACTCCAAAACACAGCACATTTCCTGCTATTTAAAGTAGTAGCTACCATTTTAATCAGAAAATGTAAGCAGTTAGGTATTAAAGAGTATCCAGAGACAGCTACTTAGCCACCAGTGTAACAGTCAGGGTAACTGTTGTTGCAGGCATCAAGTACGCACTAGTAGAGACTGGCCTTCTAAGGGCAGACTGACTTTTAGAGATCTGCCTTCATGAAACCTGAACCATTTTAAACAAACACCCAGTTTCTAATGTAAAACATAAAAAGCCGGCAGTGGAACACACCGTTTAAACTGCCAGCAGTTTGACATTTAGTTTTATTCACCTAGCACAGCATGGTGAAACAGATGCACGGGGGCCATTTTCTTCAAACTACAGGAAATGCAATACGTCCGCAGAGCATGCCCTTTTCGCACATAAAAGCCTAAGTGGCTCATAAAATGGCATGGCTTCTTTCTCTTTGAGCTTGTAGCTCAAAGCTGTCAACTCCTAGACATCACTGACTGATGATGACAACAACTTGCCATTTTTACATGGTACGTAAGCTTAGAGGACTGTCACTGGATGGTCTGCACGTGCAGTTCTCCTTTGTCTTTTTTATGCTGACCCAGGTAAGGTCAGTTTTCTTCCATTTTTTCCTGGCACTACAAGTCATAACTCCAAGCTAGCTTACCGATAGCGCTGGATGCCCTAGAAGGCACTTGCAATTGGTGATAATAAAAGTGCTTCCGTCTGTTCAATTTAAGGAAAACAGACACAATTGTAATCAAATAAACTTAATTTTTCCTCTTCACTTTTCCTTGTCAAAAAAGGGCAAGGGTGGCCTGGCCAAGTATACACATCACCTCTGCTTCCTTTCTGATGTAGTTCAGTCAGCTTGGTTAGACTACATCTAGAAAGTACTTCTGCTTTTCAAAAAGTAGCTCTGTTCCGTGCTCCTTAATGAAGACTGAATAGTTTCCAAAATACCTTTACAATACAATCTGTTGGATTCTCTTTCCAGTTTCTACCACCGATAACTTCTCCCATTACCTTTTCTCTCTCCTTTTTACATGAAGAAAATATTTTCAGTTAGTCTTATTTGGATCAACGTGCTCATTTTTAAGGACTACTTTCCATGGGGATGCTTAACAATCACAAAATTTCCAGCACACTTGCATGATACTCTGCAGAAGTGTCTTATGTGTCTCATGTCTGCAGCGTCTCATAGTCTGCAGAAGTGATTTATGGCAACATGCTTTTATTATGGATTAACAAGTACAACCCTCCAATTCTTTCGTAATCTTTTTGCTTTGCAAGTGCTCCTACATCTCTCTACCACTTATGAATAGTTATAAAGACTTCTACTTTCTTGGTTTTCATATAATACAACCCCACACAACTGTGGATTACTTAACATTATCTCTGGATCACGTTTACAGATGTCATTGGAACAAAGCAATAAGAAAAGATCCCCCTCAGAGCTGAATGTTATTTCAAAGTGGCTGTGCTTGAGTTTGCATAGTCTTAGTAAAAATAGCATAGAAGATTTCCTACTGCAGAAATCAAAATATAATTCTTAGCTCAGAATTAAAGATATGTGAACGCTCAAGGACAAAGGCATTGTCTTTTCGGCAATACTGTATTCCACCCAGTGAATCTGACATTGTGAAACACTCAGTCAAGTAAGTCAGGGCTACTTTTGTGCCTGCATGGGTAATCTTCACTGAAAGGGAGATGTATTGATCTATAACGGAATAGGAATGATGATTATCTACACTCTTCCCAATTGGTTTTTCTTTTTCTTGGCAAATTCCTTCTTACATCTTAATGTGATGTTTAGGTAAAATGATATCTGAGAGTTGACAGGTGTCCCCTTAAAGTGATTTGGTACAACTAATCAGCAGGAAAAGCACTGGTAATACTTTCTACTTAGGATTAGCAACTGACACTTATGAAAGATGAGCAACCTCTGTGCTCTATTATCATCTTCTTTTGTATCACCATGAGGACTCAAGAAAGCATACGAGGATATTGATATAGGGCAGTATGAGGTCATAATTATGAAGCTTATCTTTAATTTATGTTTTTAATGCATACACTAGAATATTAAAACTTTACGAATGCAGCTGAGTTTGTTCCAGTAACAGCTTTTCAAACATTTCCGAGATAATTTTAAAATTCATACTAACGTGCTATGTCTCTGCTAAAAACTTTACTTCACTGCTAAAAACTTCCTCTCAGTTTGTGTCATTATAGTCTTTAATACAAACAAGCGGCAAGATCACAGATGCTACTTTCTGTGAATATGTATCAATTAGCATCCAATTAAGACAACTGCTGAGGGTTCCTTTTCAGTCCTGAGGAGGAAAGGCAGCAAAAAAAGAATCCACAAAGATCATTTGTATTCACTGACATCCTGTAATATGTATTAGCTTGCTACTCTGCTAGCCTGACTGCTTTAATTAAAATAAAACATTGCTAGCGTAATGATTTACACTTCAGTCTTCCTCTTGCTGGAATTTTCTACTCTTTCTTTCTCAAGCAGATCCTTTTCTATAGTCTGATTGTTACTGAGAAGCATTCCTCACGTGTGTTTTGGTCCAAACCAGCAGTGCAGTTATTCTCACTTGACATTAGCTCTTCCTGAAACTTTGTATCTCAATATTTGTTTTAAAAGTCTGCTTGCTCCATTTCTGTGCTTTTGTTATTGTTCTCTGACAAAGCTCAGCTGATCCTAAACATATCTAGGTTGGTCAAGTTACCAAAAAATACTAGAGGTCCTAATGGCATTTCAAAACTATGTTGCCCAGTGAGCATCAGTTTGTTTTACAAGCTGAATCCATGCCCCCTTAAGTTAACCCATGAACAAAATGACACTTCATTCATTCTAATTGTAAATTGTAATAAAACGAACAGCCCAGCATTCTTCGTCTAAACCTCTGCAGGCTCATTTAGTACATAAGGAACTAGCAGTCTTTGTAGACAGCACTGAGGAGCACAGTGTAAGGCATGTAACACAGAACAGTACTGTTCAGACTTCTCTCCACATCATTTCTCCCAAAATTATTTTCCTAAGCTAGCCTTCCTTGCTTTTAGCAGAGAGCTTCTGTAACAACCGTACTTCAGTGCTTGCTCTTCAAAACTTCAGGGAGAGAAATCTAAGTCTCTTTTTACTGGATTCAGGTCTTCTCGGCATGATTCAGAAAACAGTTTCTTCAGCCTTAATCTATTCAGATGTACTTTCAATGAACTTAGAGCATAAAATTGTCAGCCCCAACGAACTTGTACACAAAATACATGTAACATAGGAAATGTACTACACGCGCTTCCCAACCCTGTCCTTGACACATTTCTCATACCAATTCTAAATGCAGCAATACTAACGATGGAATGGAAGGTTGCTCTTCTTGCCAAATCAATCTCCTAAGTTTTTAAAAAAATCAAGCCATTTAGTACTAACGGTGATGGTAATTTCTGTCCTAGAGAATACCTCCAATATTTTTTTGCCCTACACATTCAAAAGTAAAGAATGTAAAGCAACTGAAAACAAATTTGAAGTAGCTGCAACTCATATTTCAAGAAGTAAACTGTCCTTTGGCAGGTTATCATCAAAAGAACTTAACTTGACCTCAAAGTGTCAATCCCACTGAAACTTAGCAATGAATGTAGATAGTCTAACATTGCTAATAATGCATTTACGGCAAAAACAAGTCATTCTTTACTACAAAACAGTTTATCTAGCCTTCATAGTATACAGAATTTATTATTTTATTTATGATGTATTATGCATTTTGTTGCCAAGTTTATAGAGCAAAAATTCACTAGAAGTGAATTAACAAAATAAGTGAATAAACAAAATAATTGGGGACAAGGAAGGGTAAAAAGGAAAGAAGAATGCAAGATATAATATTATCATGAGTGAAGAGTAGAGAATTTAAAAATTGTTCTGATGTAAAAAATGGGAATATTTAAAAGCACTACATTATTGTGAAATACAAAGTTATGATTCCTCAGCAGTAGTATGTGCAAAGCAGCTACTTTTCTCTATTAAATTTAGTTCTAATTTCCTTGATTTTTCTGCAATTACAATCTCAGCCTAATAATGCAAGATCATAATTCTTGTTTTTAACATATATTATGCTGATACAACATCATGCGTTCTTTTACCTGCCAAACTTGCCTGGATTTAACTTAAGAAATTATTAGCTTTTGGTATAGATGTCTGTCTTATTGCTGCTTGCTTTAATTCAGTTATTGTCATCTACATAATGCTTTTCAAAGACTTAAAGTCCACAAACGCTGTTGTAAACACTTGTGTAATCTGTATCCTGCTGGGGATAGCAGTGGTAATTTGTCAATGTTTATTTGCAGCAGGCTGTAACTAAAACCTGGCAGACATAAATCATCTTTTTGTACTACTGTTTGCTGTTTCAGTTGCAAATGCTTCCTCTTTTTCTTAGGTTAATACGCACATCAAGAAAGCTAGAAGGTTCCAGGAAAATTTAGAAAACCCTAGATTCGCCTACTGCAAAGCTTATAATAGTTTAGCAACTGTTTAAGCTAATACTGGGCAAATATAATGAATGGTCTCCATGGGCAAGTTTGTAGCGCAATCAGAATGCGTGATTGCGAAGTGCAGCATATCCAAGCCTCAATCTCGTCAACTTTAACAGCAACTGCAGCGACAGAGCTGAAACATGGGTGTCAGCTCAGCCTAAGTTCATTTAGCAACGTCAGTACCTAAGTGGGAGAGTACTCTTTTCTAAAGCCTGTGCCCAATAGCTCCACTGTATTGGTTTTTGTTTTTGTTTTTTTTGAGGAGAACATAAAAAAATGCCCTGCTGAGACAGAACTATATTGTGTCTCCGAGAGTGAGAGAAGCAAGGTGCTTTCTAGGGAAAGCATGCAAACCAAGCCACTTTCTGTGGTCAATGCCCTAAAAGTAATTAATGGCTGCTGTTCAAACTCAGCTGGCTGAAAGGTATACAGGATCCAAAATCTAGGTCCAATTAGAACAGCCCACTTCCCATTGGCTAAGGGACACAAACATCTACTCCTTCCATGCCAGCATCTTCAGAGACTCAAGCTGGAACATTCCAAATAAGCCCATGCATGTATTTCTGTAACAGTATTATGATATTTTCATTATTATCTTCCATCACATTAGTGATATGTCCTAATATTGCTTGTTTTTGATTACTTTGATCACCAGATCTCAGCACAATATTGTTTTGTGCAAAAGACTGCAGGGAGGTTAACAAGCATTTTTATAAAGAATGCTAAAACAATATAGTATTGATGGACAATCATTCCTCATCCAGCAATGACATTTTGAGCATACATAAATTATATAAGGGAAAAAACACAAACTGTCTTTTCTAAGCTGTTATTATTATTTTGCCTGTAATCCAACTGCTGCCAATATAGACCAAAGATTCCTCGTTTCTTCTCTTTAGCTATGACTGGTTGGCTTCTGTGTGCTCCAGATTCCCTTACCTTGAACGAGCGAGAGCTTTACTAACAGTCCTCAGTTCCTTTCCTGTCTGTCTAACTGGGGTGAGCCTCTTCACTGATTCCTGTGGACGAGACTGAAAATGATCAAACTGAAAATAAATGGTACGACAGTAAGAAGAGCTTAGCATAAGAGAGGATGTGTGCAATCTCAAGCGTTTGGTTTCTATCACGAAACATCTTCTGAAACGGTCATCGTCTGGGACAACATTGTGACATTTCAGAAGCATGTTAACAAAACTTTATATGATATAGATGTGCGTGCTCATATGTGTGCACATGTTCCAATAGCTTTTTTGTCAGCATTGGCTGATTTCCAAGTTTGACAGAGATCTTACTGACAATTAAGCAACTGTGAGATTCATTAAACTATTTAGCAGGAAGAAGAAACTGTTCAACTGCCTCGACTTAGGGAATTGCTGCTATGAGAGCTTATGCTCTGAGAGAAAAATCTTTCTCTGAGAGGGAAATCTTTTAAAGTCTCAACCCAGGAAAAATTTCAATCAGAATTCACACCTCCAACTCTAAACAACAAGGAGATACACTTTTGTAAAAAACAAAACAATAAAAAAGCTCCACACGCTTAGCTGCTATTTGAGCACAGGATGCAATGGTTTCATTGGTTTCATTCTTTTTTCTTTCTTGGAAAAAAGAAAAAAAAAAGAGTGTACAAAACCAGGTCAGCAATTTTACATAAGGGGGTTAAAGTTATCTACTTAGCATATTGTTCAAAATGCCTGCGATACTTTTCTTCTGAGCAGCTATGCAACTGAAATATATAGGAGATGAAAGCTTTTATTTGGTATTGAACTAGGCCTGGCTTAGAAGCACCCTTGGGGTTTCCAGAAAGTAGCTGCATCAGTTTCATGGAATTATGATTGCACGCTGTGCACGCGCAGTAGTTTTGCATGAGTTAGTTAAGCTAGCAAAATAGGCAGCTGAGGCAGTGCTCAACATGCAAAAAATGTTTGGCTAAATTGCCATCCACTGAGAAGCCTAATGGTGGTATGCAGAGGCTGAAGTGCAGTCTAAGGTATTCCTTGAGACAGTCCTGTTCATCTCATGAGGCGACCTAAAACGCACAGAAACATAAATCCCTGACAAAGGAAATAAAGACTATCCCTTATTTTACATCTCGGAAAGTGCGTAATAGGCTACGCCCTTTTTGCTTATCTCAGTGGGAGCTGTAGAAGAAATGCTCACCTACTCAAAGAAACTGTAACTCTTATTTCAAGTGTTTCTTCACGTTTGAGCGTATCACTTTTGTTTGCTGAGACAATAGGTGCTCTGTATGGACAACAATTTCTAGAATACAAGTGACCTGCAAATTTCAGCCTTTCTTAGTGTGTTTACAAATTTGAGAGAACTTCATTCTAGACTCTTGGATAGACTGATCTCATCTTGAAATAAAAACAAAGGTGTCAGCTGCTGGTTAAAAATATATATAGAAAGGGCAAACACAAAAAGACTTCTTATTAATTAGATATGTATATATAAATAATAATTGTAAATGAGAACTTAAAAGAGAATAAGTGAATGTGTTGGTGGAATGCTTCTGGTACTCAAGCCAGTGATTCTGCCAGTAAAACAGCTGGCAGAGTTGTATCTTTTAGTAGGACTTCAACAGCATATGTCTGGCTTTTTGACTTTGTTAGCTTCCAACAAATCTGAAATATTGTACCCATTGATTTCAGTTGGATACAAAAGGAATTGAAATATTGTGTTGTGATAGGTAAGATACTACTGGATGCCACAGTCATGCTAACACTTATACAGTCTAACATCCAGGTTTTAAAAAGAAAAGGAAGAGGAGGAAAGGAAAAGGAGGAAGAAAGGAGGAAGAAAAGAGAGAAAGTGTTAGCTGTCACAGTTTTCATATAGTTGCAAATGTACCGCCCTTTTTCTTTTGTTTACACTTTGCTTTTCTCTTTTATTACAAAATTATGGCCAAATTGCTTCCCGACACTCAGTTTTGTTCTAAAGAGAAAGCAGACAGGGCAGATTTCAAATATGCAAACAACGAAGATATCGGATGAAAAATAAAACCTTTTTGCTAGATTGTCAAATAAAATCTAGGTAAACTGTTAAATACAAGTAGAGAAAGTAAAATGTATTTTACTATAGCCAGGGTAATAACGTTCCCAGGTTTTCTTTATATTTACGATGCTTGAATTGCTTTGGGATAGATAGCCATGGACTATACCGTAACTCTACGTTGCTGTATGACAGGACTAAGTACACATCAAATAGAACATATACTTAGGCGATCCTGGATGAATTATAACAGACTCACAGCAATATCTGTTCCAGAAAGAGACATTTGAGCAAAATATTTCCAAGCCCTTCAGTATTTAAAACAGCAGATTAAGGTCACTCCAGTTAAAAGCTGAAAAAACTGTTTATAGGCTAGATCTTCAACAACTGTTAATTTGTGCAGCTCTACATAACACCCAAAGGAACACACCCCTTTGAGCTTCAGGTTTTCAAGACCTAAGGATGTGCAACATTGACCTACATATTTAAAAAAGTATGAACTTTCAAAATAAGAAGTTGTTTTGAATATATTAGTCATTTCTATGCTAAACCATAACATAATTTAAAAGTCTGTCTTCTAAAATTGGTACATGGAATAACTAATGCAGCTAAAGAGAATTTTCAGAACACTAATTTTACCAAATTAGAATACAGTTTTACACTCGTCAGCCACTTTTCTGCTAAATTTAGTAGGAGTTTTACGCATAAAACCTATGGAACGTTCACCAGTAGGCAAAAAGGCTGGTTCCTTACATACAGTAAGGCTTTAAACCTTGAATTCAGCAAACACTTATGTATATGAACAATTAAAACACAATGGTTATCTGTTGGCTCCAGCTGTGGGCTTCTTCAAACCCATCCTGAATCAAAACTCTATCAGTAATAGAGCAAGACGGTCTCACCTTTGGATTCAAAAAGTACTTTTTAGTAGTAACTTTATCCACTTCTTTTGGTAGTCCTTCTTGCACATCTTTTTTCACTCTTTCCTAGAAATGAACAAAAACATGCAACCATACAGGTAACGTAGGAGCAGGCCATCATTTTCAAAATTAAATGGTGCAAATAAATTTTCCTACAGAGATGCCAACTAAAGCAAAAATAATGCCTAATCCTATGTAGGAGCACTAAAATGTCACTGAGTAACTTTGGTGCATAAATATACTCTCATATGAAGCATGTACAGACAAACCACTGTGCAAAATGTATACATACTTTCTAAATTACCATGCCTGAATACTTAAAAAAATATATATAACTTTTACCTTGGAAGACTGTTGGATAGACTACTGTGTCTAACATAAAAAGAAAATCCAATTTCCAAAACCAGGAATAGGAAATTACTTACCTGTAATTGCTCTTCCCTGAAGATATACACGGTGATAGATCACTATTCTTGGGTCTGTGCTTTCACTCACAAGGAAGGCACAGACTCATGAAAGCCCTGAAGTCAAACACAAGCACGCTCTTTTTTAAGCCCTCCTCCAACCAGCAGCTTATTCAAGTGGAAGGAAGACATACTGCCTCCTATACAAGAAAATTATGTAGGCAGATTAATAAAAGACTTTAGATCACTGAGCTGTATATGCTGCTCAGACTAAGAAGATATGAAAATAGTAATTTTTCCCTGCACTACTTTTAGATCAAAGAGCTCATTTATTCACTCTAAGCAAAGCAAAGCAAAGCAAAGCTCAGCTGGATGCCCTAGCTAGCCACATCCATATAGCTAGTGAAGAGCTGATGTCTCACAAAGGCCAGAAGACTCTTGCACAACAGACTCAGAGCTGTGGACGAAAGTACTTACTACACTGTATAGCTTTAGCACAACATATTAATGCCTGGTATTAAAACAGTGTTAAAAATAATTAAGTGCAGAGCATTTCGCTTGTTGAAATCTTGACTTGATAAGGCAGACAACTCTTTCCAAAATTACCCTCCTATGTAATATTTCAGCAAGATAAAAACCAAAAGTATGAGGAGCAATATCCTCACCCACTGGAAAACTGCAAACATCAATGTTCTAATGTAATGACTAAGGCAGCCCACAACCAATAGAAAACTAAAACATGAAACACAGAAATTGTACTAAGGGCAAAGCAGCTGGAACGGAAAGAAGATATTCTGCAGATGAGGCGTAAGGATGAACTAATGCTATGTCAAAGACAAGAGTCCAAAGGTTCTGCTATTTCTTGCAACTGAGGCGCAGTTGACTAAGTCTGCTCAGCAGCAGGGACAGGCAGCAAGCTGGGACCAGTCCAGAGTTCAAGACTTACACAGGGCTATCCAACGTACCTGAAAATCTGTCTCAGTGACTGAGAAAAGCTCATTCATACCTTGAACAAGAGAGGAATCAATTTTTACAGCGTGAGTGGGCACCCTTATTTCACCTATAGGAAATGCTTATCAGATGAAATTACTGGAGATGAGTATGCACTCAGGATAGAGAGACTACTCCAATGAGTTTTTGGGAAAATAAAAATTAAGTATTTGTTGTTAAATAAAAAGGCTAACTACAGAACTTCATAACGACGTGCCTGCATACTTATGCACACAAACGATCACCCAGAATGTAAATAACACTAAATGACAAATAACTATTTGCTTCCTCTGGTTTACCCTTCTAAACCACAGGTATTCTTGAAGGCAAAAAGGTGCCAGATGGAAAGAATAGAAGACCTTCTAGGTGAAAAAAAATCTTCAGAAAAGCTGGTCCAGAAGTAAATGGGTCTTGTTATAGTCCAGGAAAAAATCCAGGAAAAGTTTTCATATCGCCACTCCCAACATTTTCATATTTTGGACAATATTTAATTTGTATTAGTGCACACACTGTACAGTGAACTGAGTACACTGAAAATGTAACTCAGAGAAATTCTAAGTGTTTTTGGTGCCCTTTAATGCTCTTTCCCCCTTCTCCTTTCTCCTTTTCTGTTACTATTTCCATATGCAACTTGAAATGCTAGTCACCACAGTATCTGACCATCATTCCATAGTGCAATAAACTTCAAATCCAACAGTTTTAAGGTTGTGTTGGTTTTCTCATCTTCTCTACAAGGGAAATAGCATGCAGTAGAGTGATGTTGCTGGGATTTATTATTTTTTTTTTAATTGCACACGTTTTTATGTCTCTATGTAAAGGGAAAGCTAGAAGAAACGTGACTTGGACTTGGTGCCGAAGCATCTTCCACTCCAGGAACAGCAGAATTTCTACTCTGCTTTGCCTATGACACTATTTTTCTTTATCCGGCAGAAGCAGCAGTATGTTGACTTTAGCCAGGTATCGTTACTTTTACAACGGTGATACCTTGAATGACACTACTATAATCAATTAGGAGTTTCACAAAGTAACATACTACTCAAGGGATGGAAGAGTGTTGGAACGTAGCTTTTCAGGTTTCAGTAGCTTGCAACTACGAGCAACAGTACAGGCTCTGGAGCCACACAGTCATCTTCCTTGCAGAAGTGTCCAATGCTGCAGAGCACTGAAAGAAACGGTTTCTCAGCATAACTTCTTTCAGAGAATCCTGGATTGGTTGAAAGAAAATAATTTTGTGACCAAGCTTCTGCAACACACAACGTTATCCCATATCTTACCGCTGGCCAGCCAGTTCTTCTAGTTCGTGAGGAATGAAGAAAGAAAAGAGCCGTGAACTAACCCAACCTTTGCACAGTTGCTCAAGGAGAGAGAGGTATCACTTACGTCACCCCCTCCATCCATGTACTGATAATGCAGTTCAATAAGGCTGATCCCTGAAAACAGAAGGAAATAGCTTCCTTTTATACAACATTATCTTTTATTGTAATGTTGTGTATTGAAAAGGTGCACTCTGAGCTTAAAATTGTATCAGTACAGAATTACGTAACATCAGTATTCTAACTTTTAAATTTGCAGGGTAGATATAAAAAAACTGGGAGAAAACAATGATAGGTGTAATCTGTTTAACTCAATGTATTATTGAGATGATCTGAACAATCGCTGCAGAAATCATGAACGGGCTTTGACTTTGGGGTTTTTTTAGTGCTTCTGACCTAAGGAGATTTTCATCATAGTTCATCTAATTTGCTTTTAAACTATTGAAAGTTTGGTTTCAATGGTCATTTCCTGGTTTCAATATAGTGAAGTAACAGACTATCATTCAATTCTATGTGTATGAAACAATAATAATTTTAAAAATGTAAACAATCATAAAGCAATATATGAAACGCGACCCAAAGCGAGCTTACTGGAGGAAATGACCCAGTATTTTTCCACGAAAATGATTAAGGTAATTTTTCTTCAGATCAGATCCAGCAGCTACAGGTAAAATGAACTACTAAAATGCTGCAGTAGGTGGAGCTCGATGCCATCGGATTTGTCTATAGTGCTGCTCCTGCAACCCTGGAGGTGACCTCTTTTGGGCTATCGCAGGTTGCTAAACGCACACACAAAGCTCTGGCATTCCTGCCTGCTGGCTCAGGCAGCTTTTTATGCATCTTCTTCATCTTTCAAAGAAAGGCCCTTAAAGTATTTTTGGATGGAGAAATTCCTCTGACTACCTTGTTTCAATAGCAAACCACTGACTGCAGACACACTAGATCTTATCCTAAAAATTCCCAAATATTTCCACCTTCTCTTCCAAATGATTCTGGAGATTAAGAATTGTTCAACACTGACAGATCCTTCTTTCTATTAAATTATCTATCCATTTTATACAGCTGACATCTTTTCTGATGTCATTTTGTAAGTTTGCAGAATTTCCTACTTTGTCTTCAAATCTTATTGTGGAAATAGCACGAGTTGATGGTGTGTACTCCTAAGGCTGCACATTTTATGGATGGAGAGTAGAAATACAGTAAGCTTGCCTTTAGGTTGTACATGTTCAAAATTTTTGTTTAGGATTGTGAAAGAAGCTGTTTCCTTGGCAATTCCTGCCTTTTTTTTGTTTGGGATATCTCATTTGGCTTCCATGTGACTGTCAAAGGTAGCTCATTGATATGCCTATTGCACTCTTCTTCCTTCTAATGTATTACTTCAACAGGAGCATTATGATTACAATTGCAAAGTATGAATGTGCTTTGATAAAAATAAATCAGCACAGTCTCATCACTAAACACCCGTTTAGTTATCCAAATGCAAGATCAACCTGGTGAATGAAATATATTTTTAATTATACAAATAAGTTTGGAAAGCTCTTGTGGAACACTGCATATAGAGATGACTACTGCTGTTCTCTAGGTGGAACTCTACATGTTGATTTTACAGGCAGTATTCTAGTCGAGCACTCAAGCTTTTCTTTCTTTTTACTGCTACTGCTTAATACAGACCCTTTCTGCCCTTTCACTAGAACGTGGAAACATGGAACAGACACACCAGGAGAATTTTCAGTCAGGCACAGACTCCTAGGCAAAGGACTTCACTATGAATATTCTGTACAAAACTAAGATTGTGCTAAGAGTAATACTATTTTAGTCCTTTAGCTTAAAAAAACCACAACCAAATCTGCACATATAAACATACATATACCCCACCAGGAATGCAGAGTACTGCAGTTGAGAATCCCTGTTGCCAAGGGGAGCACTTGATAGTACAGAGCTACTGCAGCAGCTTCCATTTCTCGGTCTCTGGTCAGATGTGGTCTTGATGTAGATGGGGGAAGGGATTCATCCCATCATGCTACCCTAGGTAGTTTTAATGAGAGAGGGAGATACAGCCCTGCTAGGTCTCCCTCTGCCCTCCAGTGAACACATTACTGAACACATACAGATATATCAGGGAAGTGGAAGCAGGCGGCTGAAAAGTGAGAGAAAGGTTGTCTGCTAGCGAAGACATGAGAATAAAATTTAGAATAAATAGATACAATTTCACCTCTGTCGGATTTCCTATGACACCTTAAATAAAACATTTAGCACCTTATCCTACCTAACAGGAGTATTTTTATTGACTACAATAAATTTCGGTACACACATCTCAGCTCATTGTGCCTCTACTCCCCATCTGCGAAATGGGAAAAATAATACTTCTTGTTCATTAACACGTATGAAGCATTCGGAGATTATAGTGATGGAAAGCATATGTACAGAAAGACTGTTATTTTCATATCTGAAACAAGCTCAAGCAGCCTGGTATTGTTTTTTCCATCCATTTCCCTCAGTTTATTATATTCCTTTGGGGAAATCCTCTTTTTATTTCCTTGTCTCCAAATAACATTGGCCTTATTCTGATAAGTTTTGTCAAATAATTAATCACTGAGTCAAATTAGTCTTGCTTGTAATGCCATTGTTGTCAGGGCATTTAACCCACTGTTACTTTTAACCCCTTAAGCAACTACATTATTTGAACTGTCATCTTTATAGTCTCCATAAAGTCTCTCCATTATAAGGTGACCTGAAAAATGATCACAATTGAAATGTGTCCTTAGCAGTCACTGCAAACAAACAAACAAGCCAAAAAACCTATCACTTCTATATGACATCTCTTTTCATGACTCTTATGCTTTTGGCTTTTGTCTACTTCATTTACACGGTCTCCGGGCAACGTGCCCGTAGTTTTAGCTTTATGCAGCACTTATTCACATTTCTGGTTGCATACTGGCAATGAACATATTCTTCAACCTTACCTAATGTTTTCTAGATATTTCCCACTACTGAAGTTAAAATTACAAGTGTTCTCCCCTAATCTGCTTCCACTATTTCCAGAAAAAAAGACCTTTTAGATTGTTAACAATCCATCTTACTAGAAACGAATGTAATCTGTGTTTAACTGAAAAAAGAAAGCCCTCTTACACACAATAGTGTGCATTTCCTTCTTGCATTTATGAAAGTAATAATAGATTACAAAAGTGCTGAAAAGAAACACTTAAGAGGCACAAAGGGCATGCAGAAAGTGGAAACGTTTATAAACACCTATAAAAAAAAATCAGTGGCTTATTTCTGCTAGTCTTACACAGGATTTCTCATTGGAATGCTATGCTAAAGACATGAAAGTTCATGAACCAAGGCAGGAGCTCCTAATAAAATTAACAGATCAATATCTTCTACAGCACAGAGTCTCTATTTAATCCAAAAACAACAAACAAACAAACAAAAAAAGAACACGCTATTCTGTTTTATTTCACAGTGAGAACAAAGTCAATTTAAGGAGGAGTAGGGGGAGGACACAGCTGGAGAGCAGAGTTACCAGCCTCAGGAAATTCAAGGAAATGTAATTGAGAACGAATTATCTCTTTAATTACTTTTGACCAAATCAATAAAAACCAGGGAATAAAAAGCATGATGACCACCACCTGGTAGGGGACAAAGAACACCAAAGTTGAAAATTACCACAAAAATAAAACACAGCCGTGTTAGGAACAGTAAAAGGCCTTTTCTCTTGCAAAAAATAGAGGGCAAGGGATATTAGTTCAATAAACAAGCAGTGCATGCAAAAGTTAATGGCTGTTTCTGGCTACTGCTCAGTGTTCGCAATTAACAGAAAACTGTTAACTCTTTGCTATGCTGTTTGAATTTCAAAGACAAATGGTATACTGCTTGTCCAGTCACTATGCTGGATTTAAAAAACCCCAAAGAACAAAATATCACAACTCCAAATTACAAGATTTCTTGTTTCCTTCTAAACTTTGAAGGTTTTTGCTTTTATTTACTATACAAAGTAGGAATTACTTGCTATGCAAATTTGTTGAGGCACAGCACTGATTCTTGATAAAACAGAGCAAGATTCTACCTCTCCTTTGGCTACATTCCCAGATTCGAGTAGTAATAATCATGCCTGGAGGTCACAGAGGTGTAGATAAGCATGGTTGGCTCTGTATATGATGGATGGGACGCAGTCTTCTGGCTAGTCAGAGATGGAGGGACTGCAAGGCTCTATGTTGGCACCCAGTAGTAATGAAGACTCCAATGACTAACTTTGATACTTACATGGTCCCCATTACTACAGCAGTTTACTACCTTTAACACATTAATTGTCACAATATTCTTGTCAAGTAGGAGTGTGTTATTATCCTCTTTGCATACATGAAGAATGAAGGCTCAATAAGATAACCGACTCGCCCCAGTCACATAAGATGCTTATAGGGAGAGCAGGGAATTGAAGCCATGTCTCTGAAGTCGAAAGCTTGCACCTTAACTTAGTCTGGAAGTCACAAATCCCTTCCCACAGGCTGACTTAATCTTACATCATTTGTCACTATCAGTGAAGAATGTTAAAGGACACAGACTTCTGAACCTCCTCCTTTTTTCTCAACTGTGTTTAACTTTCCACAGCTATTCTTCATATGGATGCTGAACATAGAAATTAAAGAAGTGGATTTCAGGTATACTGTTGACACCTTGTCCTCTGCCCTTTTCTCTTTCTCATTATGACTCCTTATAGACCTTAAGATCCTCTGTGTTTCAAACCATCCTTTAAAAGTCTTGGAATCTATACGTGAGCAGAACAATCTGTTTACTCTGTGGGCTTACTAAGTAAAAGGAATTTTACTCTGATGTGATCTTTGCTTGAATTTGAGCTTGGAGGGAAGCAGAATGGCCATCTCCATTTATTCTTCCTGGATTCAGAGCAAATGTCCTAAGACGACCGGCTCAACTGACCGGGTAGTAAACTCTTCATGAGTTCCCCGACAGTGCCGTCTGCTTTATCATGCTTCACAGTGGGACCAGTTTAGCTCAGCATGAGATGAAGTTCTGTTGTCTACCAGAACCTAAATTTAACAGGAGCACAGAAGCACTATCAAGACAAGCCTGTAGCTAAGTACTAACTTTTCTAGGCTGTGCCTCTACTTCTTTCTCAGAGATCCTGAAAGTCAGCAGTCATTCTACCTGGCAATGGCAAAGGACTGCAAAATGCTAAGCCGGCTCAGGAGTCTGAGACAAAGTAAACTACTGTGTAACAATCTCCATGCTGCCTGCCCTGTGCTCTCTGAAGAGCCTAAATGAATTTCTGTTTCACAGAGTGTAATTAGAATTAGCAAAAATAGAAGCCTTAAAAAAAAAAAAAGTCAAGAAATTTGACAGTTTAGGAAGATGGAGACAGTCTATACATGAGTATAAGGTATTGGAGTAATAGGAAAAGCGGAGGACGATAGAATTAGCTACTGCTAGGGAAAGAACGTGTCCCCAAAAAGACAGTCTAATATTTAAAAATCAGTGAGCTAAGCCCTTCATCCAGAGCTAATATGCCATTCCAGTCCCACGGATGTTGATTGTGGGACCTCCATAGATCAGACAGAAAAGACAGGACAGAGATGAAGGAGCAATCCAGCAAATAAAATACACGAAGATTTGGGCCTTTTCCCTCAAAAAAACCACACTCACGTTAGTTAGAATTTCAATATAGAAAATTCAATGTTAAAACACATTTTTCTCCCCCAAGGAAAATGTGTCTTGTATTTTTTGAACAGGACTGATTAAAGTGTAGATATGCTTTAAAAGTTTGTTTCCTTTTTCAGTGGAACAGCCCTGACATTACCAAAGTACTATCATCGGCCCAGAAGACTGTCAGAAAGATGAGCTATTCATATTTCTCTGTCAGACCTAAAACTGAAAAAATTGTCAAGTGATAATGTAATCCAGACAATGCAGCGAGATATGCTATATGGCTTGAGGTGAAAGAAACTGGCTTTGGAGCCTTTTGCTTCTTGTTGGTTGCTGTAGTCCATTTAGTAAATAAATGGATTTGGGGCCAAAATCATTATCATCACTGAATCTATTCCTGTCCTTCATACTAAAGCACATTTTCTGAGAGGCAGCAGGAGCAAACATGCACTACTCCTACTGGTTTTGTCGATAAACAGAAAATCTCATTCTGAAAAGATTAATAAGTGAGTGTTTTTTGTAAGATCTAAACTAATTTTAAACCCCAACAACAAAGAAAAACACATTAAAAAAATGCAGTATGACAGGCTTCCTGGCACAATTTTCTCAAACAACAGCTGGCCCAATAGGCCAGACTCACAGGAAAGAAAGAATTGGCTGTACTTTCTAAAGGATGTTATTTCAAACAAGCCACATCTTAGAAGTTCCTTGATCTTAAGGAAGAATAAAGCCTTTTCAGTAGGCATAAGGATGGAGAAACTATTGGTAGAATGAACAACTAATTATGGCGAAACTCGCCTCTGGAAGGAATTGTGGATGCATAAGGAAGCCCAGCTTTGCCTTGTAAACAGAACATACAGTGGATCAGTCACAAAAACTTATATCTCAAGCTCTGAGAGACAGTTACTTTCATAACTGCTTTTAAAAGACCACTTTCATGTAAGAAAGTCAAGTTCAAAAGTATCAGTTTTATGTGGGTGATTTTGCTATACTGATGTTTCAAAACACCTGATATTTTATGTTAGTAAAGTTTATTAGAATTCATTACATCTACCTGTAAATTAAAAAAAAGGGGGAGGGGGGAGGCTTAAAGAAGTTTGGTGGTACTTTGAGTCCAATCACTGGCTATAAAGCTCCTAATTAGGTGAGCTAGCTTTGTATCTACCTAGCATCAATTTCTAGAATACCTGAAGAGATGTATACTTTTTAAATATATATATTCTCTATATTTCTTAAATTCTCTAAAACTAATGGCACTAATAAAAGGTACTCTCAGAAGAGATAAAAGAATTACCTGTGATCAATGCATATGAGGCAAAGTACAGGAGCACTCCTGTTCAGAACACAGCAACCTCCTCCAGCAGCCACAACGGGCTTACTGGACTTCAGCTTAGGACACTCTAGTTGATGCATCTTAATTTTCCAAAAGTTCCCACGTACGCAAAGCCAACCAAAGTCTGGAATCCTTCTAGCGTGAATAGCAATTTGACAGAAACCTCAGAGTGGACTAAACTCTGACCTGTGGGCAGGCAGAACCAAAAGTGGTCCATGCCTTGCCTATAAGACCAAAGTGATTTTCAGAGCCAGCTCTTAAAGGAGTATAGACAGGAGGCTGGGAACAGCAATGGAATGGAAAAACTCGTGTTTATAAGACAGTCCTTAGCTTGCAGAGTTCTACGACAGTCCTTGCTCATAGACAGCACCTATAAAACCTCAAACTTTACAGTCAACCAAATATTTATTTTAGTGCAAAAAGTGGTCATTACTGCAGTTAAAATTGGTTACTCTCAGATCACAGTAGAATAAGATTACCTGCTTGCGTGTAGGCAACTGAAAAGTTAGAATTTCTCATAGCCAAAACTCTAAGTCACTGTAATTTACTGTCATTTCAGACTTCCTGATCCTACCCACTTACAAAGAATACGTTATAACGTCTTTTACCATGATTCTTCTCTAGAGAAAAGCTGCGAATAACTGGAATAGCCATGCTGATTTTTGGTTGTACTTTTATACTAATAGGATAATAAGATAAGCCAGTAGTCCTCATCCCTATCCTGTGCTTTGCTTATGCCTTGCCATATTAGAAAGAATGGGCATTACTGAACCATTTTTGCAGTAAAACAGAGAAAGGTCTCTTAGTAATGAAATTTCTTCCTATGCTGGAGACTGAAGATGTCCTATTCAGTATTATGCAAAAGAAATCCATCTTGGATTTCTCCAATTAGAGACTATTTGATTTGCTCAGAACTAAGCTGGGAACGTCAATGATGGGCTATTCATAAGTGAGACATATCTGATTGTGATTCCATTCACAGCCCTTGAAAACTGCCATAAGGAAATTTGAGGTCTAATTGGACAATGAATAGAGTAATTTTGTCATCGTTCACTGGCTTACATTTAAAATAATTTTTTTGACTTTTTTTCCCTATACTGTTTTAATTCAGCATAAAAAAGCACAGACAACTTGTTAGCTAGTTCAGAAAGTGATGCTCATTTATTTTCTCTCATTTTGGATACAGAACACTAAGCCGTGTTTTTAAAAATGTAAATCAACGGCCTTCAAGAAACAAATGAAATTAGTTAACCCCCACAAATGTGTACAGTGCCCATCTGTTCTAGTATTTAGCGAAACACGAAGTAAGAATTGTAGTTTAAGGTTGGACCTTAAAGTTTATTTCTTTGTAGGAACATCTCAAAGTCTGAATATTATAATGAAGGATTTTATTCCAAATTAAGACTTATTGACGTTTGCTTTTTTTTCCCCTTTTTTTCTTCACAATGCCCCAACCCCTGCGACTTATGCTTAAATCTGCTCTTCACAGCATGACCAACTTAAATCTTTGGCACAAAATTGTAACTAAAAAAAAAGGTGCTATCCTGGTTCTCAGAAGCTTTAACACTACAGAAGTGAGCAGCTTGACATAATTCCTTGTCACTCTGTCAGCAAAGCAAAGTTGTTGCAACCAAAACAAATAAAGAGTATCATTAATTCTGAATTGTAGTCTTTTATTGCTAATACAAGATACAGTAAGACCGTTTGGGAAACAATTTCCTGGAAGCATTCACTCACATGAATAGACAAAGTTATTGAGTCCTGTTGCAGTAGACAATTCATTTGTTCTACATACCTAGTTTGGTAAAAGCTATAAAGTCTAGCATCTGAATCGATCTGAAACTGCACTTGCTTTATTTAAAGGTCTGAGAAGTCTTAGGGATACCTCAAGAATCTCATTTCTAGACAATCCGTACAGTCTAGAATTAGCTCTGGAACACCACTTCCTTCCATCTATGGCTTTGCTAAGAAAACTTGCGTGCAGGGGAGTTGTTCTGACAAACAGATTGCTTTCCAAGTAAGAAATCTAAATGAGTTATTACTCAGGCCATACAGCTATCAAAACTAGCCACTTTTTTTCCAAACTAGTAGCTGATACCTGTACATCTTGAGCTTTTGGCAAATGAACATTACACTTCAGGGAAGACGGAAGGAGGGATGAAATCATTTTCCAAAGTCTACTAAGACTAGGTAACTGGGAAAAAAAATATTGCAAAATGTTAGTTAGAGAGAAGTTTAGTAACAATAATTCTCTTCCACCATCACACAGATATAATACATACATTAAAATATTTTTAAAGGGGATGAACTCTGCAGGTTCCCAACCACATCAAGAAAGATAACGTTTTGATGCAAAAATTACTACTAGAGATTGTCTCCTCTAAGAATGCAGGCAAAAAGCAGAAAGAAAATTAATCAGAAACTCTAAGCAAATTGGCAAATACCAATCTTTTGTTTGGTGTTACTCTGTATACAGTGATATACCTAAGGTCAGAATGTAACCTTCCATATGGAGCAGCTAGACAATGAGAATAACATTGCAGGGTCGTTATGGAATTCATCTATCATTTTTTAGAATTATACTTCGTCTTTCAAAATTAAAACTTCCACATTTATTTTGCACACTGTCTAATCTCTTGGATATTCCAAATCATATTTTAAAAAACTCAGATGATTGAGTTTGTATAATGAGAAATTTAATGACCTGTAAAATGAATCGAGTGCATCTGCCAGCCCTAAAAAAGTCGGTTTTTCACCACATGCACCTCACAATATGAGAAACACAGTTCCATTCTATTTCTGTAGACAACTACCCCTCTAACTTCCCTAAAACAAACATGCATTTCTAGATGCAAGTTGAAGACTAAGATTATTAAAATGCTTATATACTTCTTAAAATATTTTTCTGACAGCATTTTAAGTAGAATAAACAGATTATACAATGGCTGCTACATACATGGATGTTCTCCCCGGTAAACTGAAAATACAAAACTTACAACCACCCCTAACCCCGCATTCTGAACCACTGCTTACTTTCACTCAAGCATATTTTGCTCAAAGGGTCAAATTCATTGCTTGAATAAAGAGCCTAATTAAATTCATATTTTGACAGGGATAAATATGGTCCATATTGCAAAAGCAGAAGGGATGTGTATCCACAGGCTGGCTGGCACCAACCTCTTCCATGGTAAACACCAGACAGATGAACCATGTCGGGAAAAACAATCTTAGTGGCTAGGTTTTATGCAAGACTACAGTGTCAGCTTTAAGTCTGAAGCAAAGCTCAAAATACCTTGTATTTCTATATCAAGGTCCTAGCAAACAGCATCTTCATGGGTATTAGTTGTAAAATACTGAACTAAAAAAAAAATCCCCTCTCTTTATTATCTATTAGTTCATACTAAAACATAAGCACATGCACATACATCACATGTACATCCTCCTCACTCACTTCTGCCAAGTATAGGCACTTCATCAAATGATGTTAGCATTCTGTCATAGATTTGATTAGGTTACGTGCATATGAAGCCTTATACCACTTCATCTGTGATTTGAAAAGGGAAATGAAAAAGGAAGGCTCAATATTTAGGAACTACCCCATCCTTTTCTGGTAAAAGAAATTCAGCCTAAAGTGCTAACATTTGACATACACATAAGGGAATAAGCCACAACTATCCCACCAAATCTTGACTTTCCAAAGGACAGCTATTTTCAGAAACGTTTTGATATAGCATTGCCAGCTGCATACACAGACTGTATTACATCTGTGGCCCATTCTCCTCAAGCATTGTCTTTGTTTTGATTTGCTATGTTGTATTCCATTAGTTTTAAGGCTGTTTGTCATACTGCCATTAAATCAGCATTTTCAAGCAAGTGTCTTCTAGCTGACCTCACAGCAAAACAGTACAAAGACTTACATTCATGCAATCTGCAATCACAACCAAGAGGTGCTTGAAAGCCTTACTCCAAATCCTGCATCTTCCACAGCTAACTCTCTCTCTGACTTGCCAATTATTGTCTACACCAATTCAGATCTCAAACATCTCATGTAGCTAATACAAGCTAACATTAATTTAGGAGAAGAGTTAAAACGAAGTACCTGAAGGGGAAAAAATTATACACACTACTTTACCAGAAGCAGCTTGTTTAAAAAGGAAGGATTGAAACTTTTCTGATCAGATATAATTGAAATAGTGAGGTCACTATTTGGAAAATGATATTTTTAATCTTTTTTTTTTTTAAATCTGCTTTCTCTAAAAGACAAAGTGAACTCACAGCCAGCAAGAGTGAATTCTGACTGTCAGAGAGCAAAGTTGGATGAATTCAGTGCTGCCAAGCTTTTTGAAAAAGCCAGCAAAAATAATCCCAAGCTTTCAGTGGATGAACCCGGATAAGGATCATTAAGATCCTGCCAAGGTTTAATTTCTCATTTTTCATGGATTAACACCACTGTTCATAGTTCAGGCTGTTGTATAGTGACATAAACTCCATAGAGGATGACAAGAAACAAAACCAACTAAACAAAAAACAATTCCAAAACACAGCATGCCTCTGACGGGAATTCAAAACAAGCTTATTTTACAGAAATCCACCTATGAGCTTCACCAACAGACAATGGCAGCATTTGCCCAGGCAGAGCTTGTGGGTGAAGTGCCCAAGAACCCTTTAGCGATGATACAGCTGTCTGCACACAGGATTCAGCTCCCTGAACTGTAATGAGCAATTTGTCTCACAGCTTTGATCCACTGTCAGTTTAGCCAACAACGACTCCAAAAATTAATTTCTAACATTTCAGGGTAACCTAACAAAAAATATTGAAGCGCTATGTGGTAGATATCTGCCCATAATCTATTACCTGCTGCTTGTATTAACAGAAAATTTAAACAAGTTTCTGATACATGACAAAGGCTTTCAGTTTCTTGAACGCATAAATATGTAACCTTAGGATGTAAAGCATCCCCAGGGTAAGGCAGCAGAGATGACAGAGTATTCCAACCATATACTCCAGGCTAATACTGTGATAGCCCTCTGTATTTCAGAAACTTCCTTATGGAAAAAACTTCCTCTATACAACTGAACAAATCCGTTACTTGAACAATTTGCCCGCTTAGACTAAGAGGTTCAGGACTACAGTGAGATCAGTTTCTAGTTTTTATAACCATTAAAAACTATTGGATTAGAAAATGTTATCTTGTAATTTGAAACAAAAGAGAAAGACAAGACAATTGTTATGGATTTTAAATTACTCTGTCAGTGTAATAAATGCACGGTATAAAAATCATGAGTATTTCTAGCTCTGCCATAAATGATCAATCCTAAATAGAACAGTAAAGATCACCTTTAGAAAACATTTATGAATGAATATAAACTGCAATTAAATTCAGCCCTACTATTATGCTGCAGATGGATCGCAGTCCATCTAGTTCAGTACTTCTGGGCAAAGTTTCTGTCAGTAGCTGTGGCTTTTGCTTGTCATGCTTGACCACTGTGACCTGATGGTGGCCACACCATTCTTTGCCAGCCAACCAACCTGCCAACATGATCACACTTGACAGAAAGCATTAGTTCTAAGAGCTGTCAGTTACAGACTCCTGGTCCTCTACTATTTCCTATTCCTCTATATTAAGGCACATGTCTAGGAGAATGCTATGTGACAGGAGAAGGGCATTGCTGCTGGGCTCCCACATGTGCTTTTTAGGGGGGATATTTTGGGTGTAGGTTCCACAAGATGATATCCACTGCCTGCAATACTGTTGCACAGCCTCTCTGGCTTTGACACTAATGATCAGCAGATCACAGATCAAGGTGACCAATAGCATCTGACAGGTGAGCTCAGGTAATACTATGAATGCACAGCATGATTCAAGGCATGAACTGTATGTGTGAATCTTATTCTAACAGTGCGAGACATGACAGGCGTGACTTTCTGCCATTAACTCGGCAGTGGAAAAGGTTTAACAAAAAAAAAAAAAAAAAGTTCCCAAAAGAGCAATGTGGGGAAATGATCAGCTATGAGGATCCTTTATTACAGGCTGGGGGTTGACCTGCTGGAAAGTAGCTCTGCCGAGAAGGACCTGGGAGTCCTGGTGGACAACAAGTTAAGCATGAGCCAGCCGTGTGCCCTTGTGGCCAAGAAGGCCAATGGGATCCTGGGGTGCATTAGGCAGAGTGTTGCCAGCAGGTCGAGGGAGGTGATCCTGCCCCTCTCCTCAGCCCTGGTGAGGTCTCACCTGGAGTACTGTGTCCAATTCTGGGCTCCCCAGCACAAGAGAGACATGGCACTACTGGAGTGAGTCCAGTGAAAGGCTACTAAGATGATGAAGGGACTGGAGCATCTCTCCTATGAGGAAAGGCTGAGAGAGGTGGAACTCTTTAGCCTGGAGAAGAGAAGACTGAGGGGAGAGCTGATCAATGCGTACAAGTATCTGAAGGGAGAGTGTCAAGAGAGTGGGGCCAGACTATTTTCAGTGATGCCCAGCGACAGGACAAGAGGCAACAGGCACAAACTGAAACACGGGAAGTTCCATCTGAACATGAGGAAAAACTACTTTCCTGGGAGGGTGACTGAGCACTGGCACAGGTTGCCCAGAGAGGTTGTGGAGTCTCCCTCCCTGGAGATATTCAAAAGCTGTCTGGACACAATCCTGGGTAATGTGCTCTAGGTGACCCTGCTTGAGCAGGGGGGTTGGACTAGATGATCTCCAGAGATCCCTTCCAACCTCAATCATTCTGTGATTATCTAATTAAGCTGTAAGCCTTGCTTGATCTGAACTGGGAGCTAGCAGAATAAAGGAGTACAAGTAGTTAAAAAGTGACTTGGAACCCTTGAAGGAAAATAAATAAATAAATAAATAAATAAAAAGGATCAAATGAGACTGAGTGGAGTTCAAAGACAGGCTTCCTGAAGGACTTCCTGAGAGGGAGATTTCATATACTGCAGGACCAACTGATGCCACCTAGGAATCCTGGACTGATCAGGATCCTCAGTATGGAAGACAAACGGGGCACTTGCTAAGCTGATAATTTACATAGATTTTAATGCAAAATATGTCGTTTTTCACTGAAATAATTTAGTTTCAAATGAAGTCTTGATTTGTATTAAGCAGGCTATCTGATCACTGGGTACCAGTGGTTGTGCTTGCAAGAGAGGAACAAAGTACAGAGGCCAAAACTGTTGAAGTAATCACATTTAAGACCAAAGTACTACAGTGCAAGGACTGCTCTAGCAGATGAAATATCGTGATTTCACCCTCCCAGAGGTGCCACAGATGTTAGCTCAGGGCCAAAGACACAGTAGAGTGCATTCACAGTAGCTGGGATTGGCCAGGAGCTTCCACGAGTTCTGTAATTTACTGTAATCAAACTTTAGTTGCAGCTTACTGTAATCAAACTTTAGTTGCAGCAGTTAAAACAACTTTAAAAAATTCAATAGTTTTACAGTCTCTTTATTTCAAAAATATGGATTGTTATCTGGAGCCCAGTATAATACAGCAGGATTTTTTATCATTTTTGAGTAGGGAAACTTGTTCTAAAAAGTCTAAGTTGCTCTTAAAAAGGTAAGACTTGTAATGGATGCAGCATATGAAAAAGTGATTACAATCTGCTTGGATTAGCAGAGAGGAAGTGTAAATCCTTTAGCAATAATCATTAAGAAATTAAGTTTAAAAATTCTATCTTAAAACATTACAAAACAGTAAATTGCCAGGTTACAATACCACAAAAAAGGCACATATTTTCACAGAATGAAAGCTTACAAAACCAGTAACTCTCTTCCCCAATGCACAAAATCCAGAGTAACATTATAGCTATTACCTCTATTCCCCATACCCTGCCTTTGAGTTCTTAATGTAAAATGTGACAGTTATATAGCTGCCTAATTAACTTGACTATTGTCTGCTAAAAATACTGTCTATCTTAGCTCTCCTTCTGTGCAAATAGCATAACATTAATTTAATGGAAAGGTCACATTATACTACAAGGAATGTAGTGACATTCTATTATGTCTTTCTTCCCTGCTTTCAGTCCTCCTCCCATTGCAGTTTTGCATTCAACACTTTTTCTATAGGCATTTCATGAATAATGAGAAGCTACTCTAGCCATAGAGAGCACTGCCTTCCACTGCTTGTAGTTTTAAGATTCATCATTCTGCAGTCTCCAGCAAAGTGAACCACCACCTACCTGATTTTACAGAAGTGTTTTTTTCTCTGCAAATCAATTCTAAGCTTCAAATTTCGTACTTTTCCCCCTCACTGCTAAACGACTTCATTCAGTTTGCCTGCACAGGGAAATATTCCAATTTAAGAACTGGTTTCAAGGTTTCTGCATTCAGATCAACTTACCCCAAAGTTGTTGTTCTCTATATGAGAAGGATGAGTCCTCCAACGTTCTTCCTCTGCCATACAACGCTTGGGAGGAAGTAGTAAGGTGTTCTGGCGAAACTTCAAATTGCTTAACTGTTGTCTGCTCACTTAAATTCACCCTTCCTTTTTCAACTAGATGAATTTTTCTTCATCACTTCCTATCCTAAGCTGCCAAATAGTGTTGCTCTGCTCTATTAACTGGACTTAACCAGAGGCGGCTAATATGACCTCTTACATTCAGTCGGCAAAGTGATTTTGTCATAATTCTGGGTAAAAAGTGATCTACAAATACATTATCCTTCCAAGAAACAAGCTCAGCCCAACATATCAACAAACATATCCCTGCATTCTCACTGTGGCTGACAGAGGAATCAGTTCAGATCTTTCTCATGTGAACACAAAAACCTCCCTATTGTTCCTCTTCCAATAATTAAATAACTACCTCTTTCTACTAACAGTGAAAACTTCCACAGAGAGGTTCCTAAATTCCACATATCCAGAAGAACTCATTTTTTGCATCTGAATAATTGTCTTACACTTCTGGCAGACCTACCTTTATCCCTGACATAACTTCACTAAACACGACATTGGAGAAATCCTCCATCAAGTGGCAAGATCAGCATTAACATTCCTTGTGCTATCAGAGTGATACAACGGAGTAGGAGTCAGGAAGCGGCCCATGAATTACAAAAGCTAACCTTACTGTCCAATGTGAGTTCTAAATAGAACAAATTACACCCTTAGACAGTTAACAACTACTTACTTCTTACATAGCACTTCCAGCCAAATCTCCAAATGTTTTAAGAAGCATCTCTATCCCATTCTTTCCTAAAAGTAACCATTTGACAAAACGTTTCCATTTAGAAAAAGTCATGCTAACCGCCACACTTCAGCCAAGGGAGCACAGAGTTCTGCAAATACATGGAAGAGTCTACTCCTTTCATTATGGAACCTTAACAGTATTTTTATGCACTATTTAGGAGAAGTAGACATTAAACCTGTTAAAAATCTAATTTTTTGAATACTCACTGTAAAGCGTCACCTTTGTAACGCACTGTCCTGCCCCAGGACTGATACTCCAGATCAATTCCCAAACCTAAGTGAGCAATGCAAATCGCTATAATGACAATTCAAGCTACAATCACAGAAGTGTAACGCACCATGACTGTACTAGCTGCCTGACATTTGGCAAGTTTACTAAGACCTTAATAACAATGCATTATTACATTTGATATGCTTCTCTTAATTCATTATGGAAGCAGCCTTTAGGAAAAGAAATTGAACTTCTGAAATTGATTAGACTGTTTTGAATTTAATAGCATGGAGATTGTGTGTGGACTTTGCTGGTTAGCTGCTGTTTCTGAGATATGTCAAACTAACGTAGTGATCATAAAGCCATTACTTCTATAAAACATAGCATTCTCAGGCAGTTAGGCTCAGGTTAGGAGTTCTGCCTCACATCCAATATTCATTTCAGAAAATAAAGCTACCACTCTTAACCAAATAAAAACAAAGCCCAATCTAAGAATATAATTTTATAAGCACGTGATTTCTTTCTGTGTTTCTGCTCCCATTTATACCACCATTTCAGTGTTTCACATTCTGAAAAAGTAGAGCAGGAACACCTGCAGGAGTAATCAAGAGTTCAGGAACAGAAAATCCTTAACTATGATACCAAGTTTGCTATTTTCTTTACGTATTTAGCTAAGATAATTTGCTTTTCTAAGTTGCTTTCTCCAGAGGTAAGAGCGGGAGAAAAACTGTCAGTTTCACAAGGCTATGAGGAATAACATTTCAACAGAACTCTAAATACAAAAAGTGCTTAAATGCTATGATTAACAATAATAAAGGCAACTACTACAGAACTGAAGGTCTGATACTCTTCTAAAATGCCTACAAATAGTGAAGAATTTCTAGTAGACACATAATTACAGTGCCAGAGTTAATCACATATAAGAATAAGAAGTAAAATTGAGAAATTTCACATCAACACCACCTCTACTAAGTGAGCTAAATAATCTCAAATCTTTGGTTGTCAATATTATTATCCTTTTCTTAGAGTAACTGCAATATGATGCAATAGATGTTTTTACTTCTGTTTCATTCAGGGACACGTACAAATGAAAAAATGTCAGATCAGCCATTCTTGAGGAACTTAAATACTTTTAATTTCTTAGTGAGCGTTCTTAAAAATATATATAGGTTAAAAGAAATGTATTTATGTTTCAGTCTAACACAGGGGAACGAGCCCAATTAACGAATCCAACAGCAGTCGGCGTATCGTCTAAGAGTTTAATCTGACGTAACATCTGTTAAAGGAGCTAGAAAAAGACTGCTATTGCAATTTAGGCTTATATCTGAATTTGTCAAAATGTGTAAAATTGAACTTTGTTGTTAGAAGTGACCTCGGTGAATGCAGAACTGCACATCAGCTTTCATCATAAAAAGTGAAGCAAAGATGTTGCCTCAGATGAATAACAGGTATGCATTCTGTCCTGCCTAATGATTATGATGCTGAGAGCTCACACACTATCAGCGGAGAACCTGAAGCTTGTAAGAAAAGCCATCAGTGTAACTTCCATGTTAGTTCCCCAACCTCTCCCACACTGAGCAGAACAGCTACTTTCTTGTATGTTCATTCAAGAAAGAGGAAAAAGAAAAGCCTTGCAAATTCTCTCTGGTTAACACCAGAGAAAAAAAACCAATATCCTTATACCTATTAACAACAAAAAGAGGAAACCAGACATGGTTAACCAGAGAAGAAAAACTATTTGCAAAATCTACCTATGTTAATTAAGTACAAGAAATCTCCATGGAAACCCAATTTAGGCATAACTGTATGCCCATTTTAATGACATGGAAAGTTTTAAAATGGAAGCATTGCACATGGATGACATTAAAGTCATCCATACTTCCTTGATGTAGGTTCAGCCAGGTCTCTCAGGGGTATTAGATCAATGCATCCTTTCATTTACATAGTAGGCAGTAGAATCTTCCTTACCATGTGACATTATGAACTCTTAAATTGTAATCACGGTATAACTGTACTTGCAACTACTCTTCTGTTTTACATTATCTGCATTTAGTACCTGTAATATGTTTTGGTGATAGCAAGATGATGAACTGTGGCTATATGATAAAGTGCAGTTTTCCAACTGTTAACAGCTTCTCCCGCACAACCTATTTTTTCTACTGTGTTCTGGAGCATTTCTAGCATCTAAACTTCTGGCCAGCTGCAAAGAGCTATGACTTTAGAAGACAAAAATGTACTAGAAAAACTGAAGGAATATTCCCTACTGTCTTCGAAGTGAAAAGTTTTTCTGTATTAACTCTCTTGCAATCAGGAAATTTGTTTTGTCCATGATCTACAGCAGATAACCAATATTATGAAACCATGATGCAATCTAGTATCATATTGCAATGGTAGGGTAAATACAAACAAGTTTTTGCAGATGCTTTCAGTTTTCCTACTGATTTTCACATGTGAGGCATGCATTGTAGACATAGCTTGACAAGAAAAACTTGGGCATAACTTAGTGCTATTCATCTTGGTTTTCAGCTAATTTTTCACCTGAAATGCACAAGGCCAAACAAAACAAATCAGGATCATGGAGGAAGCTGAAAGCCTGAACCTCAATGCTCCAAGCGGTCTTCGGCATCCTCCCTTCTCTTTGTTCATTCCCTTGGTTCTGTCTGAAACAGCAGCCCATATGAACATCGTAATTCCTGAACTGACAGACTTCTTGTCATGGCATATCGAGGCTGACAAAGTACAAGAGGAAGGAATGAGTACCAAGAACTTACTAAGTCAAACATGAATTAACCCTTGCAAACAGAACACGTGACTCTCAAAGCTGTCACTTTCATGCTGCAGATGTAGGTTTTTCTAATTGTTAAGGGGATGCTAAAATATTTAGCAACAAAAGACTTTGAGACCATCTCTAATAAGTAGTGGCAAGATGTTGAAGGGGCCTAATTTTACCAGCCAATAACCTCTCAGGGTATTTGAGTAGATATTTGAATCTGAGTAACTCTAACAAAGATTTGCCACTCGTGAGTAACGGGGTTCCTACAGCCATCCCCAGCAACAACTCATCCTATAGCCTACCTCATACAGCTAATACAGAAAAAATACTCTAGAAAAGTACTGTTGTTGGTATTTCATAGCTTTTCATCTCAAAGCCAGTTGAGTTGTTAATAGAAAGAAATATTGTGTTATACTCTTTCTCATCATTTTTTGTTGAAATTTCATGTTGCCTATATAGGAAGTGTCAAGTTGCCTTTTTTTTTTTTTTAAAAAAAGACCAAGGCATACTATTTCTTAGATGCAGGTATGAGACCTGGGTTGATAATGACCATTGGTCCATATTGGTTTAATCAAACCACACTGGTTTATCAACTCGGAAAGCATTAGGAATGTTCCCACATCGGTGCAGTCTCACATCAGACCAGTTTCCCCATTTTGGAGGTACCAGTAAGACAACAGCCACTAATGTCTTCCCGCTCTTCCCAGGGTGATAGGGAATTAATGACTGACCTTTGCAACAGCAAGCTGTGGCAGGAAAAAGGTTATGTGCGTTAAAAGTTCTGCCTAGCATAGAATAGTTTGCAACACGTGCATTAGTCTTTTGGAAAGTACTGTTTTATATCGGAAACCCTAACAGGTCTTTAACTGCAGCAATACAAATAACGCCAGTGTAATTTCTCTTGAAAAAAATTGCTCTGTTTTCTTCTCTAGTTTTCAGTTAAAACCTTTCATTGCTGATGCGGCTGTCAATCTTATCTTGTCACCTATTTACTAAAGCACAGAATTACAGAACAGAATCTTATCACAAGTACAGAACTGGCTTTGACACTAATGATACTGAAGATTTCGTGGACTTGGATTCTTCACTCCCTGGTCAGAAAGGATTCCTTTCTTTCATGTAGAAAAGTCAACAAGCCACCCAGAGGTTTTGCAAATTAATTTGTCGTAGTAATTAAGGGAATGAAGCTATATGAACATCATAAAAGGTGATTAATATCACCATGCACTGCTACATTAAGGAATCAGAAAAAGACCTTTAACACACTCCTCTGAATACTTAGGAAATGAAAAATATTGTCAGGAAAGTGATATTCTTTGACTTTCAATGACTCAGTGCTGTCTGCAATGCGCACCCGACCTTTGGGAGGGAAGAAAAAAACTTCAAACCAAGTAACTTACAATTATTTGTAATGGAAGCTCAGAGGGCTCAGTCATGCAATATGGGTACATAGTCATACTAACACAGTGCAGAACCACTCAGCCCCACAGGGAATCCACCTCACTCCCAGTAAATTCTAATCAGGCAAGAATCTGAAATCAGTAGGGATGCTGCTTGGTCTAGCTGCTCTGGTTAAGATGAATGACTTCAATTTCTCAGAATACTTCTAGGAAAGATTGTGGCAGGGAGCAGATGGCATTTGTAGAAAGCCACCACATAGAAAGCGCATCTGAAAACGCTAAGACACTAGTGGGGATAAAAGTTGGGATAACCGGCCAACCTAAAAAACATAGGGGTCACAACATCCACACCATTGTGAAAGTGAGCCACCCAGTTATGCTTGGATAACACTTTACAGGATGGGAGAAAGAAGCCTCATCTGTTTTTTTAAACCCAAATATTATACTTACTGAGCTTCGTCCCTCACTGCCTGGGAGTGTTTACAGTTTGAGGGGTTTATTATGTTCCAGCTGCTTGCAGTGGAATGGAATTCTTTGACCGGATCAACCCTGGCTTTACTGAATGTTTTTCTTATAAGATAGACATCACATTCACTGTATAACCAGAAAACAACAGATTTTTCCTTTGCAACAGTTAGATTATTTGAATACAAAATACAAGTTTCCAGTGTTAACAAACTTGCTTGTTAAAGAAACACAATGCATCAATGAACACAGAGCATTTCTGAACGTACCTGTAGTCATCAAGCATTTAAATAGTATCCTAAAAGTGCAGTTATTACACGTAATATCCTATGCCCAAATCATTTCGCGTAACCTTTCCAGCATGCTTACTCAAATATTTTTAACTCTTTTTAGTATCTTATTTTTTGATAATATCAGTTTAGAAAGTAGCATTTGCCAGCAGATATTGGGGCACATGAGAACATCTACTCAGATCCTTTTGAACTTACAGTGGTTTCATCATCTGTTTATCTGTTTATTATCTGTTTTATCATTCCTGTTCAGAGATTTTACTGTCAGTGTTCACCACTGCAAATCATCAGCCACACCTGTGGCTGAAGAAAATGCTAACTTAGAAGGCAGAGGTGAGTGCAAACGCACTAACCAAAGAGATCACACTTTTGACTCCTCGGAACGTTATGTCCTTGAACACCCATAGTTAGACGTATCCAGTATCTAGAGTCTTCTCAATTATTCAGAGTAGTATGGAGTCTGTCAGGTGTGGGGGTGGCTAGTAATGGGGTTAATAGCTGCAAACACATAGGTAATACAAAGTATTTTAAATTAGGCTATAGGAACATACTTTTGTTCTAGTATCTCTGAAAGATGCCTCAGTAGATTTCTGCAGAGCACACAGGCAGCTTTGAATAAGTGAGGCTTGGTGTGGGAGCAGCAGGCTTCCCCAAGCCTTCCAATAGCATCTGGGAGGGGTGGGGAGAAGCAGAAGACCGGTCAGATTCGTTACCAGAATAATTTCTTAGTTTTCCAAGACAGTAACCATTATCTTGTAAGGGGAGAAAAATATCACATGTCATAATATAGTTGGTCTGAGATTTCAAGATGATCTAGTGCTTTTAGCTGTGCTTTCCACAAAAAGGAATAGCACGTCTGACTACATCCCCTCTGATAGTTCCAGGCATCTAAAGCACAAGCCACAGCCACACATTTAATGACCTACATTTCGTTTATATTCTGGAGAAAATACATACTTTTAACTTGCTAACTTGTTTGAAAACTCAAGCAGTAGAGTTCAAACTGGGCCTGACACCATTTTAAAGTTAAAAAAAAAAAAAAAGCCCAACATTTTCAGGATTATCAGAATTTCAGAGAGTTGATCTGCAGTTGAAAGACTTGAAAGCAACTCACAAGATTCATAAGGAAAAGTATGTTAGAAATTAAGAGTTACGGCAAAACACTGCCAACGCTTGCTGGATGTAGACAAATTCATAGAAACAAACCTCTGAACGAAGACAGATAAATGATGCTTTAGGTATTCTGTAAAATAAAATGAATGTAACTCATTGTCTACTTAGAACTTTAAATGTTTACATCCAAAACTTTAAGCTCTGAATACAACACACACAATCAGAGCAGAATATTAAGTAGTGGGTGGACAGAATCTTTTCTGTCTACTCTGAAAAACAACTACACTGCTTCTGCGGCAGCTGTCAGAGACTATCCCTTGGGCATCCCATCAGAAAGCACAGAGCAAACTCTGGACTCAAAGTCACACAGATTTACCTTACAGATCGCAGGTTGGAGAGTCAGAGGAGACTTCATTCTATGTGAATACAGACCACAAGGAAAATCGTTTTCTACACAGAACATCACAAAAAACTCAGGGAGCTTCAGATCTCCTTGCATGAGCCAACAGGAAAACAAAATAAATGGCAGAGCACTGCAATCTAATCTCAGGCATCGGTGACCAGATTTTTGTCCTTGTGGTTTAATGATTCCAGTTTGACATAAAAAGAACTTGAGACAGAGCAAGACTTAAAAAGTTAGAGGGTATGCAGCACTAGGGAGACCAGGAGGTAATAACACTAACAGTCAAACTAACACAAACATAGCTCATCTCCTCAGACGTTCTCGAAACTCAAACACAGATGCAGAGTGGAACATAAAATATTAATCCACTGCCTCCAAAGTCACCCCACCTATGTTCTTCTCTCTTCTCACAAAGACTTTATTTTTGTAGCATTCTTATGGTCAACTCTGAGCTTTTTACCACCTCTCATCTGCCACCATTTTCTCATTCCTGTTATTTAACCCTTCATGACCTCAATATGACTCGTCGCCTTTTCGCAATTATTTTCCATTAAGTATACTCTCATTATCCTTTGTTCTTCCTTTTCATTCACTAGTCTTCTGTCTCGGCGCCAATCTAACTGCTCTCATTAAGAGCTTTACAGACCACTTATAAAAGCCAGTTCTCAAATACTAAAATAAATACGCCAAAGCAGTCACACTTTACTTACAAACATTCCGTACCACCATCAAATGGTTATTTGCAGGAAGGCAGAGAATATTGTTTCAACCCTTTCTGTACTTTAAATAGATTATTATTTTCCCCAGAAATGTGTGCTAGCAGTTTACTTAGAATTTACTTTTCTATTTAAAACAGAAACATTGGTCCTACCTGCGCAAGCTGTCCCAAAGAGTGGAGGGTGAGTTTCTTTGGGTCCGTGTAGAGAATCTCTCCGAGCTCCTGATAAGGTTTCCCACTGGTGGTAAAGTGTCCCTGGGTGAGCTGCTTCTGCCTCCTATGGTAGTTGTCCCAGAATACTTGTTCTCTTGAAGGTTCACTGCTTTTATAAATTGTTTGGGTTCTAGCTAAGACCTTCCCTTCTTTCTGATCGAGAACGGGCAAAGACTGGATGCGCACAAAATCTCGAGGGTTCAGCACTCTGCTGGCTGCAGGCACCTTGACTCTGCTGGTCTTAGATGCGTCTGACATTAGCATTGCTCCTGGATGGCAGCCTTGGGGTTTTTGCTCCTTGTGTTATTAAAACCTCCAGTCTCCCAGGCCTAAAAAACAGGGCACTGCTACCCAAACTCTGAAGCAAGTCTTCCTTTTAATTTTCTGAAGGGTAATCCAGCACAAGAAGCTGTTGTTGACTAGCATTACATTCAGTCTTACTCCTCTCCACAGTCCCTCAAACAGCAAAAACAGATCTTAGGGGAATAAAAGCTTCCTAAAACCTAACCAGACGCCTGGGGAACGACCCGCACCGGGAGCCGAACACCTCCCTCCGAAGCGCTTCGTTGAAAACACGCTTTCTTCACACTTACTTCTAACTCCAGCACGGCCTCCCCCGGCCCGCAGCCCACGCGCGGAGGGCTCCCACCCCGCCACCCCTGGCAACCTCCCTCGAGGAGGCCGCGGAGGGGAGGCCCGGCGGTGACCCTGTCCCCTCCTCTCCGCGGGGCCTCGAAGAGGGGGGACGGCGAAGGGGGACGGCGAAGAGGCTCGGCTCCGCGCCCCCCGCCGCCGCCGCCGCCGCCGCCGCCGGCCCAGGCCTGCCGCCCGCCCCTCCCCCACCGGCCGCGGCGGCCGTTAGCGCCCAACGGCCGCGTCCCTCCGTTGCCGCGGCAACGCCGCGCGCGCGCGCAGGGAGGCCGCTGCCCCGCGGGGCCGCGCTGAGGGGAGGGGGGAGGGGGTTGCCAGTGATATATTTTGCCCATGGGTAAACAAAACCGTGTCACTTCGCAACGCCGTTAACAGACTCAGGGGTTAAAGCCCTGGCAAGCCGGAGACCTGAATGTCATTATAACGCTAAAGCTAATATTTATCAATATTTCTATTAATTTATCGTACTCCTCGGCTGCTGCCGCCGGCATGTGGTGAGGGACTCCCGGCCCGGGCACCGCCGGCCAGCGCTCCAGGAAGCGCATCAAATCTCCCTCCTCCTACCTGCCGTGGCAGTAAAAGCCTTGCAAACTTCACTCGGATCCTGTCAAAGCAGCGGCGGCTGGTGGCGAAGGAGATTTCAAGATGAGTTTAATAATGTATCTTTTCTGGCCTGAAATACATGTACTATCAGCAGCAATAGCATGGTATTGGAGGTATATGATTTCTAGCAGACTTTTTTTTTATTATTATTTATCGTGTCAAAATCACTCCAAAGCCTGCCAATTCTGCAAGCTCTCATAAGGGCTGATTTATCCGAATAACACTTGTCTCTCGTCCTTTCCCTCCTCCCTCACTGCTTTCCTCCTTACCCTGCAAAAATACCCTCCAAAAGGCGTAATATACAGCTCCCATCTGTTGTCTTCATGTAGACAGCAAATTTAAATTAAAAATTAAAAGAGGTTTGCTGGCTGTGGAGCGGCTTCACTGCAGCCCTGAGCCTGATCTCTGCCCCAAAACCCGCTCTGCGGCAGCAGGGCCCAGACCCCCCCTTTGCTTTCCATCTCCCCCCACCCAAGTCCAAATCTTCCTGCTTCTTTTCCTTCGACGTCTATGGGATAGTGGCGAGCTGAGCGTTGCTAATCGCTCGCAGAGGTCCCCCGATCTCCCCCCGGCCGCCCCGTCGCTTGGCGCCAGGCAGCCAGGATTTGGGGACATGTCGAGGGGCGGCGGCGTTTGACCCCGCTCCAGACGGGCAACCCCTCTCCTGGGCTCTTTGGGGCGCTGGCGGATGCGTTTCTTTGCTGTTTGATTTGTTCTGGAGGACGTGGGTTTTACTACATCCAACACTCACTTGCTCTGTGTCTAAAGCTTTATAGCGACGCGAGTAGAGATAAAAACATGCTGCCAGCAGCCGGCTGGGACGGTGCGGCAGAGCTCGGGCTGAGCAGCCCTGCGGAGCGGAGCTGCGAGTCTGCGCGTCCGTGGCGATACGAGAGCGCTCTGCTTGCACCCGTGAGGGGTTTGCAGCCAGACGCGTCCCCCCCACCTTATTTCCTTCCCTTAGTTTTTATTTTCTAAAGACAGGCTGAATTGTTCCGAAATCCGTGTGCTCCTTTGTTTGCCAGGAAAAAACTTCTCACCCGCTCGCTCGTACAGACTGAGAGGTATTCACAAATTACCTACTCTGTGCAAATTGCGGAGCTGAAAATGCAATTTCTTCTACTTCTATCATTGGCTAGAGCTTAAACTTAGACATTTCCAGCTGAAAGGAAATATTCCCACACCCAGCATAAGAGATAGCAATGAGAAACACCACCGTTTGGGGATGATAACACGCTGAATACTTGCTTTTGTGGTACCTGGGTATACAAGTATGTTTTCTGCTAAAACATTCAAGAGATTGGAATTTTTATTCTGAGGATTTAACAGAAATACTTGATAGACAATCACCACGTGAAAAGTCTGAAGTGGAATTTTGAAGCAGCCTTAATGCCTAAAATGTGATTCTGCATCAATACGATGGTCTTTTTGCATCAGAAAGTGGACCTTGATTAGTCTTACCGATTCGTTTGCACTTGAACAAACCTCGGTTCATAAGCCATCAGATGCAGCAGAGATGCACTCCAGAGTTCGTCTCCTGTCTAGCACAGGCTCCACTTATTTTTTCCTAGCATTCAAGGACCGGATAGTATGCGTCTGCATGTGGTTTGAATTGGTGGTGATTTTTACAGATCTGTGTTTTCTTGTTATTTTAATACCTTGTTAACACTCTTTTTGCATTCATGACCACCGTAGCATTTATCTTATTGCAACTGCAATGCTCTGAGCTCATATATGCTGTAGGCCAGCATATAAGCTGCACTATTTAAATTGTGAATTCCTCCTTTTCCTCAACTACCTACCAAGATGATGCTGAATTACTTTATTCTGGTCGCTCCTTCCAGGAGGTCAAGTGTCCAGATGGCTTTCGAGGCACATTGCAAGAGCTGACAGGGTTGAGACCTGCTAGATAAGAGAGGCTTCAAAAGTTCAAGAGCTGGAAGACCCCAGCTAAGACAGTTCACCACCAGTGCCCTTTACTTATTTAACTTGAGTCAGTTTAGATGCTTCAACTGATCTCCACTGCTGAGGATCAGAGCTAGCAAGCAACAGCCTTCCAGACCCCCTTTTATGCTATAAATGCTTCTGAGTTGTGCCTAAAACATACCCTACTCCTAGGTGCCTCCCTGTGAATCGCTGATCGTGTTCCCCATCAGACGAAGTCTCTGAATGGCCTCACAGTACCCTGAGCCTTCGTTAGCCTTTGTAATGATGTCATTATGAAGCCTTGTTGCCCCACATCTACCTGGCTAAAGAGGCGCCCAGCATTGCCTGGGGACCAGGAAGGCACCAGCATCCTGCTGACCAGCCCCTGGGCTTGAACCTGCCTCAAGCAGGCTAGGCGAATAGTGCTGCCGTATCATTTCAGCCTGCCCGTGTTCCTCTAAGTGCTGCTTGGAGATAACGATGGGCACATGGTACGCGATGCACAATGAAATGGCAAATGCAGAAGTTACTGAGCGCTAGTCGTTTCCCCAGGGATGTGCAAACACGCTGAGCAAGCGAGAAACCATCAACCTCCTTTGCAGACGAGAGCAATGGTGCTCCCAGCACTGCAGGCCCAGGCAGATGGGGCCACACCAGTTAAGGAGCAATCCATAAGGGTTGATGTGAAAAGAGTGCTAAGGCCACCGATGGGATAATGTGACAAAGAGCAAGATAGTTAAGAAGGGAAGAGGACTCAGAAAGGTAAACCCAGGCAGAAATAAGCTCAGAGGAAGATGAGGCCAGGAAGGGCAATGAGAAGATGTGCTCAAGGTGATGGTCCTGCTGTTGCTGGGGCACTTGCAGAGTTGTTTTTACCCAAGATGGTTTCAGCGAAGACATTCCTGCTGTGGCTCCAGGGGCATGGTAACGAACCGCAGCCCGGGGCAGTGGAAAGGGCCCTTCACCATCAGGCTTTGCAGTGGGAACCTGCATGCGGCCCATCGCGCCCTGAGATGACACTGGTGAGAGCTGGCGTGGGTGACTGCTGGTGAGCATGGCTCCTGGCGCTGCTCCTGCCGAAGTCTTCGCTCTCTCTCACTTCCCTTATCACTTATACACATTACAAGCTGAGCCAGGATGGAGGGAAATCCTGCAGCCAACTCTTGCTGTCTTCCACATCAGCCCAGTCTGTTCCTGGCCTTTGCAAAAGGCGCGTTTCAAAGGGAAGAAGACCCCCTTGCATTCAAAGGGGCAACAGAAGCAGGTCTCTGGTTCCAGTCAATGGCAGCTCCTCTTTCTCTAGGCTGTTTGCAATTCATTTCCCTTGAAGTTTGCCACTCGATAGTCTATCCAGCTAACTTTTTTAGGGGCAAGAAGTTCCCTTTGGAGCTGGCAGTGAATAATAAGCCAACCAACTCGAAGATGTGCAAGCCGCTGGCCCAGCATTGATTCCTGGCTCAGGTTAGTAGCATTTCCATATAAATAGGCTCCCTCAAAGACAGGGGAGACTATATTATTCAGAAACAAACAAAAAAGATGGATATGCGTTTTTACATTTTTGGAGACAGCACACAAAAACATTTTCATTCTGCAGCCCACGAAGGATCCTGGGTAAAGCTTTCTGACTTGATCAGCTCTTGTTATCCAGACAACGTCAGATTTTTTCACTACTTTTGTTTTGACTCTCACAGATACATTTCTCTTCCACTCCGTTCATTGTCTAGTCACATTTTCAAGAAATATTCCAAGAAAGACAGGTATGCATTTATTTCTTTTCTCCTTCCATGTAATTTCTCCATCCAGCTTACAATTTTTGGTGGCAATTTAACAGCTTTTACAAATTACATTCCTATCTTTTTCTCGGTTATTGTTACAGAGGAGAAAGTCACATTTTTTTCACTCCGATTTTTCAGAATTCTACTGTCATTGTGTTTCAGACTTTTTTTTTTTGTCCTTAGCTTTTATTTTCTTATCCCTCAAGGGCAGCCTTGGCGATTCAAAGCTGTTTTCTGACTATCAGATGATCTGACTCTTTTGGCAGTTTTGCAGAAACTGTCTCTCTCTTCCTTCAGTCCTTCCACCTAAATGACACCCTTTTCTCAATAAATTACCCTTTGTCTTTCAAAGTAATGTCCCTACTTGTGACGTTTTGAACGTATAATAGTTGCATTCCAATGTACGCCTTTATGAACATCAACCAACAGGCCAATACAAACTCACTGGTGCAGAAAATCAGAAGATTTGCATGTTTGAGCTTTACTTCCCCCCAAACAATTGTGCTGCACTCTGAGTTTTCAAAGTTATAGTTTCAAAGCATAGTTTCTGGAGGTGGTCCTGTCATCAAAAAACTCCTCTCTGAGAGCACTGCAATCATTGAACTGAGCTGACTTTCCTGAGCTGGTAGAAAGACAGGATCCTCTGCAAAGATCCCCTTTTTTTGATGTACGTTACTTGGAGTCACGGGAAGAGCCACGGCCAGGCCAACCCAGCCTTTTCCCCAGGCGCAGGTCTTTGGGCCTCTGGCATGCTAATCCACAGTGCTGAAAACAACGAAGCATACTGAAAACAGAAATAAAATATTGACAGAAATACACTCCTAATTTGACAACCCTTAGTTTTGTTTCCCATCCAGATGAGAATGGAAATCCTGCCTCCGTGCCCCACTGGGAGCAGCACTCCCCTGGCTGCCCCTGGGCTGTGGATTAATGTAGGTGCTCATGCCCTGGGAAGTCCCACACGTGCCCTGACCACATGCCAGAGGCCTGCAAATATTCACTGCCCCCCACAGCGAACCTATTCCCAAGACAGTACTACTACACACCTCTGTGACGCTAGCAGACAGCACAAGCTGAAGCACTGCATGAACAAGAGGTTTGCAGAGGAAAAAGGAAGGCTAGACCACCAGAAATCAGGAAGTCTGTTGCTTCAGGTATCTGCTCTGCTGTTAGCCAGTGTTTTCTGTTCTTTGCGGAAGAAACGTGCCTGAAAAATAGTTTAACCACAGAAGCCCTGGTGATTCAGGCTACAGAGGAAACATCGATTTTGCAAACATTACCTAGCAATAATGACAGGAATTGATCATCACTGATGATGCTCGTGACCTCATGTGAGTGCTGGGCCACATGGCATCATGCAGCATCACACAGCATTGCACAGTGGCACTGGGGGAGAAACCTAACTCTGGGAAGCCTGATTTCATGGGAGAGGAGACAGGAGACGAGGCAGAGGTTTGCATTGTGCTATGACCGAGGGTGATGGTCACTGCCTCCAGCTGTGATCCCTGGGAGGGCATTGAGGACTTTGTGGTGGCTACCAGGAGGTGGGTGCAGCTCGAATGCACCGAAGACTCCACATTAACGATGGTCACCGCTGGATTTGGACTGATGCCGGGGAGAGGCAATGAGGCATTTGAACAACAGAAGGTTGTACAAATAGAAGGTTGTAGATTGAAAAAAAAAAAAATTACTGATTCTTTTTTACGAGTTGGCAGCCCTCTAGGAAGAGGACTGGCTGCTCTTTGCTTTGCCATTGCAGGCTGCTCTGGTAATACTCATACCCAAGTGCCATAGCACCTTCTTGTTTAGTAGCTGGATCAGTAAACATTAGAGGAAATCGCAGCTCAGGTTAAAACAGAACAAAAACTCAGTAATAAAATGCTTCTAGGCTGCAAGGAGTGAAGATATCACCCCCCAGGACCACATCTGGAGAAGCCTTGCTTGCTCCTTGCTGCTGGAGTATGGACCAGAGCAGCTGGAGGAGGTGGAGCTGGTGGCTCTGTGCAAGCAGCAGCTTTAGACCCGTTTGGGACTTCCATGGGGCTGGTGCACCAGGGGTTTCCAAGGAGCCCCATCTGCCTAGAGAGAGCCTCTCAGAGACGCGCAGACCAAGAGCTGCTGGAGGAGGGGATGCCTTCAAGGGCTCGCATCCCTGGACGACAGAACGGACAAAGCAAGAGAAAGACTGATGCAAACATAAAGCAAATGCCAGCCCTTCTCGCCCGCTCATTCACCAAGCCATGCTTAACTGCCTACTTTCTTGCAGGCCCAAAAGTAAATGTAGATGCAGATGTGTCCTCTGCTCCGTTGAACGTGTGTGGGTACACCCCCAGGGGATGAGGGTGGCGATGGCTAGGCACAGGGCAGGTGACAAGAGCGGCCTCCCCACCCCTGCGGGTGGCGTGAAACAAGCAGATTGGAAATCTTTGTGGACGTTGTCAGGATTTAGTCCTTGGCTGCTGCTGCCTGGGACTTTCCTCTTGCAATTGTTCACCTTCTGTCTTCCTTCCAAACGCCAGACAAGCCAAACATTATTTCACAATCCCAGCATCTGGCGTGCAGCTCTCAGCAAGCCTCTAAGCCTGTCACTGGTGAGATAAACGAGCACGTTTCAGTGGCCGACTTCATAAAACTATATGAAAAGTAGTTAACAAAAGGGTATTTCACAAAGCCAGTAATGTAAATGCAACCTCCGAGATAACTAATTAACTGAAGCAGCTATAAAAAGGGGAAGCAGCTTCCCATCTGTGGAAATAGATGTTATTTTAGAGAGGCTCTAATTAGCTATGCCCGGTCCTGCAGTCTTATTTCATTTCACCAGGAAAACGATTGCACGCTAGATGCTACCGACTTCACAAATAGCAATTCTTTCGAGGCAAAGAGGGAAGGAGGATGAAGCCAGGGTTGGGGGGAAGAGTCCTGTTGCAAGAGTCTCATACGAGGCCCCGGGAAGCAATAGTCTCACAGTTGCTCGCTTTCATCTGTGACAAGAGGGTTGTATTTTCAGCCGGTACCCAAGCAGCAAACAGATGTCCGGGCTTCTTTTGCAGAGCCGCCAGTCGCAGTCGTGCAGAGCCGTCCGGCAGAGAGCAGCAGCGAGACTCGGCTGGGCGCGCAAGCCAAGGTCAAACCGACCGGGACACTGCTCAGGGCAGTCCAGTCCTGCCGCTGTCAGTATTTGCACTTATCCAGCTTGGCCCTGATTTTCTTGTCCCAGATCTGTGGGGAAGGTTTCCCGTGCCACAGCTCGGCCGCAGGGCTCAGACTAGTGTGTTGGCTCAAGCTCTCCCGATTGCCTGGGAGCTCTCCTGATTGCCCAGCTGGGGGTCGCCGCTAGCTCGGGCCCCGGCTGCTTGAGAAGGGATGCAAGCGCCCTTGCTGCTCGCTCGCGGTCTAGTTTATCAGTTCTCCCATGGCCCTCGCTGCCACAGCTGTGATTGCTTTACCTGCTTTTAATGCACAGAATTCACAGTGCTCCTGGGAGGTGTTATTACACAGATATGGTTTTCACCAGAACCCTGGCTGGTAGAGCTCTGGGTTTTACCACCTTTTTTTTCTTTTATGGAAGCCAACACGTTTACAGACAGATAGAGATGTATAGCTCAGCACGATTGAGCTCTCTGAGCCATGTTGCCCTTCATCTACAGGGAGTAGCCAGGAGGGATCACGAAATCCCCGCTCCCTGCTCCTCCACGCGGAGGAGGTACCCCCCGCCCCTCAAACCCAGAGGCTTCCCTGTAGCTTTTGCCCAGATGTTTTAGGTTTTCACACGTGCCGTGTGGGGCCCGTTTCCTGCATTGGACTGATGCCCAAAACAGGAGTTCACGCTGAAAAACTCCTTCGGCTCAAAGTACATTTGCAAATCGCTGCTGCCGGAGTCACTTCAGCCCGTCCTGCCCTGCTGTTTATTTAATGAGCACTGCCCCTAAGCGAAGGGGACCCCAAAAGTCTGGGTTTCCCTTAGCTGCGTTTCTGGCTGCCGAAGCATGGGGCTGGCGGCAGCAGCGGTCGCGCCAGCCCACAGAGCCGGTGCCCAGCTGCCACCGCGCGGTGCCGGACGAGCGCAGCCTCCGCGGGCACCACCTCGCTCCTCTGCTCGCGGGGGCTCCTGGCTGTGCCCAGAGCCACCGCTGCCACCGCCGAAACCATGTGTGAGTCACGGGTGGGAAAACACGTCTTAGGGCACCCGCTGGTTCCCCAGCTGCCAGTAGCACCCGTGAGCGCAGCTGGCGTTCGCGCCGCCCGCGATACGCTGCCCGGCAGCGCTGGGCTGCGTCCGGCCCACCAGCCCGGAGGGGTGGCAGCTTTTGAACACGCAGCAGGGCCGACGAGGGGACCGGCAGCGCCGCGCGGGGAAGGGCTCCGGCAGTGCTGCTAGCGCCTTTTTGTGCAATTCTTGGGGAATGGTTTAGAAGCCTTTAGTCTTGTCTTTGCTCCTTTGCCTACCACGACGCTTACAAGCCCCCACCAACATCCAGTGAGCTCATCAGGATTAGCGCTAGAACAGCACGTGCCCAAGGAATTAGTCACCATTGGGACCTTGGTCAAGGATATTATTTAATAACCTTTCCAAAGACATTTGTACTTGAAAAAAACGAAGAATCATGAGCTCTCTGCTAACAGCGTGACTCAGAGGAGCTGGGAGCACACCATTTAAGTCAGAAGTGTCTCACCGGCCCTCACGTGATGCGGATGAAGAGGGCAGACAGGCTGCTGCCATTTACCAAAACACCTGGGACGGGCTGGCGAGGCCCGGCAGGGTGCCCGGGGCAGACCCGTCCGTCGGCCCGCGCGCGGGGCAGCCAGCCGGACGGCAGGACGCACGCCGCAGCCGAAGCCCTCTGCGCCGCCGCGACGCCAGAGCTCCCTTTCTTCTCACAAAGAGGCAGAATTTTGCCCTTTGGTTTTGGGAAGCTGCTGCAAAGGAAGTTCCTTTCGCAAAAAGCCAAACGGCTCCTATTTGCCCCACCGACAGCCCTTTCTGACTCTCCCTCCTGCCGGGCAGGGAGGGAACGGCTCAAACCACTTCTGGGAAGAGTACAACACCGAAACCGAAATGCAAGAAACTTGGCCGGCTGTCTGACGCGCGCAGGTGATGCGCAGCCTTCGCCGGTCCGAGCGGCCGTGGCCCAAAATACAGAGCAGAGCAATGCTCTGCTACAGAAGGACAGGTCGCCGAGGCGGACGCGTTGCATCTGTCCGTGTCCTCTACCACTTCAGTCGTCCCCTGCTCTCGTGGCGCGCTTTCTGGAAACTTGCTCAGCAGAGGCTTGGGAGCTAGTGCCAAAACCTCCCTGGAGCTGGCTGTGCCTTTGCCAGACGTTCCTTGGTAAACAAACCCCGTGTCCGGCCCGTGCACGCAGCACCAAAATGACAAATATCTACAGACGTCATTAGCGTATCGCCCGAGTCTTGCTAAGCCCGTGGCCTCCAGCCTGCTGCTGCGCCGAGCTCCCTCCGTCAACACGCGCGTCGCCGCAGCCGATTGCGACAGAGCCATCTCGGCTTTCAAATGCCATCGCCGGCTGCCGCTGCCGTCCGGGAGCCGGTGAGAAGTGGGAGGACAGCAGGCTGCAGCAGAAAACTGACTATTTCTTTGGGTCTTCTTGACACCACATCACCCAGCTGCTTGCAAAAGTGGCCGCAGCATCGCCAGGCTGGGGGAGCCAGGGGATTAATGAAATCGCAGGCGTGGGGGGCCAGAGCCTGACTTCTAACCCGACGGCTTGCTTTGGGCGTCCCACGGCAGCGGCAGCGCCGCCAGAGCCAGCTAGCGATGGCGCTTTGAGACATGCAGCAGGTGGGAGAAGGGAAGGGTGAGGAAAGGGGGAAAAAAAAAAAAAAAGGAGAAGCGGGAGGAGAGGAAAAAATATAACTCAGGTCAATTAAGAAAATAAAGCCTCGTTCTCAGCTGGACGGGGGAGGATGCCTGCAAAGGCCCCGCAGTCCTGCCTCTGGCACGCAGCAGCCTGGGGTGCTTTGCAGCGGAGCGGGGAGGCGGACTGGCCGTGTGGTCCGTGGCCTTTGCGTGCCCTGCGCTTTCTCCGGGTAGGCTTTCCGTGCGTTGTCAGGATCGTGTGGATTAGCTGCAAAGCGAAGGCATTTGGAAATCCTCCCCGGTATTTTCCAAAGCGTCGGGGAGGAGGAGGTGGCCGAAGGACAGGCCGACCGACAGGCTTTCCTGCTCCGTGCCCCAAGCAGCGTGCGCCCCTGGGCTCAGCAGCGCCGCGGCCCCGGGGGGAGCAGCTGGAGAAGGGGGATCCACGCACGCCGCGGAGAAACGCCAGGGCGAGTCCGGCCGGCGGGAACCGCCGCGGCCCCACCGGGGCCTCGCAGGCGTTAGTAGGTGGCGGCGGGTACTGCGCCTGCAGCACCACGCTTCTCCCTTTACTCGTCACGCAGACATGCAGCAACTGGCCGCAGCTCCCGGGGGAACAGGGTGCCGCCGGGAGGCTATTATTAGGCAAAACGCTTTTATTTCTGAAGGCGGCGCTTAGTCAAAAGTTCGGCTGGCGGAGCTGTACCCCCGAAGCCGTGCTAGCTCTAGGAGGCGTCCCGGAGCGGTTTGGGGAGGACGGGCTGCTTCGAGGAGCGCCGAGCGGGGCAGGCTCAGCGCCGGCGGCTCTCGCCTCTCCAGGAGCCGCACGGCCGCTTTGCCGCCCAGCGGCCCGGCCCGGACAAGCGGCTCCTTGTTCTGCACGCGCTGCCATCTGGCCCTTTGTTTGCATTGCCGTGCTGCGCCGCGCGGCTTTGCACAGCAAAGTAGTTCATAATCCTCCTTTTGTTATTATTATTGTTTAAAAAAAAAAAAAAAGAGAGAGGGAGAGAGAAGCGATAAAAATAAATTACCCTAAGCTGGGGCACGCAGGGCTCTGAAGAGCGTCGCCCTAGCTTTGCCAGATTGTACAAACCTTCCCATTTTACGCTGCCTGGAGAAATTGCCTCCTCTCCTTTCCTTCCTTTTGGCGTGGCGTGTGGGTTGGCAGAGCGCAAGCTTTCAGAAATCTGTCCTTGCTGCTGCCCTACTTAAAGAAACAAAAAGGAAACAGGAGCATATACATCATCTATATCAAACTGAGGCACATTCCTCTTCTCTCCTCCGATGTCACACAACCTCTTCCCGGGCCCAGGTAAGATGCAGGCAGGTTGGATCAAAAAACCAAGGTGAGAACAGCGGAGAGGCGACCACCGTGCAGAAACCCGCCGTGGCCGGCACAGGGGGACGAGGCTGCCGCGCGCTGCCTGTCCAGAGCCGCCGAGGCGTCCTTGGTGCCGCTTCCCGCGTCTGCAAGACGGCGGTCGTTTTTCAAAGCCTCCGATTATGAATTCCTGGCATGCCTGCAGCAGATTCCTCCAGAACTTGTCAAAACTTCCTGAAGTGCAATATTGAATCTACGTTCCCGGCTGCAATGTCAGCTTGTTAGAATAAATTGAAACGTAGAGGGGAAACTCATTAAGATCTTCTTTCGTTAACACCATTCCTTGCAGGTCCAAGGAAGCTGAGATTTTGTCAGGTCGCATTATCACTGAGTCTTTGCGGTTTCCGAACCTTGAAGAAATTCTTCCAAAAAGAGCAACCTACCATCCTCTTGCCCCCTCACTTCTCACAGTCTTCCTCTATTTTTACTTTATAGCTCCTTGAGATAAATATGTGTGTGGGGGGGGATATATTTACACACACAGAAGAAAATATAGACACAATTAAAAATAACCTGATGATTTGAGAGAGACTTTTAGCTTGTACGGAGCTTTCCGCTTCTCACCCCGTTATAAAAAGATCAGTTTCGAGATTCTCTAAGCTGGTATGGCAGTTTTGCTGTGGCTCTCGTTACAGAAGTGTGACGTGGCTGCAGAGAGCATCCTCCTGCCCAGAGCGCGCTGCGTTTCTCAGTAAAGACCCCTGCAACGAAGGGAGCAACAGCTGTGGGAAGAGCACACTGGTTTACCTCGGAAATTCTTTGAGTGGGGAGAAAAAAAGGAAGAAAGAAAGAAAGAAAAAAGACTTTTCTGCCCCGGGAAGGTTTCTAGTTTGCTGCAGAGCAAGCAGGACTAAAACAATGGCCCAGATACCCTGGAGACAGATTTCTAAAGAAACCCTGTGATATATGACCCTTCATTATATTAATGGTGCACCTCCAGGCTCCTGGACGAATACCTGCCCCTCCTCACCATCGCTTTTACGTTTCACGCATCTTTGTCGAAAGCAGAGCGTGGGACGGATTGGAGCCCAGTCGCGCCAGCAGCGAGCCGACGCTGCCCAGTCCGGCGCGCGGCGGGGACCAGCGGGCCCGGAAGCGCTGACGGTGCTCCGGATCGCGACTTTTCTAGTAGCGCTGTGCCTGCAAAGGGCAGGCGGGCGAGAGCCTTAGAGCCGGGGCCGCGCTCGCAGCCCCGCGCCGTCGCCCTCGCTGCGCAAGCGCGGAGCATCCCCGGCCGGCTCGGCCGCCGGGAAACCCGACTGCACCTGCACGGCGCCGGCGGCAGCAGCGCTGCGCGCAGGACGCCTGCTGCCAGCCTTGTTTTGACTTTCTCTTTAACAGCCTGCCACGCGCAGCGGTCTCGGTGACAAGTGACAGCCTCGTTGCATTAACAGCTCTCCACCAAATGCTATTGCTATTATTACCTCTTTTCGCGAGTATAATAGATAATATGACTACCCCCCTCCAAAATAACCTGGCGCAGAGAGGAAAGGAAAGATTCGGATTATTTGCTGAACGCCTCAAGCTGCGATAATATTAGCCGGGATTGGATTCAGCCAGCAAGCGTTGTCTCTCCGGCGCTGTTCCCGCAGGAGCAGCCCTGCTCCAGGCCGCAGGGGAGCGGCGACTGAATCGGTCCACGATTGCAGAAAGAGGCAACGCTCTGGCCAAGATGGCCGGGCCACGGTTGTTTAAAAATACCCAGCCGCGGCCCTCACGAGCTTCTGCAGCGGGGCTGCGTGCAGGAAAGCCCTGCGGCTGGAGCCCAGGGGCTCTCCAAGAGCTCTGGTGCCTTCCTCCGGCTCGGCCCATGGAAATAACTTCTCAGCTCTCTCCCAGAAGTCATCCCAGGTCCCAACCAGACTGTGCTCCACTACGTTTGCAAAGATGGAGCAACGCGCACCACCAGCAGCTTCCATTTTGTGCTAAATGCACAAAGGTATCTCTCCACCCGCCACAAGAAGGACCTTGCCTGCGTTGGATAGATGCTGTAATGAATCTGAAAACATTGGAAATAATAATAATAAAAGCCGCTTGAGTGCATGATGGGCTAGCCCATATTATCGCTGAAGATTTTGGGGCAGCACAGGGCAAATAGCACAGGCACCGGCACCGGAGCAGGCAGTTGCATCCTCTACTGCATCCCGATCCCGTCGCCAGCAGTAACTCGTGCAGCCGTTTCCACCCGGGGCAGCAGACAGCGCGCGCAGGAGCAGCCGATTTCCTCGCAGCGAGTATTTCGGCAGGGTGGCTGGCCGCGAAAGCCGGATGGATCAGCACATCTGTACGGGCCCTGAGGACAAGAGGACCGCAAAGCTGGGCTGGCTTAATTACAGGTGCCACGGGCGTTTCGTCCTGCAGCTGACCACTCGCGAAGCTCGCGCTGCGGACCGGTGTCCCCGGAGCGGGGCCGCTCGCCCCCTCGGCCCCCCCCGAGCCTCGGGGTCCCCTCCCGGCGGCCCTGGGAAACCACGTGGCACAGGATTGCGGATGTACTGCCCTTGTCCTCAGCCCACCCCAGGCAAGCGAGACCAGGCAGAGAGGAAAAAGCAGCCTGCACACGTTTCGTTGGCCACGACTTGCAATTTAAGGAAATTAAATGGTAGATGCGCTAACTTGACTCTCAAACAAAAACAAAAAGCAAAAAAATCCCACAGCACTCAGCCTAATTTTTCTTCCTCGGGTAGAGACTGATGCGTAACTATTGGCATTAGTCATTTCAGGACATTGCTGGCATTTTAACACGTAGCAGCCGCTGCAGGACAAAGTGATATATTTAGCCAAGGAGGGAAAGTGCTTCTTGCTTGTGAATGCCTTTCCTGGGGAGGGCACCTTGGGCCAGCAGGTCCAGAGGCTGCCCATAGCAAGACCTTCTGCATCAAGGTGAGCCCAGATTTTGGGGCAAGACCCACGACAGGAAGGGCTTGGAGGAGCAGCACCCCGCCTGCCCTCCCTGACCCCTCCTCAGCCTCGCGGCGGCAGCAAAACACAACCCCATGCGATAACCTGCCCCGACCATCTCCTGCCCCATCCCTCTGGGTTCGCCCCGAGGAGCGTCAGCTCCGCAGCCACGCAAAGGACAGCGAGAACCCGTATCCCACAGCTTCTGCTGCTCCCAACTTTTGCTGCAAAGCTGGGGCGAAGCCCAGACCCGACGCTGCCAGGTCTGGGATTTCTCGGCGTTAATTGCCGTCGGACGCAGGGATTCAGATGAGGCTCTCTTCCACGCAGCGTGCCATGAGGATCTCGCTCGTTCTGCTCAGTGACCCCACTTGTGTCATTGCAGCAGCAGGTGGTGAGAGGCGGGGGGGGGGGAACCTATAAAACATTTAAAGTTCCTTTAGCTTCAATTTATCTGAACAGCATTCAAGCAGCACAATTTCCCCCGCCATCTGGGTGCTACTTTAAAAGACATTTCCTCATATCATTGCAATTTCAGAAAATCTCATTGTATAGCTATGAAAATGCGAGCTGCTTCTCCTTAAATTGTGCAGCGGTGCGAAGCTTTTTAAGCTTCAACTGCAGTTTATAAGGTATTTGGTCAGCTTACAGACAATTCCCAAGCGACTTCCCCAAATCCAACGCCATCCCTACAGCGGTGGTGAGGAGGCCAGCTTCAGGTGCCATGGTGCGGCTAGGCAAAGACCTCCGCTTGGTTGTGTAGTGATTTCTGCTCATTTTTATCTTTTTTTTTTTTTTGCCTGAGTAATGGGAAGAAGGCTCTCATGTAGAGCTCGGCCATGATTTGAACCTGCTTTCTGAAGGAGAAGAGGCTTTGGGCTATGGCATGTGTGTACATGTAGGCATGGGCCCATGGCTGGTATTTCCCCCTCGTGCTCTCAAAGGAGCTACCGAAGTGCAAATTGAATAGTTACAGCAGGTGAGTGAGCTGCTTTTAGCTTAATGATTAATGAATATTTAGCATCCCTGAAAGGGAGGTACGGCAGAGCAGCTCTGGTGTAACCTGCTTCAGGGTCGCTTTGCCCCACATTGCCCTTAAGCCCAGGCACCCACACTGGTTAGACCAAGAGGGACCCAAGTAGGAAAGACTTGAAAGTCCCTAGTCCAGCGCGGCTTCATGGAGGTGGACCCAGCCTTGAAGCCTGCATCACGCTGCTCATTCACTGGGAGGTTTCCAAATGCCACCATGCGCTTTCCCTCTTCATCCATCACCGCTGACATGCCCAGGACGCCCTGACACGGGAACTGCTACCAGCTACACAACCCCGCACCGTTAGCCCTGCCCCAATATTTCTAGATTGCCGTCCGCGTTTCAGCCTCTCTGCGCTCAGCGAGGGAGAGAATCAAGAATGCAGACGTCGTCATCGAGCGGGTTCGTTAGAGTAGTGCCTAGAGGCCCGCCAAGGAGGCGACCGCAGCTCTCGGAGCTGCGCAGCGAGCACAGACGGCCCCAGCACCAGCGTAAAGGGGTCAGATACGGGGAGGGAAGGGAGCAGCTGCTGGCAGGGCTCCTCCTTGCGGGTGCACCCTTGGGGAAGGGAAAGGCGAGCATTTGGGGACAACAGAGATTTTTTTTAATGCAGTGGGTTTGCTCGTTCTTGAGGATATTAATGAAGCTTTTTCCCATTGTGGCATCTCCAGACAAAAAGGAATGAGCTGCAGTTGCTCCAAGGGCAAAGGTGGCACAAGCTGACATTAAAACATCCAGCTGTCCTGGATGTGATCCTGGGCAATATGCTCTAGGTGACCCTGCTTGAGCAGGGAGGTTGGACTAGATGATCTCCAGAGGTCCCATCCAACCTAAACGATTCTGTGATTCTGTGAAAACAAACTCCCAGCTCTTTTATGCAAAGCTTTTGCTGTGAACCACTCCCAGACTCTGAGAGGGCCTGGTGGCATGCGGAGGTCTCAGGCTGGACTCGGAGAAGTTTGGAAAGCTCAGGACCAGGTCCAGACATGCTGAACCAGCCCAAACCATGGCGTTACTGCACCGTGTCTGCTGACTTTAACAGCAAGGAGCCCGATCTTGAGAAAATCCCACTGTGTGCGGTTCAGGGGAGCTGAGGGCATTTCCACTGGGACACGGATATCCCTAAAGGTCCAAAAAACCTAACAGACAGGACAGAGGATCAGCCTACCCAGCTCTGGCACTACCCTTCTGCATAACCCCACACATGTTGCTCCTCATGGGCCTCCGTTCCCCATGTTACACACAGAGCAGGATAATTTTAGCCTTTGTGAGATGCAGGCTGCATCCTCCAGGTTTGGTGTTGGTACTATCAGAAAATAACCAGTGAACCCTCGGTGCTCTGCTCAATGCCATTTCTGCTGTGTTTTTCCTGAGCTGGTTCTTGCCGGCTCTCGCAGCTTGCCAGGGTGGCATTGGGATGCGGAGCATGCCTTCCCAGAGCTTGCACTGATTTTCAGAAATTGCAGCAAATCAGTATCGCAGCAAATTGGCCTCTTTTTTTGGCTCTGCCTTGATGTAAAGAGGAAAACAAATGGAGTTTTAAAATGCAGCTAATCAAGGAGCTAAAGAGAGGTTAATCCTAATGGATTAATCAGATTGCAAGGGGGGCAGGAAGGAGGCGGCAGGCAGGAAGGAGGAGATAAGCAGCTGAGTTTGGCTGCTTTTCCCAAGGGTGACGTCAGGCTTCAGAAAGAGTTTGGGGAAGACTTTGACCCTCGTGCGTCTGCCCAGCTGCATCCAGCACAGGCGGCACGCAGGTACCATCTAGCAACAAAGCACAACTTTAGGGCTTAGTATTTTCTCAGGGAACGTGTGCCTGTGTCCTCAAAGTGTTTGTTATCAACCGCTAAACAGGGGCAACATCGTTCGATTCAGCCACCTTCAGTCTATGATTGCAGGTCAGATGTCCACTGGCACACAGGGCTGCACCTTGGGGCAGTGGCACTGTCCCCCCCGGCGCAGCAATCCAGGCTCCCACTGGGCCGGATCCTGTGTTTCGGAGTAGCAGCTCATCTCATACCAGCTTCTGCCCCGAGAGACGCACTGGGGCTGGGGTAAGAGGGGATCAGTCCTCGTCTTGCCCCCTCTGTTGATGGCATGAGGTTGTATGGACAGGGACAGCTCGTTACAGGCTCGTAGTCTGCTCCCGGAGGTGCTGAGCATGGCGCGGGAAGCTGCCGGGGGAGCCAGGAGCAGCCTACAGCCCCCTCAGGCCTCAGGGGCTGCGACGTGGGGTTTGAAGCACAGCCGAGATGCTCCAAGTCCAGGCTGCTGTCCCGTGCGCGGTGGGAAGGCTGTGCATGGCCTCCAGACACACGAGCGCTGCTGAATGGCGCAAGGAAAACGCTATGCACGCATTCGCAAAGAGGACCGAGCTGCAAAGCCCCTATCAGCAGGATGGCTCAAATCCTTCTCCCTTCAGGTAGCTGCCAGGAGCCCTGGCGCTCCTTGGTCTGCTGCAGAAACGGGCACCATGCCACCGCTGCCTGCCTCGGTGGCAGAGGGGCGCTGGGCCTGCGGCTCCCCGTTGGGGCCATGGGGCTCCGAATCCAAGCATCCTCCCACCCGGTGACCCAGGATCCCAGCATCTGCCTCCTGGCACAGATGGGAATTCCTCATGGCTGGAGATCCTCTTTACAGGCAGCTAATTGGGCTTAGGCATAAGGAGGACTTGAACATGATTAGTAACAGTGAAAGCAAGGAGGTTTGAAGAAGGTTATTAATGATGTACATTGCTGTATACAAAAGCATAACCATAAAAAATATATCCGTGGAGTCTCATTACCAATGCCTGGAGCTAATCGTTTAAACTTAATGAAACTAATACATTTCTCCAGCACTGGCAGTAACATCCCTTCTTGGGGGAAAGCGGCAGCAACGCCACCCGCAGGGAAGGCCCTCGCCGGGTGCCTCGACAGCATCGCCACCAGCACCTGGCACAGCCTCGCGGTGTCCTGCCCGGCCCCGAGCAGCCCCGTGGCTGCACGCCTCCCCAGAGCCTTCACTTGCGCTTTTCTTCTCCTCCTTTCCATTTTGGTCTTGTGTTGGTCTATTGAGAAGAAAACCTCTGTTTTCCTTTTTGCTGTGGGTTTTCAAGAGCCAAATCTGCTCTCGGGTTCTTTCCATGGGTAGAAAGCTGAGAGCAACCAGCGGGGAAGCTGCTCACTCTTTTCAGCACGAAGCCTGTTGCCTTGGCAGCTCGGAGCACTTTCTGACCACGGACGTCCTCCTTGGGCGCTTCACCCATTACAGTAGAAACCGAGCTTTCTCCCAGCAGGTGAGGGAACGGCTATGAACCTCATCATGATTGTGGGTCAGGCCAGTGCTCATGGCCTTGCTCCCCAAGACCCTTGGCTCAAGGCAACCCCAGGTCCGCGCTGATGGCTCAGGCCAGCGTGCTGGTATAGCTGGAAAGCAGGCAGCAAGCATTGCCCAGAAGAGCATTCCCAGAAAAGAAAAGCCGATGCAAGATCCAACGCAAGGAAATCTCACCTCCAGGTCCAGTGACAAGCCACAAGGGGTGGCGGGGGGGGAACAACCACTATTGTTTTGGACATCAAAACCCTTTGTCTTCAGCATTAACTTCACTGAGAAGGCCAGCAAGATTTCCCAGGCTGCTCTTAGCTGGCATGGGAGCCGGGAGCACCTGCCCAGGACAGGACCCGTGGCGCCGGTGTCCGGTGGGGCAGGCAAGGAGGGACCCTGCGTGGTGCCGAGGCTGGTGGCACCTGGGAAGTGCCAGGCCAAGCGCATCCAGCCTGCGAGGCATCTTCCCGTGGCTCCTGTTTGTGAGGGACAGGACCGGTCCTGCTGCCTACGGCATCACCCTCCCTCCTCCACTTCGTTTTGAGCAGCTCTTTTGAGACTGGAGGAGAAACAGATCCGAGCCAATGTGGTCGCAACGATCTCACTGCTAATTATGCACAGAAGTCATTTCACTTTGGCTGCACGTAATAAAGTGATACGACGGACACAGACAAAACCCCAGAGCTGCTTCGCACGGTGCAAATTAAAAAGAAACAGCCACGCAAGCAGACGCAAGCCCCGCAGCCTGCCGCCCTCGCCAGCCGCTACCCGCTGCCGATGGGACGCTCACGCCACGGCCGCGGCAACCAGGGACGCCCCTCGCGCGCTGGGAAACAACTGCAAATCCCATTCGCGCCCTTTTACCATCGGCTTTGTTTTGCAGCCCGGTGCCCAGCGCAGGTATCAGTGCCGCAGCGGCGAGCTTCCCGCAAGGACTCACCCGCGCTTTAAAGAGGAGCCTGGGCTTAGCACTGCCCTTGTTAAAAACACTCACTCGCACCTCATTTTACCTTCACACTGGAGATGATTTAGCTTGATTTATTCTAATTAGTCTTAATTTATTGTTTTAATGAGCTCTTCTGCAGGCTTTATGCGCTTCATAACCACCCTGCTTGGCTGTTATAATGTGTTTCAAGGAGGTCTCTTAATGAAGAGAGATTTGCAAGGCCTCCTCAGATAGGAGGCTTTTTGTTGCAGTATAAAAGAAGAAAATTAAGACTAAATTTGACTTTCCTCCAGGATGGGCTCGCGGCAGAGCAGCTGTTTGGGAGGCAGGAGGTTACACTGCAGCATTTCACCCTAAGGGAAAGGTGGTCCGTAATCATCCGAGGGGTTTGCAGCTTAGTTTAATGACTGATTAAAAAACCACACACACACACTCACACACACATACTCACACACACGAACACACGAAGAGCTAGGCAGCAGATTTAAAAACAAACAGGAGAAAAGACTGCCTCCGCCACGGCCACGGCACGTTACTCGGGGTGGGGGGATCCGTGGCCATGAGGCGCTGCAGCGCTCGGCAGCGGACGTGCTCCCGGACGGGGCTGGCAGCGTCTGCTGGCACCGCTCAACACCATGGTCACGACGGGGGACACCAGCTCCGTTACTGGCAGGGCGCATTTCAAACCACTTCCAGCCCCCCCACCCCGGGTGGGTAAGAGCAGAAGTGTCCCAAACGCAATGCCATAACCCCCCCGTCCCTGTTGCTTTGCCTGTGAGGGGAGGGGGAGAAGAAGGGTCTCATTGCTCCAGGAGGTGTCTGTGATAAGGACGCAGGAGCAGGCAGGTTTTGCCCCAGAAGAGACCAGCTTCTGCAGCTGGGGCAAATGCCCAATTCGGTCTTCACCCGTTTTTGATTCTGTGGCCCTAACGGCCATCCCGTGGCAAAAGCGTCTCCTCCAAGGCACAGAAACCTGATGGGAGACCCTTTACAAGCAGGGACCAAGGACACAAAGAAGCACCGTCCTCCGGCCGAAGAGGAACCCTGGAGAGAAGTGTGAAAACATCCCAGTGAGCTAGATGCTGGAAGAGAAACACCTGGGCCAGTACAGAGACATTCGCAAGGGAGAAAAGGGGAGCGACTCGTACCGAGTCCACGTGCCGAGTAGTCCAGAGCTAAGGGGGGAGCAAGGGATGCTCCAGCGGGCTCTGGGGAGGGGACGGGGGGAAGCGTTAGCTCAGAGAACTGCGGGAACTGGGACAGAAACTGCGGAGATAAAAACCAGCCGCCAGATCCGACCCCTAGAGAGCTGCAGGCCGCCTGGAGGGTCCCAGGGGAGTAACGGAGCTGCAGGGGGAGGCGGGCGGTCCGGAGGGGAGCAAGGTGGACGGAGAGGGCCGGGCGCCTGAGCGACTGCAGCGCTCGCTGGGGACGCGGGGCTGCGCAGAGGGCAGGCGAGGGGGCGCCCAGGCCCCAAGCGAGGGGCGGCCACGGCGCGTGCGCGGCCGCCGAGCTCCCGGGAGCGAGAAGCAGCTGCAGAAAGAGCTTCTCGAAGAAGCTGGAGACCCGAAACCTCCTCGTGGAGCGGCGAGGGCGTTTCGTGCGTGGCTTACCCTGCTCTCAAGCTGAACGCTGCCGGCCAAAATAAATCAGTTCTGTCCTTGCTTCCATTTTTGGCAATGAAATCGCCTGGGACGCGCAGGGAATTTACACCCCGCAGGGGAGCCGCTCGCTCGCCCGCCCGCCCGCCCGGCGGCCTCGGCCGGGGGTGTCAGCCGGGGCTTCCCCACCCGGCCCGGCCCGCGCGCCCGGCTCAAGCGGGCTTCGCCGCCGGGGGCCCGCGGCCGGCCGTCTGTCTTCGCCAGCCGGATGGACCGGCGCCCGCCGTTTCCCAAAAAGCCTTCCGTGGCTGAGCCGCCACCGCCGGCGGCGGCAAACCGTGGCAGGGCTCCGGCGCCCGGGGGGAGGTCGGGCTGCCGAGCCCCCCGGCCCGGCCGGCCGCCGCCGCCACCGCCTCCGCTCGGGAGCCGGAGCGCTGCGTGCGCCTCCCGCCGTCCCCTCCCGCTCGCCCCCAACCGGACACGGCGCCAGACGCCGACAGCGGAGCAGGCGAGGAGCCCGCGTCTCCCTCCGCAGCCCGGGAAGGCTGCAGCCGCTCGCGGAGCCGCCAGCGCGGCAGGTTTCCGCGCCGAGCTCCTCCCTTCCCCGCGAGACGCTCGCCGCGCGCGGCGGCGGGGAGGGACGGGCTGCCGGCGGCGGCGAAGAGCCCGAGGCGTCCCGCCGCTTCGCTGCGCCCGTTCCTCTCGGAGTCGTTCGTGTACTGAATTCCTAAAGAAATATCTATATATCTATCTGCGCCTATACGCATGATGAGATAGATCTCTCTCTCTCTCTGCGTCTCTTGGCGTGTCTCGCTTGGCGAGACCTGCTCCTCGGCCTCCGCGGCGGCGGATGGAGCCGCAGCGCGGCAGCGGCGCGCGTCCGAAAGGGCTGGCTGGGACGGCTGCTCCGCAGCAGAACTGACTTGGGTTTATTGCTTTTTTGGAAGGAAGCAAACGCGGCTGGCTCTAGCGCCGCTGCAGGAGAGACGGACGTTGGCCGAGCAGCGAGCAGAAACAATCGCGCCGTCGCCTCCGCTGCAGGAAGCTGCCGACCCCCCGCCCCCAGAAAGCCGATTCTGCCCCAAACGGGAGAAAACCCCTCGTTAAAATTCCGTGCGTGGGTTATCGCCGGATTAAAGCAGCCGTTAAGCCATGAAACGTAGTACGTCCCGACACCATAAAACGCAGCGTGGCCGCGAGAGACGGCGGTGAAACGCGAGGTCCCTGGCGGGGCCGACGGGCTGCGAGCTGGCGCGGGGCCGCGGCGTGGAGGACAAGGTGCCCCAGCAAGGTGACGGGCGGCCCGCCGCGCCGGCAGAAGTCACGGGAAAAAAATTAAGGCTCCTGCCGCAGGAAGGGGGTCTGGGTGCCCCCCGGGCCCGGCCACGTCGCCGGGGCCACGGCGGGGAGTGGCGTGTCCCTGGGGCCGGGAGCAAAAACGCCCCTCTGGGGCCGCGGCAGGGAGAGCCTGCGGCAAGGCGCCGCAGCTGCCCGGGCGCCAGCGCAGACCGGGGCCGCGCGCGCCCAGCGCTGAGCCTTCCTCCTCCTCCTCCTCCTCCTCCTGCCGGCCTCCGACGCCGCAGCGCTCAGCGCGACACCGAGGCGCCAGGCAGCCCGGCAGGAGGAGGAGGAGGAGGAGGAGGAGGAAGCAGCTGCCGGGGACGTGAGCCTGCGGTCCCTGCAGTGTAAGACAAGCCGAACGCGGGACGAGCAGATGAAAACGCCTGGCTGCGCCTGCGAAAGGGCTGGGACCGAAGCCACTGAACTACTTGTCATCCGCCCCTGCGGGCAGCCGAGGCAGGGACGCCCGTCCGGTCCGTCCCGACGGGACGAACAGGCTCCCGCGCCCCCGCCTGGGACGCGCCAAGCGTCGCCTTCGCCGCGGCCTCCGGCTTAGTTAGAAGCGGCTCGCAGGACGCCGAGGGGCAGCGCCGGCCGGGCCGTGGGAGCAGCGCGCGCGGGAGGCCTCGGTAGCCCACCTTTGCCTGGCGCGTCCAGGTTTCCAGGGCTGCGCGCCAGCTCCCGGCGGAGCGCGCTCGTCAGTGCTGCAGCCAGGTAATTAGCCGGCAAACGCTTCAGCGGCGGGAGCTGCCAGGAGAGCGCGCGCCAGGCGGGATGGGAGTGCGGACGCTAAATGGATGTGGCGCTAACAGGCAGAAACCCCAACTACTCACCGTTCAGAGGTTGATTCAGCGTCCCAGAGTAGAAAAACCATTTGCGAGCCCTGTCAAGGGAGCGAGCAGAGCCGAGGAGCCCCGTGCTCTCCCCAGCCCGTGAGGGCTCGGTGCACTGCCGGGACGGGCAGCGGGTCCACGTTACCCGGAGCTCGGGGACTCACAGCGTGGCTGGGCTGGAGCGAGGGCTGAGCACGCTTCCAGCGCCCTTCAGTGCCCTCTTCTCCCTCCGTGCAAGAAAGTCTCCCAGCTGCTGGCTCTTGCCCTCTCCCTCCTGCTGAGGAGCCCGTTTGCACACAGCCCCGACCCCCTCAGGCTCAGGAACGACAAACGCAGAGGCTAAGAACGTCAACTCATCTTTATTCCTCAAGTCTGTCAAATAAAAGCACAAGTTCTCTTTGGAAAAAGAAAAACGTTCAGGACACGCGGACAGTTACACGTCTACGGAGGCCTGGCCTGGGGGGTGCCGGGCTGCGGACCGACGCCGTGCTCGGCAGTCTGCGTCGGACTTGTCTTCATGCTGGCAAGAGGCTGTTTAGAGATACAGTTCAAAAAAATGCAGAAGAAAAAGACACAGGACTGCAGAATCCCACTTTAATTTAAAAGGAGGAACGGGTCCTTTTTTTTTTTTTTTGCTATTGTTATAAATATCCCATCTTACTACCTGCTAGCAAAAAAAAAAAAAAAAAAAGAAGACATCTACTTTGTTCGGTCTGATATACAGATAAACTCTACTGGAGCATGTAAGACCTCTATAAAACCTCGGTGGAACTGTGGGCTCGTCAGATGGCTATTGGCAAGCGGATGTGTTGAAGGGAGAAGTCGGAGCAAGGCAGCCGTCTGCCCCGGTTCGAGCACGCTCCCCGGGGCGGGAGCCAGCAGCGGAGCCCAGGAACCGTTGGACAGTGTTTTTCAGCCATTGCCTGCGGCTTGTACAAGCAAATTCCTCACCCAGTGTGCTGGGTCACATCAGAAAAATAAGCGACGCATGCTGGCAGAGGCAGCGTCGCCCCGTGGTTCGGGCGCTGCTGGGGGGGGGTGGTTTGGGAAACACTGCTCCCGGCTCTGCCCGGGCCTGGCTGCACCCCGCATTTCTCCGCCTGCTCGCGCCGGGGATTGTGAGCGCTGGGGCGCGACGTCCCCCCGCAGAGCCCTGCGCTGAGCGGGACTGCCCACGGCTGGCAGGCGCCGGGGACGGGCACACCGCCACCATCACCCGGGGTTCGAGCAGGGCGGCGGGCCCGCCGGGAAGCTAGCCCGTGCCCAGCGGATGCTTTTGTCCTGCTAATGCAACCACAGCTGGAATCAGAGAGAGATCTTTGCGGGGAGGGAGAGAGGAGAGGAACAACCGGGGGAGGGAAGGAGGTGGGGGACGGGTGCCTCAAGCACAGGTCGCTTCCTGGCTGTCGATGGGGATCTCGCTGCCACAGCTGCCGTCTCCGTACTGCTGGTAGGGGGGGATCTGAGGCGCTTCAATTATCAGCAGCCCCTCTGGGGATAAGGAGGCGAAGACTGTGATGGGATCCACCTCGTAGGGGAGCCTGCAAAGGGGAACAGAGAGACGAGCCGGTTTAGCATCCAGCGGGCTGGCCAGTCGGGCTTTCCCCTTCGCGCCTTCCCGTGGCCGGACACGGAGCCCTGCCCCACGCGCCCCCACGGTGGTCGTGCCCCCCGTGCCGCCCGGCTGGAAACGCTGCCCTGGAAAGGGCCGTACGGCCGCTGCGTAGTGCAGCTGAGCTGCAGGGACAAGTCACCCCAGCCTGCCTGATGCACAGGGTGACAGCAGAGAGAGGCCATGCAGGCACGGTCACGCTTGGCCTTAGTCGCAGACATCAGGGACCGGCCAGGCTTTCGCTCAGAAGCAGCAGTTTAACCCCTGTGGCTGCTCTGGGTGTCAGGCGCCCTGCGCTGCGAAGCTCCTGCCAAGGACATTCACTCTCTGTCCGTGTCTCCATCGCCATCTAACACGCCGCTGTTTCCGGCCTCCTGGGAGCTCGGGAAGTGAGCCCTGTTCACGCTTGCAAACAGCTCTGGGAAGCCCAGGCAGGAGGACAGCTCTGAGACGCCGAAAATCGTTATTGCCAAATTAGCAGTGCTCCAGCAGAGGCGAGCTGCCGCCTGCCAGCCGGTAGCTGCGCAGAGCTCGCCCAAGCCCTGCGTTATTATCGGTACGCCTGGGAGTGCTCTGGGGATATTTAAAGCCGTCGCTTGGCCTGTCTCGCCGCTGCGGGGCTCTCTGTTTAATCTCCTCGGCAGATATGTTTGACTGGATGTCACTCACAGCTTGGGCCGCTCGAGCTTCTGCAACGCATGAGTAAATCATCTTTATGTTACAGCCTGCGTCACGGCAAAAGCCTTGCCCGTAAAAGGAGCCTTGGCGGCCGCTTCCTAAAGAGCTCCTGGCTGCGAGGCGAGGGAGGGAGCGCAGCACCCACGGGGCTGGCAGCCCAAGGCAGGGCCTGGGTCCTGGCCCCAGGAAACATGGCTTTCCATGGGGGCTGAGTTCGGGGGATGGGGGGATGCAGAGGGGTTGTTTGGGGTGGAGAAGCTAATGCTGAAGCGCTGGCAGCCTGAGCTGCCCACGTCAGCTGGAGGACGCAGGCCTGGTGTTTGCTGCTTCTTTCAGTTAACCCCGTGAGCCCAGCATCAGCCTCCTGCGGCGGGGATTTATCCCACGTGCATCACCAAAGGCAGGCGCGACCGCGGGCTCAGGGCTCGCCCAGCAAGGGACGCGCCACGGCGCTTTCCGGCCTCAGGACTCTCGTTTCCTCTCTGCGCTTTGCCACTGTCTTTACAAAGTGAGCCACTGTTGTGAGACAAAGCAATAGCAATCTAATTGACAACATTCATATATATATGTGTGTGTGTATATATACGTATACACACACATATATATGTGTATTTGGGGTCTGAAGATGATTTCAGGCTATTGCATCCTGCTAAACCCTGGAGGACATGCTGGCATTTTGAGAGCAGCGCCTCACATCCCTGTTCTGCTTCCTCTCATCCTGGCTGACTCCGAACACAGCCCCAGTCATGGAGGCCAAATAAACATGCAGGGAAAGATCTCCTGCTTTGCCTTCATCAGGAAATCACTCCGCACAGCCTGAGCCGCACAGAGCCCCACGCTCTGGGTCTTCATCGGCAGCAGCCACAAGCATCACAGGAAATGTATCAGTCGAGGCCTTTGGCTGCACGGTGGGAGCACCCACTGCATGCACCCAGTGACTTGTTGGGCCTTGCTCAGCTTTGACTTGCCGGGTACCGCGAGGGATATTTGCAACACAAGCTGCAACCTGCAGGTCATCCCCTGCTGACACGAAAACTTCAGCACAGATGCCTGCAAATAAGGCTAAGAAGGAGCCCTCAGACTCGGCAGCTGGAAGGGGAGGAGACGCCCTGCGTCTTGCAGCGCACCGTGTCTGCAGTTCACCGCTTCGGCAGGCAACGGTCCCTGCGGTTTTGCAGTGTTTACTACGCCGGGGAGGCAGGCTGCTTGTTTTGCAGACAGGCAAACAGAGACAAGAGAAGTTAAATAGCCTGTCAATTCAGCGGTGGAGCAGGGAATAGATTCCAGGTCCCCTGAATCCCAAACATAACCTAAATTTCACTTCCAGACAGCTCTTCACAGCCCACAGGAGAGAGGCTCTGGCCCAGCTCAGCCTGCTGCCATCAACAGCATCTGAGCACAGTCTCTGACCTTACTAGACTGCGGGAATGGGAGGGATTTGATAGCTAGCCAGCGAGCGTTTCATGCTCTCGGGGAGTGGGGGGACTTTCCAGCTCTCCCAAACCCAGGTCGGCCCTGGAGCCGTTTCCCGCTGCAGGAAGCCACGGCGGCGCAGGGTCTGTGATACGTACTGGATTTTCTTCGTGAAGTTCTTAGAGACGATTCCTCCTTCCACCTGCTGCTCCTCATGTTTACCTAGAGGGAATGGGAATATTCAACGTTAGCATCTCATGGGGCTATTTTTCCCCAATAAGCCCCCTCCCTCACCCCCAAAACCACAACAGGAAAGTTTTGATTTAAGTTGTTTTCCCTTTCCAAGCAGAAAATCTTCCCTCCCTGGCTGGCTCAGAGAATTCCTCGCATGACCTGCCAGCAGGAGCCTTTGCGGAAGAGGAAAACACTCAGAAAAATGATGTTGGCCCCCCCAAATTGTTAAGGCTTAAGCCTGGCACTGTGGGAAGAAGCAGCTCCCTAACTTTGGTCAAAGGAGCCTTTCAGCCCACTGTTAGATGCTCCCCCGTGTCTGAGGCTGCCTCTTGGCTGACACCACCCCGCGACAGGGCTTCCTCCCCCGGATCCTCCCAAAGATGGTTCTCAGCTGATGCTGCAAGCCAGGCCGGGAGCGGTGGGCTCCTTCCCCACCATGATATGGGGAAAAGGCTCTGGCAGACAGTCCCCGTGGGGAAAGCTGCCAGTGCTGCTCCCACACCAGCGCAGCTGAAGGCCCACGGACATGCCAGATACAGCAAATCCTTGATTTGAAAGCGGGCAGAATCAAAACAAATAAACGATCATAAAATCCCTGTCTTGGGGAAAACAAAGGAAAGAGAAATGCAGGTAGTTTCAGGCAGCACCAAGCACCACCGTCTCCCCGAGGCGTGCAGGCCCAGGAGGAGCGGGAGGGAGCCAGGCCCTTTGCAGAACCGGGTGCCAGCTGCAGCGAGCCCCGCAGCCTCCGCGGCGGGCAGCAGGTTCAGGACACCTCTCCGGGGGACGTGGCTCCTGCAGAGCCACTTCAGCCGCTGTTTTGGCAAACAAGCCCAGCTGCGTCCCCAGCTGCTGCAACGCCAGCAGCTGAGCTGCTGTGGGCCAGAGTTAGAAACAGAGTCGCCTTCCTCGGCAGGCGACAGCAACGTTTCCAGAGCGTGAGTCACCTGTCACCCGAATTGCTGTCCCCTGACAGCAGCGCCAGGGTGGCAGCCGTGAGGCTGGCGGTGACGCAGCGGCGGCGGACGCTGCTGGCTTGCAGAGAGGCCGAGGTGGCATGGCTCCGGGAGGTGGCATCCCTTCTCCAGTGACCTTCCTTTGGGCCTGAGGGCTGTGCCGGAGGCTGGGGGGTCGCTCCCGGCCCCCGTGGGGTTGCCGAGGGTTGGCACAGATGTGCTCCCTTTCCGGCCGGATTTAATCAGCACGGTGCACACACCTGACCCCACTGGCCTGATTTAAACCTGACTCAGATGGTGGCTCAGACCCCAGAAACCACGAGATTAGCTTCAGAAACCACAACAGTGTCATAAAATACTGGTTCTTTCCTTGGTTTCCCAAGCCCCTGGGTTGGGGGGTTGTTTTACCTGCTGATCACCTTTATTTCCAGTAAAAGCCCCGGGGTCTGTCTTAATCACATGCTGCCAAAAGCTATGCCGTAGGAGAAAATCCTGGCCGCAATAACATCTTCGGATCGCTCAGCGCCCCTGCTTGCGGCGCTGGGCGCTGCCCACCCCTGGGGCATGCACTGGGCTGTGCGGGGCAGGCGCCGGGAGCAGCTCGGAGGTTAAAAACCCCCTCGCAGCTCTCCAGGCCTCTTTGCACAGCCTGGGTGGCTCAGCAGACCTGCGGGAAAGCCTGCAGGATCAGGCCCCCGCTTCCTCCCTGTCTGCAGCCTCCCCATCTGGCAGCTCTATGAACCCCAAATAAATACCCGGGGCCGCACCGGCGTCCCCTCACCCCTCCTTGTGTCCCCCACCCTGGCTCCTGGGCTGCTGCAGGCTCCTGCCTGCTGTATATTTTCCCAGGGACCCATTAATTTTAAGGCTGCCCTAATTGCTGGGGAGTCGCAATTGAATTTTATGGAAGCGCGGATGGCTCTCTGGTGGGGAGCCCGCAGATTCGCCCTGCCTCCGGCGCTGCCGCAGGGCCGCGGGCGGGAGCCTGCGCCGACGCGCCGTGGAGCGGGCAGGCTCCCCAGCCCATCCCCGGCTTTTCCCGCAGCTCTTCGTCCTCTGCCACCCTCGCCCTCCGCTTCCCCCGTTCGCTCGCGGGATCCATCACCCCGCCACCTCTCCCACACAGCCATATCTCTGCTCTCCTCCTGGCGCCTTCCTTTCTGCCAGGCTTTTTTTTTTTAAAAAAAAAAAAAAAAAAAAACCTCGCATTTAACCCCTTCCCTCCCTGCTCGTCGCCTCGGTTTTCCCACGGCCCACGCTGCGCCGGGGCGCAGGGCAGGGGCGGCAGGACCCCGCGTGCCGGCAGCTGGCGGACGCCCCAGCACCTCGCACAGCCGCTCGACCCCTTTAAAGGGAATTTCCCTCCGCGCAGCGAGGCTCGGTAATGCACTATAATTAACAGCGGTGAGCGCAGGGCCCCCCCGACAGCGCCGGCAGCCGGGCGCCGTGCGGGACGCCGGCAGCGCCTCTGCCGCTGGCAAGGGCAGAAATCAGGGCGTTTTGCTCCGAGGAGCTTTTTCAGCGCCGGAGCGAAGCAACGTGGGCCAGGGCAGGTCCGACGAGCAGCGCTCGGCCCCGACAGCTGTGCTGGCATCAGGGCGACCGACACCGCCGGGACTTTTGGCAAAGAAATAGAGCTGGTTTTTGCCTTTCGCACCAGATTCTCGAGCCGCAGAGCACGGCTGGAGCAGGATTTAGCTTCCCCCCCCCCCCCCCCAATTATCCCTCCTCCTCCCCAGCCCCCTGGCCGCCACTCACCTGACACCTCCACGTAGCCGTCCTTGGTTTTGACCGTCAGCTCCTCGGGCTTGAAGCTGTGCACGTTGACGCACACCTTCCAGGGCTCGCGGGAGAAGGGTGCCGGGCTGCGGCTCTCGGGGTAGCCCCCGAAGAGGGTGCCGTAGCCGGGGGCCATGCCCGAGGTGCGGGCCATGCCGGCGCGCAGCGGGCCCGGCCAGGTGGTGGTGAGCCGGGGCCGAGCCCAGTCGGGCCAGTCCGCGGTGAGGTCCCCGGCGAAGGGCGACATGCCGAAATCGTCGTCCAAGAGGCGCGAGGTCAAGCCGGGCTCCCTGAAGGGGTCGCGGACGCTGCGCCGGCCGGGGTAGTGGCACGAGAAGGGCATCTGGCTGTCGGCCATGGCTGCGTGCGCGGCGGTGGCGGCGGCGGGGCGAAGCGAAGGGCCGCGAGCGTGGCCGGGGCTGGCCGCTGCGCCCTCAGCGCTCACCTGCCTGCTCCTGGCCGCAGACTTCCCCGGGGAGCCGCTCCGGGGCCGGGGGCATCCGCTGCGCGCGGGGCCTGCGGGGAGGGGGTCGGCTCCGAGCCGGCGGCGGCGGCGACGGGATCCTCCCTCCCTCTGGAAGGACGAGATGAATAATTAAAAAAAAAAAACCAAATAAAATCGATGCAGGGGCTGAAGCAGCCGAGGCTTTAAAAGCGCAGGGAGGCGGGAGGGACTTCTCCGGGCCGGCAGAGAGAAAAACGCTTCCTGTCTGGCTTCAGTCCCAGGGATCGGGGAGAGGAAGATAAAACTTCTCAGCGCACGGAAGAGAACAAAAAAAAAACCCAGAAGAGAGAACTGCCAAGGTTGAAAAGCTGATTTCTCCCCCTCTGTCTCTCCCCGGCACTCACTGTGCCACCTTCCCTACAGCTCCCGGGCGGGAGCCTCAATAAATGCTCCCGCGCGGAGCCGAGAAACTTCTCTAACCTTCCAGCCGGCGGGGCCAGCGCTATTTATACCTATTTTGGTGGCGGGGGGGGGAGGATGTTCTGCAGTCCCTGCCCTGTCAGCCGAGTATTTTGGAGCGGATGAAACAGCCGGGGAGAATCCGGGCTGCGGCAGCTGACGGCTCCCGCCGGCCCAGGAGCCCGGCGCGGCGTGGCGGCAGCTGCCCCCCGGCTGGCTAAAAATACCCGCCAGGGCTGCGGGCCGGCTGCTTTCGCCCCGCCGTCACCCTTTAAAAACACCGGCCGTGGCGGGGCCAGGCCCCTCGCTGTAAGGCCACGTACCCCCGGGGTGGTTCAGCAGGGCGCTGCGCGGTGGGGGACGGGTCGCCGCCGGCCGCCCCCGCGCCCTGATCGTGGGGAGGGGGGAACGGCCACGCGCCAGGCGAGGCCACGGCCTGGAAGGGGCAGCGCCTGCCCCACGCGCTGCCATTGCCTCATGCGCTGCCAGCCCCATCCCCTCGTGGCAGTGGCACCATCCCCTCACGCCTCCGCCATCCCCTCACGATGATGGCGCCAGCCCCTCACGCAGCTGCCATCCCCTCATGCCACTGCCATCCCCTCACGCCGCTGCCGTCTCTTCACAATGATGGCATCAGCCCCTCACATGGCTGCCGTTCCCTCGTGCTGCCTCCATCCCCTTATGGCACTGGCACCATCCCCTCACGACGATGGCGCCAGCCCCTCACACAGCTGCCATCCCCTCATGGCAGTGGCGCCAGCCCCTCACGTGGCTGCTGTTCCCTCATGCTGCTGCCATCCCCTCACGTTGCCGCCATCCCCTCACGACGATGGCGCCAGCCCCTCACACGGCTGCCATCCCCTCATGACAGTGGTGCCATCCCTTCACGACAGTACTGCCATCCCCTCATGCCCCCACCATCCCCTCCTGACAGTGCCGCCATCCCTTCATGCCTCCGCCATCCCCTCATGGTGGTGGCACCATCCCCTCGTGCTACCACCATCCCCTCACAACGGTGCTGCTATCCCCTCATGCTACCACCATCCCCTCACAATGACGGCACCGTCCTCTCATGCCGTCGCCATCCCCTCATGGCAGTGGTGCCATCCCTTCACGACAGCACCGCCATCCCCTCATGCTTCCAGCATCCCCTCATGCCACCGCCATCCCCCCATGACGGCGGTGCCGCCTCCTCCTCCGCCTTCCTCCCCCACGCGCCCCAGCCCCGCGCACGAGCGAGCAGGGTGCGGCGGCGGCACTAATTGCAGGGCAGGAGGCCGCGCGCCCCGGGCAGAGGCGCGGCGGAGGCGGGCGAGCGCCCACCGCCCGGCGACGCCGCCCCAGCCCCGCGCAGCCGGCGGCAGCGAGGGATGGGTGTGCTTCCTCGCGCCGCGTCCGCCCTGCTCTCGCCGCCTCGCGCTGCTTCTCCGCAGCATCTGCGGTTTCCCTAATGGACTTGATGGGACTAATTACGGCGGGAAGACGTTAACTCACGGCCGGCACACGTTAATTCACTCGCTGGTCACCGCGACAGCGTTAATCACGCCGCCCTGGCGCGGTGCTACCGGGGAGGGAGCGGCGCTCGCCCGCGTCCCGCACTGCTGCCCCTTTCCTCGCCGCCCTGGCTCTGGGACGGAGGGGGTCGCAGGGTGGACGGGGGGCACGGAGGCTGCCCGTGCTCCCGGGGGTGTCTCCGGCCGACGGGGCAACGCAGGCATCGCTGCCGCGCTAGCAGGTGCCTCCCAAGGGCTCCAGCGCGGCGTTTCCCTTCTTAGCTCCAGGCCGTGCTCCCTCCCGGGCCAGGAATCCTCCTGGCCTCCTTGTTTATCCCCTTAGTCACCCTTCCCCTCTGAGCCATCCCGATTTAGCTCCTGTTGTCACTCCCCATCTCCCGATTGCTTCCCGCCGCCTGCAGCCGCCACGTCAGCTCCGGGGAGCGCGGCACGGCACCAAAGCCTCCCCTCTCCGCTGAGCCGCCTCGGGGCTGGTCCGTGCCGCTGCCCCCCCCGCGCCGCTGCGGCCCCCTCGGTGCAAGGACAAGGTGGGAACGGCGCAAGGACCCCCGCGTGGCTGGCCAGGAAGGTGCAACGCTCCCGGTGCAATGCCCTCCTGTGAGGACAGGGCTCCTCTGGGTCCCCATGCTCACGTCTCCATCCTCAGTGCCGGCCGGGAAGGCAGCGAGGGAGAGACACGTGCTGCAGCCCCACCGCCAGCTCCCGGCTCCCCGAGCTCGACCCCGCTGCTGGGTGCCTGCTGGGGAGGAGAGCAAGCTCGAGTCACTAGTCACCCCGTGGCTGCCGCAGGCCTTTGGGGTTAATCACATCCCGGGCGGGAGGCGTCCCCACTGCCCGTTGGTCCCCGGAGCGGCACCTCAGCCCTGCCTGCTGCTGGGCCGGAGCGGGGGCCATGGGGAAGGGAGGGCTGCCAGAAATGCTAGCCGCATCCCAGCGTCAGCCTCAGCCCGGGCTGGGAGCTCGGTCCTCGGCAGCCAAGACCGGAGGCAGATGCCTTTGGCTACCGCAGCGGCTGAAGCTGCCCAAAATATCCCGCTGCGCTCAAGCGTATCCAAAAGGAACAGGACAGACCAGGTTGCAGTGAGAACTACATACTGTCTGAACTTTTATTGGGACCCTTTTTTCTAAACAGGCTAACAACTTAAATACCTCAGGAAGACTAAAGAATACAGTATGCATTTCAATGGAGATCAAAGGTAGTTTTACAATGAAGTCAAATGAACAGATGGGCCGGTATAATTTGGTAAGGAATTGACCAACAAGCAAGAAGAACAGAGACACTGTTTCCCTAGCGGCTTTTCTCCTGTACTTCATTCTAAGACTTCCCGCTTCCTGGTGTTCGCACATGGAGACCTGCCACGGGGGCCCTGAGGATCCTGGGCCAAGAGGTTCAGGATGTTGTTCTCTGAGGAATAGCCCAAAAGTCAGCAACTCAGCTTTCCAACATGAGATTCGGTGCCCCAGACCTCTGGGGCACCAGTAACTAAGGACTTTGAGAAAACCACCTGCTGTCTCCCAAGAAGCCAAGCAGGACATTTTAAGACAAAGCTTTGAGTACAACAGCACTTCTGAGAGCCTCCTGGTCATGTGCAAACCTCCAGGGAGCAGCGAAAGTCATAGAAATTATTTATTCTCTAGTAAAGAAGTAATAAAACCCATTGGACGCTAAAGGGCAAAGTCTTCAGTTAGGCACCTAAATCCACCTCTTGCTCAAAAGAATAGCCTGATTGCCCAGGAGGCCCACACCTCCTGGCAGCGACCCAGCAGGAGCTCAGTACACTCGCTGCTCTGGCCACTTGCCAAGCGCCCAAAGGGAGCTGAACCTCAGGCACCCGGCCTGGAAGGGCCAAGCATGTCCCACTCCAGCTGTCAGGGTGTCGACCATGGTTTTGGAGGAGTTACATTGAAACAGCTCACATTTTCTAGCGTGTCCCACGCTTTGTTTCAAACCAGGGTGAGGAAGCCTGAGGAAAGCTCCTGTTTACTGTAGGCTTCCCCTGGCCCAGCCACCTTCCCTGAGCTCACTTGTGGGGAAAGCTCCTGCTTCTAGCGCCGAGCTCTGGGAAGGAAGCAAAGCAGGGCACAACACAAGGAAGAGTGGCTCCAGAACGCAGCGGGGTGGACATCCTGAGGCCTTGCTTCAGCGCCTGGTAGACACACAGCTGTGCTGTGTGACTAAGGCAAGCCGCTGTGCCTACCCTGAGCAATTCCTTGCACTGATGAAGGGGCAGTAATCCTCCCCTTTCCCCACAATAACCACCAAGAGCCACGAGGGGATCAGTGGGGAGAGATCAGAGATCTCCAGGGATCTTTGGTGAGCCAGGTCATGCTTTACAGCACGGAAGATGAAGAGCAAGTTCATGCTCTCCATCAGCACCTCAGGTGCAGGCTGGCCTGTCGCTTCCAAACATCTAGCGCCTTTCCAAGGAACTGCCATCTGTTAACAGAAACTGGTGCAAAGAGACGGAAATGAACAGAGCAGAGAAAATCCTCCATCTAAATGAGGTTTCTCCCTAAACTACTGGTGGTTGAGCTCCATGTAAGCCTCATTTGCCTGCCGGATGCCTCCATTCTGGCAGACGCCTCTCGGATCACCTCTCTCCAACATATATGGCAACACCTCACTTTGTATGAAAGGCTCCTATCTTCATGGACCCAGTGGCAAGACCCAAACAGCTTTAAGTAATGCTCAATAAATAAAAGAAATAAATATTAAATAACAGGCTAAGTCCTCTCAGCCTTTTCAATATATGTACAATGCATAGCAAAATAACATTGATTGGCTATTGCAGACAACAGTTTGGTACAACTTAAGTCCCCCAAAACAATAAACAACATGGAAAAAAGTTGCAATCAGCATAAAGTAAAGAACAACCAAGTGCTGTAACCATTGAAGAAAAGAAGTACACAACAGTGCTTGGAAACATCCCTTATCCTTGCTTTTCAGCAAAACTGCAGAGACTGTGCTGGGTTTGCTGGAGCCTGGCCTCAAAGCTTGGTTTGGGAGCGGGGAAACTAGCCTCACTCAGGTAGCAGGACAAGGTAGGGTCCAGCGAGCGGGGAGCACGGCCCCAGTGATTCCAGTTTCCTGGGGGATATTTGAAGCTGAATGACCATCTCTGCAGCGCCTGGCAGCCAGGATAGCAACACCCGACACAGCACGGCTCAGCTCCATTGGGAGCGCTGGGTTTCATGCTCCACCGCAGAAAGGCAACCATGACAATTCGGGGGATAGAAACAAGACTGTGGGCAGGAAAGAGTCCTCATGAATGAGGAAAGAAAAAACCTCCGAGACAGCACTCCCAAAAGACAGCCGAGATGTTTTCCTGAAGCCTTTTTACTCTCAGTGAGGTTGCAGATGTCCCTGGGCATCCCTTGCACTCAGGAGCAGCTGGCCAGCCTCAGGTTAGCAGCGACTTGCCTACACTGAAATGAGCACATCGCATTTCCACCGCAGGAAAGCTGCTCCTTGTGGAGAGTGGCAGCAGCAATCTAAAATGCCGGATGTAGAGCAAAAATTCCTTAAAAGCAATGAATGAGTGAAACAGCATTAAAAAAAGAATAAGAAGGAAAAAAAAAAAAAGCACTGGCAAAAGGCACAGAGACAGAAAAGCCCACGGGCTTCTCGCAAACTGACAGAAAACCCAATTGTCAGCTGACAGGGAGGACGATGTTTTAGATCGCACTGAAAATTTTAAATAAGTTATAAAATAAAGAGATAAATACCACCACTGAGGGAAATATGTATATATGTATATGCACTTATAAACATGCACATATACATATATACACACTCCTATACATATACCTATACACACACGCACACACAGAGAGTTGGTTAGGTCCTGTCACTGGAGATTTGATTTTGCAAGCATTTCCAGGACGCATTGTTCTCCCACGTTCTCGTATCTTCAGGTTTTCATGGGTGGGTCGTCCTTCCATAACAAACACAGGGAAGTCCTAGCGACGGCATCCTCCCAGGGAAACCAGCAGCGCCTTTCGGAGGAGCTCAGTTTCATGTTGTGCTCTGGCTTGAGGAGCCAAGGGAAACAGCGGCACCAGCCAACTGGCACCCGTACAGCGCTACCATGAGTGCGGGCCGGGGCAAGACTTCCCTTTGCAGCGCTGCAAATCCCCTTCGCTCGTCCGCTCACGAGAAAGGCAGAGGAAGCAGCAGGGCTCCTGCCGCATCCTCTACGAGATCCTAGAACCTCTGTTCACAGCCATCGGTTTCTAGTACAAATCTAATGACAAACCCTAGATCTTTAACAGGAAAAACAAACAAACAACAACAAAAACCCTCTCCCTTGCATCCTTTGGGCCATCACACACTTTCCACCTTGCTCTGGGGAGCACAACTAAACAGACACATTCACAGCAGTGCCCTGCCACAAGCTGTACCAGGAGCTACTGTCCCTTCTCCAGCCACCTTCCCCAGAGACACAGGGCTCACGCCATTCACAGGCCAATGTTGTAAACCTTTAGGCATGAACAGTGACATGGATACATTCAAACAAACAAACAGATCCAAAAATAAGTTATTGTTCCCCCAAAAATAGAATAAATAAATACTGTTAACGGTGACCACCTGCATCCATTCTGACATACAATTAAAAATAGAATAATAATAATAATAATAAATAAATAATTTAAGAGGTTTACTCCAATACAAGTCTGATCGGGAAACCCCAGGAGAGTTTAGCTGCCATGGGCTGTACGATCGGAGGCAGTCCTTGAAGCGTGGATCAGCAGGCCTGGTACGGAGCTGCTGTAAGCCCAGCGCCACCCTCAGAGCCAGCTCCTTTCCCGTGATCGATGTACGCTGCTCCCCTTGCTGTGGTGCTTTGTTCGCCTGTCCCCATCAACAGGGGACTCAGCTCAACGCTATGTCTTGATATTTACACCAGTTGCACAAAGCCTCTTCTCTTGTCTTTTCTCTTTTCTTTTCTCCACCTGGCTCTCTGTTTCATTGCTACAGATGCGCGTGTGTGTCAGGGGGTACTAATGGGCACAAAGCTACTCCTGTAAAATCGCTAGATTTGGGGCTTGGGTTTTGGTCTCCAGTCAGTGTGATCAAGTCTCCTCAGGGAGCGGAAGGACGGGGTGTTTGGAGATCAAGCTGGGAAAGACTCTTTGGGGAAGAAGCACAAGGTTTTCAGCCCTTTACAGAGAAGGGAGCTTGCTGCAGAAGTCTGCCAGCAGCGGGGTGCCCAGGGCACCCGGCCCGAGGGCCGGGCAGCCAGCACCCCACCGCTCTCCCCGCTGCTGCCTATACCAGCACCTCACAACACAGCGAGCACCCACTTTTGAGCCCTCAGTCACAGCCCTGATGGGCTTGCTCAGCCCTGCCACAAACACCGTTTTCTGTGTCTGGGAGGGTGGCCTCTGGGGAGAGGGCCACGTGGCCCCACCAAGCCACCGACCTCGACAGCAGCCCTTAGCTATGCTATGTGGGTACAGGCACGCAGCAACATTTCACCTCCACTACCCCCAACCCCAAATCACCTGCACAGAGCGTGGCAGGGGGATGAGCCTGGAGAAGAGGGGGGCTCTCGGGGTTGAAGGCACAGGCCGAGGGGATCAGCAGGGGAAGGCTACTGGCAGAGAGGGACCCCCCTGCATAAAACTGCCTCTTGCACTGCCCAGGTACACATATAACCCACACTGCTGTGCTTGCTAACAGATAACATGGGTTTATAGGCTTAATAAGAGGGTAATTCAGATCCATGAGAACAACACACTGCACCTGGCCTTCCTCCACCAAGGGCTTGGCCCGTTTACCTGTGCCAGCAGGCCCGGGGCTGCAGGTAGCGCTGTAGCTGGCAAGTTTGCAACTCTCTGTATCCATCCCCCTCCTTCTCCTCTAGCAGATGCTGTCTCCACTTAGCCCTTTTCTGTGACACTTAAAGGACACACCTCCTTGACTCATTAACTCCAGCTCGTTAATAAGCATGCCGGATGGAAGGGGAGGGGATGGGAAAAGGGAGGGAGGGCAGGCTTAATCCCAAATTAGCTTCTCTAAGCACCCAGGTGTTGTAAGAGAAAGAAACTCCTCAGCACCAGCTCAGCCTGCGCTGGGAGAAGCCTTTGTTTCCCTGCAAAACACAGTAATTGCCCAGCCAGCTGGGCTGGCAACTCTGGCAGGGAGACAAAAACGTGGGGCCCAGGGCCCTGGAGCCCAGCAGAGCCCTCCTGCCGCCAACTGCCAGCGGCTCCTCGGAAAAATGGGGAATTAGCTGAGACCCCTGCTCTGTGCCATCCTCCCACCGATAAACCAGGAGCGCAGGTGCTCCCCGCCGCAGCTCTGCAGCCAGGGGAAGAGCACCAGGAGGAGCTGAGGGAGCGCTCGATAACCCCGCGGCCGCAGCCGAGAGCGGAGTCCTTCCGGCCACGTGCAGCGCAAGGGATGGCAAATGTCCCCATGCCTTATACAGGGGGAAGGGGAGGGAGCGCCAGGGCTGCTGCGCCTGCTAATCCTGCCTTCAAGAAGAGCCTGACAGCCTCAAGGAGAAATGATTTCCTGAAATCCTCCTGGGGCTGCTTAAAATTGCTGCCTGTTATGAGAAAGGGGAGTTGAGATCCCCTGGCTCATGCAATGCGCTCTTAACCCTGTGCGCTCTGGCTGGCCAAAGTGGCTCTCGCCCGGCTCCTGCTGGGCCCTGCCGCAGCAGCGTAAAGGCCACAGAGGACCAACCTGCCCTGTGATGGGGTGGCCTCAGCCCCAGGGATGCCCCTCTGCCTTTGTGCCGATCAGCATAAACACAGGGCACGATGGCTTTGCCCGCGAGCGGGGCGCTGCATGCTGCTGGCCTGCCTGGGACAGGACGGGGAGCTGACACCGTCTGTGCCCTCCGGGGTAGGGGCGGCTGGGCAGCCCCCGGTGCTGCCACTGCAGACAAAGGCACCGTGTTGCTCATGCTATACCCCTCAGCTAGTGTATCTTACTGGAATTAACCCAGCATCCGTATCTCCCTACAGTCCCACCAGCCGTGCACAGGTCCCCAGCAAGGACCCCCTTAGAAATACCCCAAACACCCCCAATTGCAAGAGGGGTCCTCCAAGACAGCAATCCCAAGCTAAGCGCCACGACTCCTGCATCCTGCGCTGCGCCTGCCCCTCAGAGCGCCGGGTGGTGCCGGCTCCCCGCTCCCTCTGCACCCCCTGGCCCCGTGTCTGCGTCAGACCTCTGCAGCATGCTCATGAGCAAGTCACAGTGCTGGGAGGGGATTAAAACACGACCCTGTGAGAAATGAATCCACGCCTGGGAGGAAAGGACAGGAGAAAGCAGGGGCAGGACTTCCTTTTCTCCAGGAATTATGTCAGGAGGGATTTCTAGCCTTCTATTTATAGCAGGGGCAGGCTGACTGGCAACAAATAAATATTCTCTCGTGGAAGAGGCCTGCTGCAGAGTGGGGAGAAATTCTGCAGGAGAGACCCAAGGGCCCTGGTATTTGCCTTAGTGGGGACAGGATCACCCCCACTCATCACCAAAGCCTTCCAGCCAATTCCTCCCTAACTGTGACTCTCCCTGCAACATAAATTACTTTGCTGGCTCTTGGTTTGGCAGGAGAAAAGCAAGCAACTAAATTCTCTCTTTTGGACCAACTGCTAGCGCTTGGAGAGCGGCATGGAAGAGGTGATGATGGGGTGGATGGAGTAGGTCTGTCATTAGAGACCCTCTATAAAGCCCTGACCCTCTTTCTGGCCCTGGCCCGGGGAGCTGAGACGTACCCCCCATGCTCTGCAAGGCCACGAAGGTCCCTGCCTGCTTCTGGGGTTGCACCGCGTCAGGTACACGAGGGCTCTTACTCTGAACTGTGCAAGGGGGACCCGCCACTGCCACCACATCGGTATCGGGGATGATTGTTATCGATGGCCAGGTAGGTGGGAAGGAAGTAGAGAATGCCAGGAATTTAGCGACAACATCGGCGTGTGAGCCGCTGCCGCCGGCACTCCCTAGCGACGGAGGCTGTTGGAGCTGCCTCCTGAGTCATAGCTCTTGCTCCTGCTTCGGCTGCTTCTAGGGCCTGAACTCCGGCTGCGGCTCCTGCTGTTGTCACTGCTGCTGCTCCAGCTTCGGCTCCGGCTCGTCCGGTAGCTGGAGTAGCTCCGGCTCCGGCTCGGAGAGCGGCTAAAGCTGCTGTACCAAGAGGAATAGCTGCTGGCGCTACTGGAGGAGGACGGACTGGGCCGATAGTAGGGGATGGGGCGTTTGCGGGCACTGTGGGGACACAAAGAGAGGTGTGTTACTAGTAACACAAGGATAGATTTACTGCCAAATTCTCCAAAAAGCACTATTCTGCACAACATCTCCCAAAAAGGGAGGAGACTAGGATAGCTGATAGGCCTTGGGATTCAGACTGCCCACCTTCAAGGCCCTGGGAAAGGTCCCAAGCACCATGTATGAGGTCAGGCTCTCTCATGGTCTCTGCTTGGAATGGTCTGACACTGTCCTAAAGAGCCCTCAGCTGGAGGGCTAGAGAAATCACCTGGACGGTGAGAAAAAAAGTTCAAGGCCTTCTGTCACTCAATATTTGATTCCTTCTTCTTTGCGGGAGATCTATCACAATGGAAGTCCTCTATGGAAAGTCTGGGGGGGGATCCACCCAGTATCTGGTGGGTCAGTCCCTGCTCTGACTTCATCTGCTTTATTTCTTCAGCTGCTGTAAATGAGAGCCTCTGCCTCCCTTTGCCTCTGTCAGCAAAATGCCAAGTCCTTGGAGGGGCAGAAAGGCATGCTGATCTGGCTCCAGGAAACCGGTCTCCTCCTCGAGCTGGGAGAGCAACCTCCTCTGGTGAGGGCTGGGACCAAAGAAGATCCCACGTCCTCCCAGGGAGTTATGGCTCAGCTTGTCTCCAAGGGACAGGACTGCATCCCCTTACCTTGTGATGCGCCGAGCTTCAAGGTGGCTAGGAGAATCTCTCCTGCGTTTCCTCAGGGGTGAATAGGACCTCCGTCGCCGCCTCCGATCACGCTCCCTGTGCGACTCCTTCTCACTAGAGCCATACTTGTGCTCTCTCTCACGGTCTCTAAGGAAGAACCGGTTTGGAAACTGTCACTGCGGGGTTCTTGTGACTGCAATTGGCTGGGTGGGTTTTGAACACAGGTGCAAATACCCATGCAGGGACAGGTGAGTGCAGGACACTCAGCTCCAAACAGGATCTACTCTAAGCTAAATATTCTGGTGGCATTAGCCCAGCGCACACCCACTGGACAGAGGGACACTCATCTAGCCTAACAGATGGGCATCTGCTAATTGTGGGCTGGAGGTTCCCAGCAGTGTCTCCCCGTGGCTCTGTGCTGCCAAGCTAACGTGGTTTCCATGTACCTATCTCTATGGACGCGCTCTGTATTTCCACAGCTCCACTACAATTGCTCTTGCTAGCTGTGCTACGAAAGGGGGTGAGAACAACCCTTCCAGCTGGCTCCACATTGGTGAAGGCCCCAGGTATCCCAGCAAGGCTGTGCAGCATTACCAGGGGTAGGCTGGCTCGGCAGAGCTCTCCGTAAGGAGTGCCAGTGTTGCTATGGTTTTATCTTTTGTTGAATTGCTGTACATGTCAGCACAGGCCCTTCCATGGAGTGTAGTTCCCGTCATACACCCCTTTCCTTGCTCAACGTCATCTGTAAAGCAACACATTTCAGCTCAAGGGCCCTATCCTTGCACACAGGGAATACACCTGCCTACACTGGTGCAGGGACCGTCACAGCCTGCAAGAATCAGACCTTGGGAATGCAACAACGTTTTAAGAGTGTGTAACATTCACAACATGCCCAGCAGCAGCTGGGGGAATTAGATCCTGTTGCTTGCCCTCAGCAGCCAGGCAACGCGGGGAGCGTGAGCTGGCTTGCCAGGCCTCTGCGAGTCTTGCACGGCTCCGTGGAGGAGCTGCTCTGGAGGGCAGAATGCCCTAGCACAGCGGGGAAGTGGCAGAGATGTTACCAGAAAAAATTGCCCAAAGGGAAGCTGGGGGAGCAGTTTAGGCCTGCCAGAACAAACCAGCAAGTATGCTGGAGTCCAAACAAGTGATGGAGGCAATCAGAAAGCACGAGACACCAGACACTGCATGAGGAGATGGCTGTACCTGCCAGGGCTGTAATGGGAGTAACTGGGGCTCCGACGAGGCCTCGAACTCCTGCTCCCAGGACTTCTTTTGCAAGACTTGGAGGAATAGCTGGGGGAACGTGAATAAGACCTGGGGATAGACAAGAGCCAGAAAAGGGTTAAAGATCCTGGAGGTGAGGCTGCAATAGACTCCTCTGAACCTGGGCTCATGGGGGAAGAGGTGCCCCACTTTTCAGGCTCTCAGCCCAGCTCTGGAGGAAGCAGTTCACCACAAGCTGTGTACATCCCTGGGCTTCCCAAATTCTTATCCCCCTTCCCTGAGGGGCCTGCCAGCCTGCAAGAGCTAGACATTGCCCAGGGTCACAGGGATAGCTGCTTAAACGGACCTTACCTTTTCCCTGAGGAGCAGGATCTGCTTCGGGAGTACCTGGGGGAGGCCTCGCCGTGTGAGGAATGGGAGCGGCTGGAGTGGCTGGAGCCAGGAGAGGACCTGCCCGTGCTGGCATATGACTCGCTGCGGGAGCTCGGCCTCAGTGGGGAGCTGTGGGCTGGGGACGGGAGGAAGTTTCGCTTCTTCTCCGAGCAGCCAAGACACGGAGACAAGCACCCTCTGTGAACATATGTTTGGATAGCCACTGAGGCTGTAGTTGAGCTAGGACCGGTCCCTGGCCATGGAGAGCACCACACTTCAGCTAACAGTACTCCCATCATCCCACTTCCCACCTGAGGATAAAAAAACCTCCCAACTTCCTAAGCTCCCATTGCAGGAAACCCATTGCATGGGTTGTGGCACAAGAGCCACCCGCCAGGGTTGTGCCAGGGAAAGGCTGTGGGAGAAGGTTAAGATGGCATCGGTGCCTTCTGAGGTCCTGCAGGATAGCAGCTTCTGCTCCATGACTGACACAGCACACGTGTCTGGTCGGCAGAGTGTGGGCCAGGCCAGTGAGCTGTGCAGGCCCATGGGCGGGGAGCAAGGTTGGGAGAAATCCTGGAGCGGGGATAAGGCAGAGCAAGGCAGGGCAAAGACACGTGATCCTGGCCTGGCCGTGGAGTGGCGCAGGCGGGAACCGAGTGTGCTCGTCCCATTGCCTTTGGACAGGGCTGCACGAATTCCTCCGACTTCAAAAGAAGTGCCCTGGTTCTGAACTGGGGTTAGCCCAGCCATGAGCCACCCTACCAAAAGCAATGGCTAGATGCAATTCCAGATCTACCCATGCGAAGGCAGAGTTATCCCACTGGAGTCATAACGTGAAAGGTATCTGTGGCCCTAAAATTTTACCCTCTAGCTGAAAATTCAGGGCCGGTTCTTCTTAATGCCAATTCCTCTGCCTCTCCCCTTCTCTGATACAGCACTCCTACCACCAGACCACGTCCTGATGCTAACTTTCAGGATTTAAGACCTCAGGGCCTGAGCTGGAAGAGCTCCCTAACATCACTAGCCTTAGGCATAGCCTTGGGTACCAGCTACTTTGCTGCAGTATCTTCATCCCCAGTATGCACCTGGCAAATGGCCAGCGCCTCCAGGAATGGGAGGAGGCGATGGAGGCTGGCATCTACTCCTCTCTCTTGATGATGACCTGTAGCATCTGACTGTGGTTTAGCTCCTGTCCCCGGCCCCCCAGCTCTGATGCTCTGTGACCCCAGCGCACAGAGCTGCTGCTGGGTTATCCCAAGCCAGTGAGGCACTGGTCTCTCCTTGTGCTCCCCCCATGCAGAAAATGCCATCTTGTCACCCAGGACCAGTCCTGAATGAGCCAGGAAGGGACAGACTAGATTTGGCTCAACGGACAGGAGGAAAAACAGCCTGTAATGGTTTTAGGGAAGATGAATCCTGCCCTCCTTTCCCACAGTAGGCAGAGGGAGGGAAGTTATATGGCAAGCCCCCAGTCTACCATATTGGACTTTTCCCAGAAGGGCAAATGACTCTCTTCTTTTGCAAGATCATGACCAGCTGAGCAGGGCTGTGTTCAGGACACAGCCTGGCCCAGGGCCAAATCCCATGTTGGCCACACTAATGCCAGGAGAGCAGGCAGACGCAATCCCTGGGGGCATGATGGCTGGGTTTTCATTTTCCTTCTCAGTCTGAAGTATTAGTCATTGCCAGGCTCTGGACTCCAGACTGGCAAGATTTATGGTCTGATTTATGCCTAACTGCATCCAGACCACAAAAAACTTCCTACAAGCTCACCACTGCGACTGGCAACTGGACAGGAGACACAGAGCCATCCCAGTAACAAGGTATCAGGTATGTGGCTGCCAGTAGCAGCCACTGGTAATCACTGACCTTCGGTCTTGTCCCTGGGCATCTGGAGATAGATTTTCCAAAGCTGTTCCCTTGCTCTGGGAAAAGCAACTGGTGAAGGAATTTCCTGAATCAGAGCTGTTATCGCTGTTGGCCAGTTTGGGCTTCCCGGACGAGAAGGCATGGCCAAAGCCATCATGGACTAGACTTCTTTTCTCCTGGCTGTCCTTTGACCTGGAGGAGCTCGTTTGAGTGGAGGGAGGGGAGGAAGTATCGTTTCCTGAGTCATATTCATGATACTCTCCATTCTGGCTGGCTAGGTTGCCAAGCGGGCTGTCTGTTTTGGTAAAGAGGTCAGCAGAAGACCCTGACTGAGAGATCTGAAAGCAAAAAAGCCATTTGGCATTGTTTGAATGTTTTTTGGGGGTGTCGGTTTTGGTTTTATTTTGTCTGATTTGTTTTAAATAAACCCAGAAATTTTACCGTCATGATGCACTGAAACAAAAGGAAAGAAAGAAACAAAGTAAGAAAGAAAGCAAAAGAAGAAAGAGAAGAAGAAAACAAAAGCACATATCCCTGAAAGAAATCCACAGTAAGCAGAAACTTCTTTTCCCCCTGCTATAATAACGGGAAGATTTAGAGATCATGCAAAGAGTATCAGCATGCGATTCATGTTAAAACAAAAGAGTTCAACAAAGTAAATGGGGAACTAAAGAATCAAAATAACTAACTAACTAAATAAAAGAGGTAAAATGAAGGGAAAAGCCCTTATTTAACCTGAAAGAGGGGGAAAAAAAAGAAACAGGAATATACATACAAAAAACTACATACTGCTTGGAAAGAAAACAAAAACAAAACTAAATCCTAAGTAAGTCTGACTTTTTTTTAAGCTTGCTTAATAAGGAAATTGAATGAATATCACTAAAATGAATAATGAAAAATAAAACAAAATCAAGGGTTTCTGTACAAAGTAAAAACTGGCAAACAAATAAGCTTAGCATTTTGAAACTAAAAAAAAGAAAAAAAGAAAAAAGGAGGGGGAGGGGAAAAAAGAAAATTCCCTCTGGAAATAAAAATTATACTGATATTTCTTTGTGTGCTTTTTTTCCCCCTGAAGAAGGTATAGCTAAAGCGCTCAAGTGACCTCTAATAAATTCCCTGGTGTCTTGCGGATAGCATCCACTTACCCATCAAGAACTCCTCCTTTAGTAGGTAAGGTGTAAGAAAAAAGGAAGAGCGGGCAACATAAGTCCATCATTAGAGTCTCAAATTACAAGAAAAAAACATAAACCCTCTCTTCAATCCACACTGCCAACTGTTTGCTTGACTCCTCTATGTATGTCGCGACTGCTTTTTGTCTGCTTGTCTCGTTTATTATTCACTTTTGTGTCCTTCTGTTTTAAATTAGGCTGTTCAGCCAGTTTCTTGAGGCTGATTACTTGTGCCAAAAAGTCGCACCTTGTTCTAAATCCCCTTTGGGTTCATGATGGCCCACAGACACACGGACGTGACCAAAGGAGGTAAAGTGAGGGGAAAAAATAAAGAGAAGGGAAAAATCCTCCCGCTGTGATGAGTTAGAGAGCTATGGGGATGGGGAGGACAGCCCTGCTCCTACTAGCTGCCAGGATGTGTTCAGCCATACCTCACCGGGGTTTCGGCGGGCAGCAGATCCCAACTGGGGCCGGCTAGGACCACACATCCACTTCGGCTGCCCCGGGCAGGGCTGTCTTTGGGGACCTAAGCACCACCGGGGTGGATTTACCTCACTTGAGTAGTTTATCCCTTCAGTTTTTACTGACTGGTATCTGCCTGAGCCAGTCCAGGAAGGTACCAGCAGGGAAGGCAGGGAGGCTACACCGACGCTAACGCCTATGCCATAGGGTCGCAGGTTAGACCAAACCTGGACCCAACACAGCTGCGCTCTCCATGGGGCTTCCTCCTCATTCACTGAAATGCTCCAGTCTCCTAATTTGCACCTCTAAGGTTTGGTTCAGGGTCCTTGCAGTGTGGACACGGATACGTGTGGTTCCCCCACTCCAGATAGTCCTCCAACACTATACCAGCAGGCCCTGCTCCCTCAAGCACCTGCACACATCCTCCTGCCATGTTCTGGGATGCCTGATCTCCCTCTGCGCCATGCTCTCCAAACATCGCCCAGGGGAGCTGGGGCTCACTCTCAAGTATCTGGGGTATCCTGAGCTGAAAATCCACATCATGACATTGGCTGTGTCTCCGGGCAGCAGAGGAGATCTGTGTCAGGTGTCTCACAGCATGGACAGGGCCAGGGCTTAGCCTTAGATGGCATGGACAGAAGGCAGCGGCACCAGCTGGCGCAGGGACAGGACTCTCTCCCTCATCCACAGAGGGACTATAGACAAAGACCAGATCCTACCTATATGGAGTTCCTCCATCCCACCAGATGGTGCTTTCACATCCCCCCTCCGGCCTCTAGCATCTGACATGTGTCCCTTGGGTGGGGTTGCTCTTGACCCGATTCAAGAGGCATCAACTGGGTCAGGGAGGTCTGACTCAGATTCACACACTGAAACCAGCAATGTCTGAAACCAAAGTGGAGCTGCTCCGAGAGAAAGCTGCCAGCACACAGAACGGGTCCTCCTTGCACAGAGGACCATCCACAACACCCTCACACTCTGAAAACACTTCAAATTGGAGGATCTCCAAGTACCTTCCTACCGTCCCCAGAGATAGGAGTATTGCTGTGTCTGGGTAAGTCACAGAGGAACAGGAATTAGACCATCCCAGCAAATCCATGCTAGAACTGGCGATGCTCCGTGGCCTCCTCTCCATCCCACACTGACCTCCACGCCATTTTCAGAGTCCTAGACTTGGAGACCCTAGGAGCCCTGGCAGGAGACATGGGAAATGAAGGGATCCTAGCGCTTATTTACTCCAGTGGAAACTGGGATGTCAAAGTGCATAAGACAGACAGGTACCTGGCTCTCCTCCAGTTTCCACCAATGCTTACTGAAATCCTAACACCATATCTAGTGCTCTGAGAGAACTAAGCTCCTTGATTCGAACCACTGTTCTCTCTCCACCGACATCTCAGAAGATACAGGATTGTTTGCATTTTCTAATGCGGCACCAGATTTTTTTAGAAGATAGCTTATGGTTTGCTTTGGATCTGAACCACAACCAAGATGTAGCCAGCTCCTGACTACCTTTTACTTATGGGCATAAAAACATCACCACAGGTACTCCCTGGCTGCACAGGTAGGAGAGCCCTGGAGTGGGCACGTCTGGCTGTTCAGAGGGATGCTGACAACACTATGGCACATGCAAATGCCTCACTTCTTTCTTCCAGTCTAAAACGGAAGATGACCTTTTTAAATCTAGCAGTTCCTGCCATTTCTAAAACAGCTCTTAAGACTGCCCCTGGGATATATGCTCTTGCTTTGCCTTTGCTGAAATTTACCTTTCAAAGCAGCAACTGCTCTTAGTGCAGCACATCTATGAAATGATTTGAGAGCCAGCAAGCTCCTCTTTAGCCCAACATCTGCGCTAGCTGCACTCTGGGAAGAGGCAACATGTGGATATATGTGAAATATGGAGTACACAGCCCACGTGAGGGCTGGAAGGCCTGGCCTGGGCAAAGCTAGTGCTTAAGGGAAGGAAGCAGCTTTCCAGCCCACCTATGCTGGTGGGCACCAGGCTCTACGGGAGGTAGAGCCAGGATAGGAACCACTTGAGCCTGCAAAGGGCACGAAAGCTGAAGGAGCTTCACTCAGACCTCTGCTTGGAGGCAAACTCCCCCTCTGCTGACCTTGACTTTGCTTCTCGTTCCATTTTACTGCTTCGGAAAGGCACATCAGCCCCACAAAACAGAAACCGTGAGCCACATCTGAAAACATTGCGAGTTCAATTGAATTTTAATGCCTTTTTATTTTTCTAGGGTGTTTTAAAAAAGTCTGGTCTTTTATGAACCTAATTTGCTCTGTGTGAACGCTTGGATTTTTTCCTCCTCTCTAATAAGTAATTAAATAATCTCAGTGAACTTTGCTTCCTCCAGCTTTCAGCAGGGGGACCTACTGCTGCCCTCAGGGGTACCCAAGATATATATTTATCTCTTTTTTGTTTCAAATCATTATTTAATCAAGATGAAGGGGGAGTAGAAATGAGGCCCTCGCTCATACTTCAGAATGTAACTTTGAGTGAGCTCCTAGATCAAGAGGCAGTGCAGTCAAATAGGTTACAAAAATACAATCACTACCAGTCTTCCAATTAAACTGAACAAGTCCATTTACTGTGCTTCAAACAGCCCTGAGGAGAGAGATGACTATAAATGTTCTCAGCCATATGGGGACAGAGATCTAGCAATGAGCAGCACGGCACAGCCTGGGTTATAGTTGGGGGATTTTTCTTGGGTCTTTCTCTCTTGTTTTGCGACGTGTTTCAAAGCGGAGTTAATTTCTTTTTCAGAGGCACATAATGTCTCCCTCTCTCTCCTTTGCTGTGCATTATAATAAGGAAAGGAATAAAAAGCTGGTGTCAATGACCCCAGCAAGCCTTGCTCTCCGCGACGGCCGGGCAGACAGCTGCCACGCCGGCTGATGAGCCGCGGGCAGGGGAAGCAGCACCTGCTGAGGGGCTGCCTGGGGCAACGAGGCCACGGGCTTGGTCGGGCTGTGCTGCTCAAGAGGAACATTCATCTTCTGGAGCAGTCGGGGGCAGGCCTTTCCCCAGGGAAAATGGGTTAAATCTGCTATCGGTTTGCCTCAGCCGAAAAGACAACCTTCTATTAAAATGAATATAAAGATACTGGGGCTGTGGGGATGCACTGTTAGCCCATTGTGCAGAATTATGAATTGCTGACTCCAGGAAAATTGAGTGAAAAGATACCTTGTAGCTAGATGATAGAGAAGGCCCCCATCCTGAGCTCTCCAAAAGAGCCAAGTTAAGCCGGGAAACCTGAAAACAATGGTATGACTGTCCCTGCAAGGCCAGATATTGGGTTATTTGGGGCTGGATGATAACACTGCCACGTGGCCTGGGTCACAGATCCATTCTTGGGGGTAAATTCCTGCAAAGATTTACCGCTTTGCAAAAACCCCTTTCAGTCCGCTGGGGCGCAGCCAGCGCTGCGAGCTGCAGGCCAGGGCGTCCCCGGGACAGCTCGGGCTGGGCTGGCACAGCCTTGGGCCAGGGTTCGCCTCCCACCACCTCCTTTGGTGGCTGGCAGGAGGCTGCGCTGCTGCAGGCATCCCTCCCTCGCCCCTCGTCTCGGGCTCCTGGCCCCCTGGGTCCCGAGTACTGTGCTGCGAACGCACCACAGCTCCACCACGGCCAGGGGTAACTTCAGCTCCCTGGCTGGGAGGGGAAAATAAGAAAAGTAAAAAGAGAACCATTTCCATATTCATACATGCAAGGAGCTCCGGGGGGCTTTCCCTTTCTATTCTTTAAAGGCAATTTTTGTTGACAGAAACATGGTATAGAACAGCTAAAGGAAAAACAGCTAAACCAAAAAGCCAGGCTAGAAAACACAAAGCAGCATCAAGCCAATATCCAGGCCTGCTACAAGGTTCCTGGAGCCGGGCTGCACACCCTACCTCCGCCCCTGCACAGCCTTTCCCCACTTCCGTCCTTCTGCCGGCACATTAGCACCAAGACAAACGGTGCCATTTGGAGCAGCCTTACCCCCACTGAGCCTCATTGGAAACGTGGCTGACGACTATGTTAATTTGTGACATTGTAAATGAGTTTCGGTGGAAGTTAAGGAGCTGGCAAGGAAAGCGCAGGCAGTGTGCAGTTATCTTCATCAACTGCAACAAAAGCAATTAGATTCGTGCCCTGCAGGTATTTATATTGCGCTGTTAAACTAAAAGCACAGAGGCATGTAATATATCTGTATCGGTGTGGGATAAAGCATCTGCGGCAGGTTAGCGGGGGTGTTACTAGTGTTCAAAAATAGATGCTGCATATTACCCACAGTTTCGCTGCATGCTGAGGCACAGACCCATAATCCTGTTCCCAACCGGTGACTATTGCAGCTGCAGGTGATTAAAGGGAAAAAGAGAGGGAGAAGCCAGGAAATCCGTTGCAGAAAAGAAAAGTAGCAGGGAACTTTGGGAGTGTTTTTGCACGTGTGCGCGTGTATCAGCTCACACAGGCAAGAGGGGAAGCAGCAGCAAGGTAGATGCATGGGCAGGGCACTCTTTTGTTTGGTTTTTTCCTCATAAATTATAGGTAGGCCTAGTTAGAAAACGTGGGCCCTCCTAGTAGGATGGAAGGAGGGCAATTTGGGTGGGTGGGTGGGGGAATTCACCACAAAACGCTTCAACTTTTCAGAAGAAAAACAAAACAGAATAAAAACTGCCATAAAAAACATAAATGTTGGTTTAGCAGTGCTCCTGCAGCACCTCATGGGAGTCTGTATATCGTCTCTCTGGTCCTCCTCTGCCTGTCTGGATCCTGAACAGACAATTTCTCTCCTTCGGAGATTTCATGATGCATCTCCCAGGGAAGAATGGTTTGGCTTGGCAGCCCAGGTCAGAGAGAAGGGCGGGAGTGTGATACTGTAACTCCCATAGAGGACTGGAATATGCCATTCTGAATCGAAATTCTAGAATTTTTGGCAAAATCTTTTCTTTTCCAGTAATTTTCATTTCATTATAATCCAGGCTGCTCTCACAGCTCATTCTGATAGGACTATACTTATTTATAGAGTGACCATTTAACACACAAAAAGGAAGAGCCACAAAACGGCGATGCGTACTCATTAATACATGAGACAAAGTTTCCGCTCTATTGTTCCCTTGTCAGTTTTGAATAAATGATATTTAATGATCTTATTTGGAAAAAAAATTCAGGGACAGCATTTAACCAGGAGCTTCAATTTAAGCAAGTGCTTAAAAGTGTTCTTGAATGATGTCCCAGGAGAGCGTACTTGTCTTTGGGAACACAGAGGACACTAGCGGACTGCACAGTAAATGAACGGATACCTTTTTATCATTGGAATATTTGTTTTGTGCCTTTAACCCTAGATCAAGAGAGTACAACAGTGTCCTAATGACTTTACTTTGCATCCATCACCTGCATCTGCAACTATAAATGCTCTGATTTTCCTTGCCCTGCAGCTTGTGTGCTCTTTTACCCTGAGTGAGGCAAGTGCAAAGGGGAGTGCAGCATGCTTGAGTTTAGCTCATTTTAAAGGATTTTACAATTTTAAATTGGAGTTTACTCTTGCTCTGGGAACAGAACAGCTGGCAGTCGCCTTCACAGGACTCGGAGCCTGGCTTCAGAGAGAGGAAACCTAGTACCAATTAAAAACCAGGCTTAGACTCAAAAACATGTACGTAAATTATGTGGCTTGTAATAACCCCCTCCCCCCAAAAAACAAAACAGAACAAAAACAAAAAAAACAACCAAACCAAACCTCTTGGTGAAATGATGCAGTCTTTGGCCGGCTGTTTTTTGGGAGGAGCTGTTAACTCATTCCTGCCTTCCCAAGTTGGCAGATAGCAACACGCCAAGCTCATGGCGATAAAAGCTTTATAGCTTGTTACTCTTTCTTTGGGTGGGTGCACAGCACCCACACAGACACGCGCGCACCCAGGGTGCAGGTTCTGCCATCCATGCTCTATCTTATGTAGCTTTATAAACAATAACTTGCATGTGCACTACACGCTCAGCAGATGCAAAAAATGAGAGCAAACGTGTATATCTCTAATTGCGAGAGACAGCTTGTGCCCATCTATACCAATGTATAATTTCTGTGTATTTCGACCAAAACACAGCAGGAGAACGCATGAAGTGTCTCCTCTTGTTGGCACTGTCTCACACCTGATGTAACTACTGAGTACGGCGGAGCTATTTCCAACTGGCAACTGAGCCATAGAGGAGAAATTCACATCCTAGGCATTACCTACCACTTTGGGGCTAGGATGGCTTTGTACTCAAGACACCCCTAACGTTACACACCCACGCGTGGGTGGACCAGATTCTGCACTACCTCGAGTCTTCTGTTGTCTCGCCTGAATGTCTCTCAGATACTAGCGCTGTGATCAAAGAGCATCACAGCTCCGCTTTGCAGCCACTGGGAACAAGGGGGAAACGCGGCACAGAAAAGCAAGACTTCATATCAATCTGTAGCTAATATTTCTCTCCATCTCTTGCTCCCTCAGTTCTAAGGCACGTATTGTATCCTCCCTCTCCACATATATGGAAAAACATCCTCAGGCACTGAGCCTGATTTTTACCCTCAGCTGCACATGCAGTTCCCATTAGCGTCAACAAGAGCTGCTCGTGAGCTCAGAATTTGGCCCTTGGGCTTGTCAGTCCAGAGAAACAGCGATCTTAGAAGGATCCTGATAGTCAGAAAACATCCCCTGCCAATAATCACCAACTCCTTAAATGTAAATGTTTCTTTTATACATATTTGATTCCCTTTCTTCCCCTGAAGGACTAAACTGTTGGACGTGAAGACCAGTGAATTAAGTTCACATTCAGCTGAGCAAAGGCTGCACAACAAACACTTCCCCTTAAAATATCATTGCTGGAGGCCACTTTTTTTTTTTCTTAAATGTCCTCAATTCATTATTCATAGGCTAGAGTCTTTGCAAATTTTTCCCCTCTCCAGCCCCACCCTTGGTGTGAAAGCACTGAAGGAAGAAATGACTTTAAATACGCTGGACAACAGCACCATTAATAAATAATACAGTTTTGAACCAACTTTGTCTGACATCACTATAATTGAATCATAAAAATTTTATATCAGATTTCTTGCCCAGGTTCCTGTGGCTAGTCTGAGCAAAGAAGCACAGCACGTAATACTTACTACTTCCTTAGGAGACAGGAAGCTGTAGAGCGGGAGGGTTTGGCTGGCCTGAACCTCTGCAGAGGAGCTTCGCTTTGCGGTGCTCTTTGAACGATGCCGGGAGCGCCTTCGCCGTGTTTTACGCCCTTCCTCCCGAGATCTGGCTCTGTGCCTCCAGAAGACATGGAGAACCAAACCGTTATTCCTTGGTATTGCAGTAGTGCCCATTAGCAGCTCCATACAAACCCTTCAGAGCTTTGCGCTGCCGTGTAGGAGAAAGTCCGCCATATGACTGCCACATACAGCCATGATGGAGAGAAAAGGGATGTTTGTTTTTCTACTTAAAAAAAAATATTTTGCATCTGGGAAACTTGTGGTGGGTTTTGGACCTTAACCTCAAATTTCAGCTCCAATTCATGACTTTACCATGGCTCAAGACAAACCCTCAGCCTTGAATGTCCCTCTGACAGTACTCCTCTAAGAAAAACGACACCCTGCTCCTGCATGAACACCCCTCAAATGAACGACTGTGTTCCTCTCCCATGCTGATCAGCTTTTCATGAGCAAGTTCTTAATAGTGAGGAGAAGTGGAGTGGGAGAGTGGGGGTAGTTTATTCATAGAGCCAAGTGCTTTGAAAAAAAAAGTGAAACATGAACTCATGATGTACATAAGCCAGGGGACTTGCTATTGCACAGCGAGTCTATCACCATCATCCACTCCTCTGGCCCCAGGATGGATCTGTCATCCACAAGGCAGAGATGTTAATCAGGTCAAAGATTGTGGCTACAGAACGCCACGGACAAACATATTTCCTTTGCTAAGACCAGGTTTAAGGGCTCTCCTGGGCCATTAGTAGTATAGAGCCCATAGGCTGGGGAAGGGAGATTAAGTTGAAATCAGCTGTCACGGGCTGATCGTCAGCCTGAGGGATTAAAACCTGTGAATGCTGGAGTGAGAAGCTACAGCCACTGCTCCCTGAGCCAAATGCCTCTCTTCTACAGCCAAGACCAAAAGGTGCTCATCCCTCCAGCATGGGACATAGCTACACAGGGATGTGTAGCTGGGATGTGGCTACACAGAGTGTTTGTGGGTCACACTGGCTTTTGCAGTCACATCTCTGAGCTCAGCCAGGGAATACCGCAGAAGGACATCCAGTTGAGTGGTGACATTACCTGCTTCGGCAGTTAGGGGAGTGGGAATCGGAGCTCTCTGAGCGAGAGTGGCGGTGGCGATGGCGATGAGATTTCCGGGGCCGCCCACGAGAGCTTTAAGAAGCAGAGAGAAAAAACACCATTAGGCTAGCAGACTAGAGGGATGCAAGAGCCCACAGTCGGAGGCTGAAGTCAACAACATCCTAACTAAAAATGAGATCTTTATTTTAAACTAAAGAAATCAGTGCATGAAACATTGTGCAGGACACCAAGGGGGCATGAGATACTCTCCATCCCTCCATATCTACACCTAAAAGACACGTCACCTTACTGAGATCAATGCTAGTCTTTAAACCACAAGCTATTAGGGTGGCAGTAGAGCCTGCCAGTGGGGCGGGGGGGGGGGGGAAGATCTACAGGCTTGCATGCAGGAGGGGAGCAGAGAGCACCAATCCTTTCTGCTTTCAAGATCGTGAAGAGGCGACGTGCCTCATATCCGCTTGCCCTTCATCCTGCAGGCTACGCTAACACAGCCAGGGAACAGCCTGTGACCTTCACACTATAGAGCCTTGTCGGGGGACATCAGTGCCTCTGGGCAACCCATCACAAAGCTCACACCCCCAGATTTCCTGCTATGCCCCTCTCCATCGTGCAGGTTCCTTGCTAAAGAGTAGATGCAAAAGGACAGGCTCAGACCATCATACCGTACACTTGGTAGCGGCCAGCCTTCCCCACCCTCTCTAGGTCAGAGGCTGTAGCCAGTGCTATAGGCAGCTCCTCCTCTGGTTGCCGCATGAACACAAACACGTGCTACAGCTTCCCTAACTGCAGTCTGCCCTATGCGCAGTCCCTGCTGGAGGAGACAGGATCATCATATCTGGTTCCTGACTGATGTCCAGTTACTAGCACTCCCTTTTCTTACAGGGCCCCAGGACAGCTACAAACAAACCGGGACCTGTGCACATAGACCCCAGTTCAGTATCCTGCTGCACGTCCCTTTGCTCTATCCTAGCTATTAGTGGTGGATTATCCAGCCCTATTACTGAGGAGCTGTTGTTGCCAGTGCCAACAGTCAGAGCCCTGCACACAGAGGGCAGGACAATGTGGGTGGCAAGCTGTCCCCTTCAGTGCCCATTCCCTCTTGCCATGCCTGGTGCCCACCACAGCGGGTATTTTAGACCTGGTACTGTAAGCATCTGCTCAGCCTGGCACTGCTGTGCCAGCAGGCACACCTAATGAAGGGTTAGCTGGTGAGAACAGTCTGACTGCACAGCCACGTTATACAAGTCACTGACAACACTAATATACCTGTCTGGGCAGTGTTTGGCAATTCACCACTATAAAAACTCAGCAAACCAATTGCTTGAGAACAACATCTCCTTTAATGGAAAAGGGCAATTACCTAGGCAATTGCTTGAACTGGCTGCTTTCTCTGATGCTTTTTATACTCTATTATACTAGAAACAAAACAAAAATAAAATCCTTCACGTTCTGAGATCCTCCCTCCTTATTTCTGAGCAGCTGGAATCAGCAACACTGAACATCTATCCCTCGCATGGATTTGTGTGACAATCCCCATCGTTGCTCTTCGCCCTCTGCATCAGTGCCTCCAGTTAAGACTTTTGCTCTTCTGCAGGAGGAAGAACGGGTCCTGTGTGATTTAGATAACCAGTTGCTCAACAAAAAGATAAGCCAAAGCAAAGTGATTATGCACAAACCCTGCTCTGAGCTGTCTCATGGGATCTCTTCGATCCACACCCAGGAGTAATGAGGATGTTTGCAGCAACCAGGAGTGGCTCAGTCCTGATCTGTGAGCTGAAATATAAGGGCTAAAACACCCTGGCTGGTCTAGCAGCTTTCATTTCCCTAGGTCAGTGCATTCGAGCAAGGCATCCAAGCTTTGCTTTAACTATATGCTTTTAGGCTACTGCATACCTGCCAGCACTGTGTTGTGTTTGGGAGATGCCTGCTTATCCTGATAACCTAGGAAGTCTCAGTTTTACCAATGCTCTGTGAAAGTTCTGGGTGTCTAGCAGCCCAGTTTGAGCAAAAACAGTGATTGTGCTACTGAAGACGCAGAAGTCATGGAGAAAAGGGGATAGGCTTTCTCATGCAATAGGGAGTTGGTCCACACAGACATGGGGACCTCTGTCCATGGGGACCTAAAGGATTCCCAAACCATTCAGTCCCGACAAGTACTGGGCTGACACTGGCAGTGCCAGGGGTTATTGTCCCTCTGCCCCCTTTCTGCCTCAGTAAGAGCTAGAAGTGCAAACTGCCAATCAAACTGGCAGAGTCCCATCTGCTAAGTGGGCCTCTGTCTCCAAAAGGGTATCCTAAGTGCCAACAGAACCAGCCAGGGGTTTGGTGCCTTGGGTCCAGCCCCAAAGCTGTTTTATTGCTCAGAAAGCAGGTGAGAAGCCACAAGTTGCAATACCCAGGAGAAGGCTGAAAAGGAAGTGAAAGTACAGAGCAGAGCTGGGGCTGCGAGGGAAGTCGCTTCCAAAGCCCTTCCCTGGAGTTGGGGAAGGCGCCTGTGTCCTAATCTGAAGTGCGATCTCCTTCTCCAGTGGCAAGTGCCTTACAACAGGCCTTCCTCCTGGCCCCGAGGAAGGTATCACCACATTTCATACAGCACCCGTTGGATTATCTGCCCCATGGGGCAAAGGTTGTGCTCCGCTAACTCTCCAGCGCAGACGCAACCCTCACCCCCGGAATCTCACACCCTCCATCAGCTCCAAACACCCACTTCTCTTCCTAGTTTCTGCCCAGTTGCCTTCTGCCCCATACAGATATTTGGTTGCACTGTACATCCTACTGTAACCTCCAAGGGCTGTTCAGCAGCAAATAAGGCAGAGTTAAAGCTCTTCAGAAAGCGCGTGCCAGTCTGCCCTTTGGGCAGCGGAGGCTGCGGGGCACTGCACTCCGTGGCAGTCCCAGGTAAAGCACGGAGGCAGATCTGCGTTCGTTCTCTCATGCTGCCCTGACCAGAAGAGGCTAGTGTCTCTGCTCAGGATGGACGAACAAGACACTGTACATCCCTTGTGTGATGCAAGGGAAGTGCCAAAGCAGGTGGCACAAAAGACGAGGAGATGAAACACCTCCAGGCTCTACAAGCCTTTTCCCATTCTGGCAAAACAAGAACCACTGGTTTTAGCTGCAAAGCAACTCAGAGAGTTGCCTGGGGCTTTGCAGCCAGCATTAGCTCCTAGGGGCCCACCACACCAAGCCTTTCTTGGCCCTGCAGTCCTGCACAGGCAGGGCAGGGAGTATCGTGCATTGCTACTTACTGTTTTTTGTGTTTTCTTTCTTCCTTTCTCTTACTTTTGGGGCTTGAAGAACTAAATAAGAAATGGCTAATTAATTGAGAGATTTCTGTTCTGATAAAAAGTCACACAAACATATGTTAATGTTAACGTTAAACCACCCAAAAGCATCCAATAGAAGGAGAGGGATGAATAGTCTGCCTTGGCACAGGAGGGTCTGAGTCCCTGCTGACAAATCTGGCTCAAGGGCTTGGACAAAAAGGGTTCTCCAAAGGGATGAGCCATCCTGCTGGCTTTGCACTTCCCTGTGGAGATGATGAATACTTCTGGATACCATACATACTGGAATCAGCAGAGAGTTCTTGCAGTGCACATCAGGAAAGGCACTGAGATGGCTCTGGCCTGAAGGTTTCAAAGATGGGTGCCGCTGGGAGCTGCATATTGTTTGCAAATGAAACCATAAGAAAAATGAAGATTCAAGATGCAATCCAAGCATCTGGGACAGGGCTCCTGTCTGGCTAAGCTTAGCTTTCAGGAACTATGTAACCCTTCCTGCTTTTAGAAAACCCAGCAAGAACAATAAACCCTGCTATCTAGGAAACAACTTGAGGATCCCTCCTACAGGAACCTCCCATAACAGCCAGGTAGGGGACCGTGCTGAGGCGAGAACTGATATCCTGGGTGGGTATGCTCGTAGCTAGGCTGGGGTGCATGTGAACCAGAGCCAGACCTTGAAGGTGTAAGAGGAAAGTTTGTCTCATTGTAAAGTGAGGGTGAAATGGGAGAGCAGAGACTCTCACTCAGGAGTACTAGACCCCAACAGCATGAAGGATGTCTGCTGTGGCTGCTGAGTGTGTCTCCTCCAGCTGCCCTGGGTGAAGGTGGATCAGTCCATCAGAGTCTGGCATAACCTGTTGCTATCCTGGTCCCAGTGAGCTACACCACTGATCAGAAGTCCCACTCAGCCCTTCCTGCTTCTGACCTGGCCAGGAGTACCAGAAGCACCATATGGTGGGGCCTGGAGGAACTTGAGGGGGTAGGAGATGGGACCCTGGCACTGGAGAGCCTGTGTGAGCAGAAATCTGCCCTTGCCAAGCTGGATTTGGTGTACATCCTATGCAAACCACCCTTCTTTCCCCTGCCTTCCAGAGGTGCAGGGTGGGGATCAGCCTTACACAACAGGAGCGAAGAGGGGAGGCTACCTTAAGGATAGCATTAGCCTTATAGTTGATTTGGACAAGGTTGCCAGGGGCTAGGCTTAAACCAAGGGGTCCTTTTCAGTTGTGTGCCTGATTGCACAGACTGGGCTGAAGGCCTGAGCTCTGTGGGGTCTGAGGAACACATACGGCTGAATAGGGGGAGGTAAGCCCCAGATATGCACAGGATGGGGAAAGTCAAGGGAATCCCACAAGAAGATACAGAAGAAACGTGTATTATGCCCCCACCCAATGAATCTCAACCTCCTAAGTTCCTGAAGTGACCATTAAACTCCTAGTTTTAAAAGACCACCCATACTTGCTCAAGTTTTACCTGTGTCTTCTCTTCTTTGAGGATAACCTGCAAAAAATACAAATAGGTAGATTGAATACAGAGTTTCACCAAGATAGAAAGCTGGATCAGAGACAACGTGGTTAAGCCCAGAGCTACACAGAGTGCTGTGAGAGGACCCCATGTACCAGCTGCACAGAGTGGCCCTGGCCTTCCTTTAGACAGCTGGCAAGGGGGTAGCTGAGAAGTGCTGGTGTGGTGGAAGCTGCTGGCCCACTACAGATAATTGAGAATCTAACCCTCAGAATAAGATGTCCACCAAAAACATTCCCTGCCCTTGGTGAGTCCCTTTTTTCTACTACTGCCTCCATAGTCTTGCATTGCATTTAGTATAAGGGCCAGAGGTGAGTCCAGTCACTGGCCTTCTCTATGAAGGACCAAGCTATAGCTGAGGGAAGAGTTTTTTCTGCATAACTCCAGAGACACTTCAGGGACAAAACAGCATCCTGCCTCTATCTTGCCTTCTGGAGTACCTCTGGAGTGACTCAGGAGCCACTGCACTGGTGTCCTCAGAGGAAACCCTGGGTACATGGAGGACATCCTTCCACGCTGAGGCTTGGCCCCCAGACCCTGCACGGCCTGCTGTCCCACTCGAGCATATGGGACAACATCCCGCAGAAGCCATGGCCACCAGTCCCTCCTGGGAGGGCCAAGACTGCCCGTTGCAAGGTCAATTAACTGGGATCTGCGGTTGGGTCTGGTACCGGGTGCCCAGAAATGACCTCTGCGGGTCACTAACACTCAATGGTTTAACATGCTGCCGCCTTTCGGGATCAGCTGTAGCTCACCCTTGGTTTGCAGGGGTACAAACGGGCATTACAGCTGTGACACCAAGGAGGCCTGACCCAGGGCTGCACTCAGGAGGTGGCGTCCATAAAAGCCTAAAACTCACCCCTCAGAAAGGAAATATTTGGAAGGAGCTCCTCTACTCGTCTTTCCTCTCCCCTCCGTTTTGCAAGACTCAAACTCAGCTTTTCACCCCATCTTTGGTAGCTTCTTTTTGTTTATTTAATTCTTTTTGGTTGAATAAATTATAAATATATGAACTTCCCCAAGGAGCTGACACCTACTGCTCTCTGCAAGTATCAGCTGAACAGCGGAGAGAAAGCAATGACATCTTCGCGATTTCAACAACTGAATTGTGGTTTTTTAAGTTAAAACCAGACTTCAGGGAAAGGGCGCGCGGCGGCCCTGGCCCTGCAGCGCGGCTGGCAGACAGGCCCGGGGGCCAAGGCCAAACCCGCCCGCTCTCGGTGCCCGGGGGACGGCTGAGCAGCGGAGCCGGGGATTTTTTTGCCCCGTTTTGCTGATCGCGTCAGCGCCCCGGCGGGTCGCGCGGTCGCGGCTCTGCAGAACCGGCCGCCGCCGCTGCCGGCGGCGAGGGCCGAGCTCAACCGACGCCGAGGCCCAGCCTCGGACGGCGGCGCCCGGGGCTCAGGCGGAAGAAGACGGCAGCAGAAAAATCGCGTTTTTGAGACGGAAATACCTGTTTCTTTTTCGTTTCTTCGAGCTCTTCTTCTTCTTCTTCTTCACGGGCGAGGGGCTGTCCGAGGGAGACCTGGGCGGGAGGCGGCGGGCGTGAGGCAGCGCCCGGGGGACGCCCCGGCCCGTCCCCTCGCGCCGGGGAGGGGACGCGGTGGCGAGGCCGGCGCCTCGCGCCAACGTGGCGCCTCGCGGCTTGGCCCGGCCCGGCGGCCCCTCAGCACCTCCCCGCGGGGCCTTTCCCTCCCCTGGGGGCCATCTTCCCGCCTCGGGGGCCATCTTGCGCCCCCCCACAGGGGCCTTCCCCGCCGTTCGGCCCCATCTTCCGCCCCCGCTCACCCACCTCCGCCGCTTCTTGCGGCCGGATTTCTTCTTCTTTTTCTTGCCGCGGGCCGGCGGCGGTGTGCGCTGCCCCTCGCGCGAGCGGCTGGCAAGGCGGGGGGGAAGAGAGATAATAGTCACAATAATAATAACAAAAAGGGCGGGCTGCACGGGGCGGCCCCGTCAGCCCGCTTTTGGTCACGCTTTAAATTAAGCGCCCCCTCGGCGGTGTAACGGGGGTCTAACGAGACGGCTCCGGCGCGCCGCGCACGGGCCGGCCACCGTTAAAAGGGCGTTCGCCGAGGCTAACGGCACCGTTAGAGACCGGCAAGTTTTGCCGCTCTTTGTAAATATGCTTTAAAGAATTAACTGGCCTTTAATCTGCGTACGGTGATTATGGCAACCAGCTGCACCTCTCTAGCCGTACGGGAAGTCGCAGCGTACGTTAAACAGCACTTGATTATAAAAATATATTTATTTATTGAAGTGCCATGGTAATTTAATGAGATACGCATCTCTTACACAGTTGTTAGACCTAAAAAAAAAAAAAAATTAATTTGCAGGGTTTTTTTTTTAAACACACAACACCAAATCACATTATGTTTCATTGAAAAGCAAATCCCGTGGGTAAATTAATTTAGAGCGCCCCGCCGAAAACACGACAGATACTCTGTGGCCGCTCATTAAGCGCAGGAAATGCTCAAAAGATGGCGGGGGGGGCGGGGGGGAAGCGGGGCACAGAGGCCTGCGGGTCCCCTGACTCGGGAAAGGCTCTGGGGACTTCAGCGATGGAAAGTGGGGCAGCGCCAGAGGAAGGCCGAGCACGGTCAGGGACGAACGTCCCCGCGCGCAGGAAACGCCGCGGCGCGCTGGGCTCTCCGGCGGGGCCAGCCCGCCCGGGGCCCCGCACCGCCACGGTGGCAGATGGCCCTCCCGCCGCCTCCTCGCCGGCGTTATCCGCTCGCTCGTTCCGGAGGTGACGAGGAAACGTCCCCACCAGCCCCAGGCACCCGACCGCTTCGGCTCTCCGTCGCCCTCTCTCCTGCCAGGAGCCCTTTGGCCTCTCGGGCTTTCCCCAGGGCAAGAGGCTGCCACCCGGCGTCAGCGTGACCCGGCGTGGACAGGGACAGACCGACACGGAGGGGGACAGCCGGACGTGCAGCCGGACGGAGCTGTACGCCGAGCCCCCGCGCGCGGCAAACCCCGACGGCTGGCAAAAATACAGGCCTTCGCCCAGCCCGGTTTCAAGAGCTGCGCGTGGAGAAACCTGGCAGGCCGGTCGTAGGAAGACGCATGCTCCAAAGAGGTCATCTTTGCAAAAGAAAGTCCTGCCCAAAGGCCAGGAGAAGTCTGTCCACTGGGTGCCAAGCACCATTTGCTGCAGGACCTGGGGCCACCCTGGATCTATCCCGTTCAGTCCAGCCCAAGCAGCACCCCAGCGTCAGCCCAACTCTTCACGGCTTGCTGCCGAGCACGAAGGACGTGGGCTTGTCCATGAAACGGACTCAGTGCCGCGTCTGCTGGGGCGCCGTCCCTGCTCCTGGGCTGGCCCCTGCCTCCGGAGAGCCGCTGGAGCGAGCGCAGCGGCCGGTGGGGGGACGGTGCCGTCCGCCTGGCTGTAGCGGCACACACGGTGCGCACGCGCTTGCCGGGCTGCAGGGAGGAGAGCGATCCCCGCTGCCCCGGTGGCGGATGTCCGGGCAGAGGCTTTGCCCCCAGGACCCTGCCGAGACCACCCGCGCAAGGGGAGACCTCCACTCCCAGTGCGGAGATGGGGAGCAAGCACGCACAGCAATTAAATGACTTGCCCATAGGCACCTCGAGGGCCCATGCTACACCAGGGACGTGAGCACAGGTCTCTGCTGTCACACCTCTCACCCCCCAGCTCCCACGTGCTTTTGCGCGGCACACATCTGAGCTCCTCAGCAAATGAGGCCAGGCACTTCTCAGCCCTCCCTCTGGCAGAAACACAGCCAGAGCAAGCGGAGGAGAAACCTTCACCCTCCATCGCTCAGCCTTGGGCAGTTTCACATAGAGCCCTGCTCCCTTTCCCAAGATAAATTCTTTTGTCTTTGATGTAGAAGCTTTCTCCCTCAGCTGATCTGACTTTAATTGTTTCTCTCTGATTGTAATCAAAGTCTAATTAAAAATACCCTTTAAATTATTGTTCTGGCTAGCCTGAAATCTGAAGATATGAAATGTGCTTGCTTTCTCTTTCTTTCTAGCATCTTCAACCAAATGGATAGGCTTTAATCCCAGAGATAGTTTAACAGGCAGGGCTCAGTGACTCTAGCTGCTTCATTTAACAAGTTTGATCCATTATTCCCCTCTCAAGTTGTCAGTGGTTTGCGATGAACTGATAACGAAGTTGTGTCCTAACGAGGCCAGTGCTGCCAGCCTGTGATCTAGGCATAGATGAGAATTTCTCATAGCGATTCCCAAGCAAAGGCACCATGCTGACCCCGGCGGCATGGGGATGCTGGCAGGTGGCCTGCTGTCACCTGGGGCTCCTCGCAAGGGGCTGTCCAAGGCAGCATGCAAGCTCGCTGCGCCTGCCTGGATGGACACCAGTGCCCACTGCAGCCGGGGAAGAGGGCGGTGCAGGTCTACACACTCACTTGGAGCCTCCAGGACATGTTTAATGACGACATGAGGCTGATGAGAAAAGGTTACAGGCAGATGGGGACCAGGAAGCTGGTTTTGGGGCAAGAGCACTCTATCAGTCACCTTTGTGGGGCAGCTCAGCCCTCCTCTCCTTGCCCACACAGGGCTAACTCTCATGGGCCCCCGGAGGGGATGGGAAACCACAGACCAGGTAGATAATCACAGACCTCTCCTTCACTTGAACCCCTGCTTTGGATTGATCCTCCTCACAGCCCTTGTTCTCTTACCTGCGTGACCGGTGGCGAGCATGGTCACGTCTCTCCTTCCCTTTCACACAACCATTGGTAGCGGAGGCCTCCTTAGATGCATTGCCACTTGGCTTTTCGGGACATCTGTCCTCTGCAGGGTATGACAGGCAGCTGAGCGTCCCACTGCTAGGGTGACAGGAGAGAAAGCCAGCAATGAAGGGCTGTCCTTACAGTTAGGGACGTTTGCTGAAGGTTTTTTGTGTACTCAGTGATTCCCTAAGACCACAGGCCCCCAACCCACACTGCTTTGCTTTCCACAGCTGGAGAGCTGCAGCCTGCATGAAGGAGAAGTGAGTGGTTTTAAGCCTTTCAGGGAGAGCTGGAAGTTACTCTCCAGCCTCCTGAGCCCACGTCTCCCAGCATGGCTCCATCAACAGCCCCAGGAAATGGGGCCGGGTGCATTAACGCAGCAGCTGAGGGAGGGGGGAGGTGGGAGTGGGGACACCTGAAGGCCTGCATGCACGGGAAGCTGCTCCAGCTGTGCCTGAGGCTCGTTGTGTGGAGGCAGGGACGAGCCCAGGGCATGACTAGGGGCTGCCCTTCGCTGGCTAAACTCAGCTAGGGACGCAGGAAAAGAGAGCACAGCCCTGGCACAGCCCCCCGCTCCCACCGGAGCACCAGCTTTGCTGAGACAGCACCTGCTGCAGGGGGAGGAGGCCGATTTTGAGGACAGATGACCAGGCCAAAGGGCCTGGGTGACCTGACCCCGTGTCCCTCACACATTGTTCAGGCTGTTCAGCCTTTTAACTGGATGCTTTACCAAGGCAAGACCCTGAAGCACATGAGGTGACATGCTAACACAACCTGCTGTGTCCTCACCAAGTGAGGAAGCAAGACAAAGGCAGGAGCAAATGCTCTGCAATGTCTGAATAAACAGCTCCCTGCTCCTCTCCCTAATGAACTCGGAGCATCGCAGCCAGGCCAGGAGCTGTCGGACAGACCACCGGGCCTGTCAGCAGCTCAGAGCTTGCAATTTATGTCTGATGCAACTGCAGCTGAACACAGGTCACAGCTCCCTCCCCGTTTCTCCCCTGACAGACCCTCAATGTTTGCCTGCCCAAGTGCAGCAAGGCTCGGAGATGCAGCCTGGTTTTATAGCCCTGCATTTATTTGAACCTCATCAGCAACGTGGCTGAGTTGAGAACATGGTACACATTTTAATGACATGTTTGCACATGGATGCAGAGAAGGGAGCATGTGCTCCAGGGGGAAAGAAATCACAGAAAAATAAAAAAGATGGAGGTCAAGGTCCCTCGTCAGTGTTGCCAGAAACCAAACAGCCACTTATTCCAACTGACTTCTGCACAAAGCATCCCAGAGAGACATGCAGGCCTGGCCAAAATCTCAGCTGGCCTCCACAACCTTGCCGTGTGCTAGAGAAAATTTATTGTATTTGAAATACCAAACCTGCTACTGACTTGCCAGTATCTCACTGTGCTTCCTCCTCCCCAGCCCACCATCATATCACCACCGCAGTGTTTGGAGCAGCCTCAGCAGCGTGGAGGAAGGCTGTCCTCCCTGCTTGTACAAGCAGGGTGACAGACCAGAGAAAACGCACCTGCTTGTGCTGGAAGCCCAAACTGGAGCGCCTGGGACAACCCAGAAGACCCAAGAGGAACCACATGAGGCTTGGCAGCTGCTCGCAAGAGCCGAGCGGAGCACAGCAGAGCTGTGCTTGCCTGGCCCCTGCAAGAGCAGCGGGGAGACCAGCCGAGTCCCTCAGGTCACAGCACTAGGATGAGGAGCAGAGCTGGAGCTGCAAAAACATTGGGTAAGAGGTCTCCAAAAAACGCTGGGGCTTGGGCAGGAGCAGACAGGGCTGCCCTGTTTGCCAAATGGAAGCAAGCAAGCCAAAACAAACCAGAGCTCAAACACTCAGGAGGGAAGTAAATAGGTTTTCAGGCCCTGGAGATGTTTATTTCAAGGGACACGAAGATGAATGGAAAGTCATAAACCATACCCGACAGGGATGCCGAGAACACTGTTTTTTGTGTGTGTCATCCAGAATATTATTCAAAGAAATAAAACAAGCATTGGCAGGTCGGAGCCTGGCCTGGCTGGGGGGCTGCACTCACGCTGGGCTGGCCATCCCTGAGGACAGAGAGCGGCGTCCCCGTTTCTCCTCGTTATAATGCTGAAGCCAGTGTAATACTGAAGCCCACAGGTGGGCTGTGGGGCTGTGAGCAAGGAGCTGGGGCTGGGTGGACATTGCACATCTGGCAGGCTGGAGCAGGGCCAAATGGGTGCTCAAAGAGCGATGCAATGCTAAAACAGCACATCAGCCCCAGTTAACCATGGCCAGAGGCTTACAGACCCCAGGGAAGGTCACCCCCCAACCGTGCAGTGGCTTTTGCCAGCTCGGGAAGGTTTCCAGAGGTTCTCGAGGATGCTACTAGTCCTGCCAACCCCAGGCACCTGTGCTGGGGCAGCCCAGTGCCTCGGTGGGATGTGGTGTGGGGTTCCTCGACCTTGAAAAAAACATCCTTTCAAAAGGCTGATCTTTGTGGGAGCCACTTTTCTCCCATCTGAGCTTTTAAGGATGTGCATTAGCCAAATACAAGTGCTAGAGGTCACTGAGGGGGAAGCTGGTGAGGTGCCTCCAGCCCAGGATATGCAGGAGGCGATGTGGGCTGAGCTCATGGTCTCTCTGGCTTTAAAATCTGTTACTTCACTTGTAATAAATCTCCCAGTCTCTTCCCAACATCTATGTTATTTTTAACCATCCGGGAAACTACATGGTTAATTGCTTTCTTTGTGCAACTAATTAGCTTGTGGCCTTTCCTGAACCCCTTTTAAGAACAGTCTTCCGAGGCTCAGTCATTAGGATCCATTAAAAATGTCCCCAAATTAATGATCTGTGGAAAGGCCGGGATGGATCAGCTCCAGCGGCAGAGGCGGGAGGGTTTCTCCTGGGGCTGGCGGCACGCCGGGGCACCGCTGGTTTGCCGGAGAGGCCCAGCCTGGCGGGAGGGCTGGTGCTGACGTCCCTCGCCCCAGCGCCGCGGCTTCCCCCCCAGCACCCGCGGAGCCACCGGGCCACCTGCCTTCGCACGCACTGAGCGCCTCTGCGTTGAAATATATTGGCCTTGAGGCACCCAAGGATGGCTCTCCTGGAGCATGCTAGGAGACATTCCCTCTGGACTTGGAAGTAATTATTGATGGAAATAATTATTCTCCAATCCCATCAAAGCCTGGCTTAAATTCAACCAAATGTTCTCCTCCGATGAACGCTGAGAGTCTCTAATGCTCTAAACTGCCTGGTAATCCCTTTGGATTAAGTTCCATGGACATTGATTGAATATATATACCTATATGTATACATCTGCAGCCCCGACGGACAGCCCAGGCAGGCAGGAGGAAGAGGAGGGAGGAAGGATACCCGGGTTTGCCCTGCTGGGTGCGACACCGCCGTGCTTTGGCCCCGCAGCGAGGACCGCAGCCTCCCTCTGCCCACGTCCGTTCCCGCGTTTGCCTCCAATCGAGCGCCCCTTGCCCGGGGCGGCCCCGGCAGCGGGCGCCTGAATCCCCACTGGAGGATGAAGTGGTGAGCGAGCCCAAGGTCGCGTCCCGTCTGCCGAGCACCCAGCCCTTGGCAGCCGGGAGCTCAGCAGCCCTGCCTGCCTGCCGGAGCCCAGTTTCTCCCTTTCCGTTACGTGATTGCTTGCACTCTCCCTTTTTTTTCCCCCCTCTATTTCTTCCTCCCAGGCATAAATCCAAGCGATCCATCCGGGCCGCACAAAGGCAGCATCGCTGCTGCTGCCGCCGCTGGCCTGCCGACGGCTCCGATGCCCTGTGCAAAGCCTCCCTCTGCAGACAGCTCCCCTGGGCCCTTCCCGCACCCTGCCCTGGCCGCAGGCTCCGGTCAAGGACGGGGTTGTTTTGGGCCTCATGGCAATTTTGGCCACTTTTCCAGCTGGTGGGAGCAGATGGGAGGGAAGCGGCAGGCAGCCAGGGCGCAGGGCTCTCGCCTCGCCCGCCAGCCCAAGGCCTTCGCCGCCTTTCAGCACCGAAGCAGCCCACCTCTGCCTTTTGCTCTCAGATTGGGGCTCTCCCCCGTTTTCCTTCCCTGACAGCACATCTCTGCGGCGGAGGGAAACGATCTCTTCCTTCCCGTAACAGAAATGATGCAGAAAAGGTCGCTGGTGGGAAAGAAACCAAGTACGCCTAACCTCTTAGCGCTAAGGGCAGTGAGAAACCCAGAAGGTCACCTCCGGACAGCCCAGATGGAGGACAGAGCCGGTGAACCGAAGCCCCAATAACGTCTTGGTAAAACCTGCCTCAGGGAGAGGGGCAGAGTCGCAGCATTAAACGCTCTGGCGGGGAGGGAGCTGCGTGCGGGACGGCGTAACCGGAGAGGTGGCCGTGCCTTTCCCCTTTAAATGCGGTGAAACCAACCCAAATCCAGCCCTGGGCAACCCGTCAAAACCCTGCGGGTGCCGAGCCGTGCGACGGGAAGGCCGCGGGGACTGGGGGTGCCGGCTCTCGGGTGCCTGCCCTGCGGCCGGGGTGCGAAAGCACATGCAGAAACGCGCCTTGAAAAAGGTGCTTAAAAACAGCAGCGGCCCAGCCTGGCTGTCGCACCGGCTGAGCTGCGAGGCCTGGGATGCCACGAGTTGTGCTGGGCTCAGCAAAGCCCCCGTCACAGGGTTGCTGGAGGAAAGCGGCGCCGGCGGGTAATTCAGAGCGGGAGGCAGAGCTAGCTCGCCAGCCATCCCCCTTTCTGCGTGCCGTGGCCCAGTGCCAGCCCGCCAGGCCACGAAACGCGGCGCGGGAACGGGAGCCGAGAGCGGCACGGCCGGCTGCCCCCTCGCCCCGCGGTGACGGGCGGTCGCTGCAGGTCAGGTCTGTGCGCGAAAGCCCCGCGCGCTGCCATTTCCGGGCAGCCGGGGCAGCTCCCTGCCGCAAAGCGGTCATCAGTGGGCCGTCGGCCCCCCAGCCCCGGGGCAGAGACAAACAGGAGGACTGCCGCCTTGGAGACCTCCCAGCCGCTGCACCTGAGCGCCAGAGGCACCTCTCCAGCCCCAGGAGCACCTTCCCTCTCGCCTGCCGGACCGGCCCCATCAGTCTCACCCTTCCTTCCGTCCTGCCCCGGCCCCTCTCCCCTTCCCGGCCGCTTTGCAAGCGTCAGTACGAAAACAGCAGAAACGGGGCTGGCTGGGAAAAAAAACTGTGCCGTGGCAGGTCGCCCGCGCTGGGGCAGCTCCGCGGCAGCGATCCGCAGCAGCGAGGCCCTGCCCGAGCCCCCGAGCCCTGGCCGCCCTCGTGCCGGCGGCGTTTCCGAGCTCAAGACAGAATTTGCGGGGGGGAAACTTCACTTCTTTGCCCTTTTCAGCCCTCACCGGCTCCCTGTTGCCAGCATCTCCGCAGCCCCCCGGGAAGACGCTCCAGCCAACCGGAGCCGGGAAAACTAAAAAGGTTAAAGCATCTCTGATGAGCCTATTAGTTGTGCGTGTTTCTCTGGGCATTAAAACGATGACGGATGCCTCGCCTGGGGGATCAATGCGGCAATATCGATCTGCTGAAGGACGCAGACAGCCGGGGCAGCCCCGCAGCCCCGAGGAAGAGCACGAGAAAGTCCCGCGCCGGCAGCCGCTCGCCGGGCCGCCGAAGGGAGCCACGGTCTCCCTGGCGGGAAGCGGGCAGCTGGAGTCACGTCGGCTAAATCGATGCGAAAAATCAATGCAATTTAAATGGAGAGAAAGATTAAATATCGGCCACAAAGTGCTCTTAATTACAGCACCCAATCGGAGAGTGCCTCGCCTCGAGAAACGGGCCGGGCAGCGCTGCGCTCTTCCCCCGCGGTGCCCCGGGGCCGGCGGCCCCCGACCCGCCACCCTCCGAGGAGCCTTCGCTGCGTCTCGCGCGGCAGCAGTGCAGCGACGCTCCCCTCCCGCGAGCCAGTCCCCGGGCACTCGGGTGCAGAGATGCTGTCCGAGGTGCCCATCACCGTGGTATCGCGTCTCCCTGCGAGCTGCCCGCTGGCAGGGCAGGGCGTCCCCGGGAAACCAGAGCGACAGCCCCACAAAGGCAACGGCCGCCGCTCCGGTGTGCGGAAATACTAGGAGCGTTTCTAAAACACGCCACTTTTGCTAGTAAAATTGCCCTTTTATTTTCTCTCTTGCTCTCCCGCTTTTCCTCAGCTGATCGAAAAAGAAAACGGTCAAACCGTTCCTTTGTCCCAGCAGACGGGGGGGAGGGGGGGAAAAGAGAAGAAGGTTGCAAAGACATTTCCAAGCACCGACTCCAGCAGATGTGTTTACGTAAATCCGTTTGAAATGTGCACTAAAAATACCTCTCCAGAATTAGGAGAGGGGGAAAACTGCCAGCGCTTTCCACAAACCCACGCATGCACAAACACCCCACGGCAGGTTCTCTTCCCCACCTCTTTCAACGCGTTATTATTAGTGCGGCAGGAGCCCTGCAGTTTGTTACTGAAAATTATCATAGCCAAGCACGGAGATGTTTTCCCTGATTGCACGGACGCCAAGCCCGTTCCGCTTTCGTCTTCTCGCAGCTCTTTTCTCGCGCCTCGGCAGGGGCACCAGCTGCAGCGAAGCGCGTGGCTTCCTTGAGGCGGTTGAAACACAGGGCAGAAACCCACTTCCATAATACGCATTTGACATGCAATTCTCGCCCCCGCCTGCCGCTGCCAGCCTGGCTGCGGGAACGGCTCCGTTCGCGCCGCGGGAACGTTTCACGGCCTCGTATCGGGGGGCCGAAGCAGCAGCTCGGCTCGGGACCCCCCCGGCGCGGGGCTGCGACGCCTGGCTGAACGGCAACGCGGGCGCTGCCCGGCTGCGAGAGGCCCGGTGCCCGGGAGGAACGGCGAGGAGCCCGCGCGCCGGCGCCTCGCCGCGGCCCGCAGGACCGCCCGCGCTGCCGACGCTTTTCCCGGCGGCTCTGCCTCGAGTTGCTCCGCGGGCTGGACGCCGGCAGCCGAAAGCGCTCGGCCGGGCGGAAAAGCCGGCGGGTGCTTGCCATGCGTCAAGAAAGCCGCGGCGCCGGTGGCGGGCGGCCAGGCAGCCCGGGCTCGCCGCCCGCGTGCTGCTCGGCGCCGCGCCGCGGCCGAGGGCAGCGTTCGCCGGCCGAGCAACCCGCTTCCCCCGCCGGAGAGCCCGGGAACGGAGGCGGCGGGGAGACACGGAGCCGTGTTCGCTTTTCTGCACGTTCATCTCCAATCGGCCGTAGTAATAAGCGTATTGCTCGCTGGGATTCGCGAGGCTGAACCAATATTTGTAAAGCGCTTCGCTGTCCTCGGCGGAAAGGCAGCCTGGGGCTGCAAAGCCCTGGCGTTGCTCGCGGGTGGGTAATCCAGAATTATTCACGAGCAAAAGCAAGATTATGCAAACGTGTTCATTAGTCTCCAGGAAAAGAGCGGCGTTAGTCTCGTTAACGACGCCACGTTACGTAGGCGCGCGCGCGCGAGCCCTGCCGCTGCCCCTGCTCGGGTGAGCTCGTCCCGGCCGCTCCCAGGGCTCGAGAGCGAGGCCCACGCCGGCGCAGACACCGCCAGGACCCCTCGGCGGCGCCCCGGACCCGCCGGGCCGGCGGGTTTGCTCCCCGGCCGGCGCCGAGAGCGGCCGACCGGGCGTCTGCCAGCCGCGGCCGTGACGCGCCGGACGGCTTCGGGCTGCGTCCCACGCTCGCCCGGCGCCTTCGGGCACTTTGCGGGATAAGCGAGGCAGGTCGGAGGCGGACGGCAGGCGACAGGGGCTCCGGCGAGGGGCAGGCGGCGGCGAGCCCAAAATACCGCCTGGCGCAATGCACGGCACGTGCCTCCCGCGCGGGAGGCTGGGCGGCTCCTTCGTTATTTTCACAAAGAAAATAATTAGTCCCAATCAAGGCAGAAGCTCTTCAGAATTACAGCTCATTAACTGCGCCCCCGTTTGTCTCTTCTGCATGGAAGTCACGCGGCTGGTGAAAATTATAGGGCCCCCGGCGTCGGCACGAAACACCCGCTTGTCCCCGGCGCGGGGACAAAACGCCGGCGGCCCTTGCTCGGCCCGCAGCCGGCCGTGCCCATGGGCGGCTGCTGCGCCCCCCCGGCCCCGGCCGGCCTCCCCGCTCCGTCTTCCGCGCGCCGACGGGCGGCCAAAGAGGGGGAAAAACTTCTTCACGCGGAGTCAAAAAGGGGAGATCCCCGGTGAACAGGAAACCGGACCGCCGGCCTGACGGGCGTCCCGCGCTCGGCCCGCCGCGGCCGTGCCCACGCCGACGGACGGCTGCCTCCGCCGGGCCGCGGGCGCTGCGGCGGCGGGGAACAAGTTGGACTAACGACTTTATTTAGGCACTACTAGATGTTCCCGTCGTGTACGCACCGCTTGCTCAGGCCGTGAGCTACGCAGCAGCCCAGCGGAGCCGCAGAGGGACTCAGCAGCAGCGGCCCCCTGGACGCAGCCGAAATCACAGCCTCCCACTCCGGCTCCTCCCGTCCCCGGGGCCCCTTCCCCGGCGGCGCGGAGCTCATTAAAATACATATCCTCCTCGGGATTCGGCTCGGGCAAGAGTTCGGCGGGCAGGAGAACGAGGCCCCGGGGCGGCGATGGCAAAGCCATCAGCGGGGCGGGGGGGCCCCGACGGCGAAGGGGTCCCCGCTGCCCGGGGGGCTCCCGGCGCGAGTCGCCGGCGGGGATTTAACGGCCTCGTCGGGGCTCTGCGACGATTAAGAGGTTCAGCAGCCACGGGAAGAAAAGGGGGGGGAGAGAGAGAAGAAAAGGGCAGTCACGCTTGACGTGATTTCACCGCAGCGACGCTGCGCTTGCGTTCGATAAGTTCATATCGCAAAAAATATATGTAAGGAAGGTCCAGCCGCGCCAGGCGGAGACGCGGGGACGGGGCTGCCGGCGAGGGCTCAGCTCCAGCCACCGGCCCTCCGGAGGGATAAATCCCTGGGGCGAAACGGCTGGGAAGGGCCCGGCCCGGCGGGAGACGGAGCGCGGGCCCTGGAGAGCCCCCGCCGCCGCCGGGGCGAGGAGGCGCCTGACCTCCCTCGACAGCAAAACCCGCGGGGAGAGGAGCCGGGCTCGGCCGGGGACGGAGACGAGACCCGCGGCCGCCTCGAGCGGGGCGACGCTGCCCTTCGGCGGGGGCCCCTCGCTCCCTCCAGCTCCCACGGGGAGACCTGGGGCCAGCAGACGCCGAACGGAGCCCAAAGGCAGAGCCGGGGGGGGGGGGGGGCGTCCTGCCTCCTCGCGGGAGCCCGCCGCCTCCCGCAGGAGCGCAGCACCCGAACCCCGCCACGAGGGACGGCGGGGGCCCAAACTGTGCCGGGCGAGCGCGTGGATTGGAGGCCCGGCTCCCGGTTCGGTCCCCGGCACCGACCAAACCTCAGCGCTCCTGCGCTTGTGCCCCCCGGCGTGCGGGCTGAGGGCGCAGCCAGCCGGCGGCGGCCGGGGGCAGGCGGCGGGTGCTGCGGGGCCGGCACCCAACGCGCCGCCGCCGACCCCTCGGCCCAATTTCACGGGCCAGAAAGGGCCCGTTCAGCCCAAGCAGGGCCGGGCCGAGCCGCCCCCGCGCCCCCCTGACCCCCCACGGCAGCGCGGCGGGGGGGGGTGGCGGCAGCTCCGGGGTGCCCAGCGGAGCGGCGGGGGGGTCGCGGCCGAGGGGGGGGGGGCGCCAGCGAGCCCCCCCCCACGCACCCCCCAATTAGCGCCCGCCCGCCCGCTGCCGGCCAGCTGGAGCCGCGGGGCAGCGCGCACAACAGCGGCCTCTGAACGGCGCCGCCGAGCGCGGGGGGCCTGGCCCCCCCCTTTCTTTTTTCTTTTTTTTTGGGGGGGGTTCTTTGTTTTGTTTTGTTTTTCTCCCTTTTTCTCTGCTTTCCAAGGTGCTCTCCCCCCCGCCGCGCCGCGGGCTCATTAGCGATGCTGCGCGCCGGGAGCAGATGGCAGACGGCAGACGGGCCGCCGCCGCCGCCGCCCGGCCCAGCCAGACTCGGCCCAGACCCGGCCCCAGACCCGACCCGGCCCCAGACTCGGCCCCAGACCCGGCCCCAGACCCGACCCGGCCCAGACCCGGCCCAGACCCGGCCCAGACTCGGCCCCAGACCCGGCCAGACCCGGCCCCAGACCCGGCCCGGCCAGACCCGGCCCAGACCCGGCCCCAGACTCGGCCCAGATCCGGCCCCAGACCCGGCCCCAGACCCGGCCCCAGACTCGGCCCCAGACCCGGCCCAGACTCGGCCCAGACTCGGCCCCAGACCCGGCCAGACCCGGCCCAGACCCGGCCCAGACTCGGCCCAGATCCGGCCCCAGACTCGGCCCAGACCCGGCCCCAGACCCGGCCCCAGACCCGGCCCGGCCAGACTCGGCCCCAGACCCGGCCCCAGACCCGGCCCCAGACCCGGCCCAGACTCGGCCCCAGACCCGGCCCCAGACCCGGCCCCAGACTCGGCCCAGATCCGGCCCCAGACTTGGCCCCAGACTTGGCCCCAGACCCGGCCCAGACTCGGCCCCAGACTCGGCCCCAGACCCGGCCCCAGACTCGGCCCCAGACCCGGCCCAGACTCGGCCCCAGACCCGGCCAGACCCGGCCCAGACTCGGCCCCAGACCCGGCCCGGCCCCAGACCCGGCCCAGACTCGGCCCCAGACCCGGCCCCAGACTCGGCCCCAGACCCGGCCCGGCCCCAGACCCGGCCCAGACCCGGCCCCAGACCCGGCCCGGCCAGACCCGGCCCAGACCCGGCCCCAGACCCGGCCCCAGACCCGGCCCCAGACTCGGCCCAGATCCGGCCCCAGACCCGGCCAGACCCGGCCCAGACTCGGCCCCAGACCCGGCCCGGCCAGACCCGGCCCCAGACCCGGCCCCAGACCCGGCCCAGACTCGGCCCCAGACCCGGCCCGGCCAGACCCGGCCCCAGACCCGGCCCCAGACCCGGCCCAGACCCGGCCCAGATCCGGCCCCAGACTCGGCCCAGATCCGGCTCCAGACTCGGCCCAGATCCGGCCCCAGACCCGGCCCCAGACTTGGCCCCAGACCCGGCCCCAGACCCGGCCCCAGACTTGGCCCCAGACCCGGCCCAGACCCGGCCCAGACCCGGCCCCAGACTCGGCCCCAGACCCGGCCCCAGACTCGGCCCCAGACTCGGCCCCAGACCCGGCCCAGACCCGGCCCAGACTCGGCCCCAGACTCGGCCCAGATCCGGCCCCAGACTCGGCCCCAGACCCGGCCCGTCCAGCCCGGGCCGCCCCCGCGCAGATGGGCGCTGCGGCCGCCGTGACCGCCCGGGCCATCTGCCGCCCCCCTCGCCGCAGCCGCCCGGGCGATTATCTTTTAAGTCCTGCTTTTACTCCGGCAAGGAGGCTGCCTGGGAGCCCGACCCCCCCCTTCCCCTCCCAAAAGCACCCCCAAACGGCGCCAGGCGCAGAGCGGCTCCCGGCCTGGCCCTGGCTGCAGCCCGCGGGCACGGCCCGGGCGGCCGAGGGAGAGGGGCCAGCGGGCACGGAGGAGCCCCGGCCGAAAGGCGGGGGGACACGGGGCGGCCGCAGAGCCCGGCCGGCGCCTCGCCTGCCAGGCCGCCCGCGCCCGGCGGAGCGCTGCCCGCAGCCGCCCCGCGCTGCCCGTCTGGCTGCGGCTGCGCAGCAGGCGCGGGTTCCCCGGCCCCCGCTTCCTCCCAGCGGCTCTTCACGCGCCTGATTAAGCCATTGGCACTCACATAACTCCCCAAAAGTCAGAAAGGAATGACCTAGCAAAACTCAAAAGCGACCCAAAGGCGTCCTCGCCGTGGCGCAGCCACCGGCCTCCTCCGGCAGGAGCCGTTCCCGGCGCGGCAGGCTGCAGCGCCGGCGCGTCCCAGCGCTCCCGCTGCGGCTGGCCGGCCCCGGCCTCCCGCCCGGAGGGGCTGCCTGCAGACCCCGGCCTCCCCGCTCCCCATCGCCGCCGGGGTCTCGCCTCCGCCGGGCGCAGCCTGGCACGGGCCGGCTCCCCGTTCTTCCTCGGTTTGTTCCTTGCTCGGGCACCGCTGCGCCGGGGGCATGGCCCTGCTGGCGGCTCTCAGACCGCCCCAGCTCGGGGGGCTGCTCGGCGGGCTGTTTGCACGCGCTGGAGCAAACCCCCCCAGCGGCTCCGCAGCAACCGTGCCAGCGCTGCCAGCTCCCAGCCGGCCCAGCTCGGCCCCCGCTCTCGCCCCCGGCAGCCAAAGCAGAACCCGAGATCGTCCGCGGCCCAGCCGAGCTCAGCCCAGCGCGGCCCACCTGCCTGGGGAAGGCCAAACGGAAAAGCCCCCTCTCCCCAACTGCCTCCGTTTTTCCTTTCAGGCTACAAACTGCTCGATAATCCCGGCCCGGCCCGAGCCGGCAGGGGAGGGATTACCGTGCGCTTTTGTCCTAGGATGAAACACGCTTTTAGTAGAGCTTTAACACTCCCAGACTCCCAGCGAGCGAGATGGGAATTTAGACCGAAGAGGCGTTATCTCCGGGAGCAGGGGCACGGTGCCAGCCAGGGCATCACCTCCCACCCGGCCATTTGTGCCTAGGCAGGAGCTAACACGGCACGGGGAGCCGGGGGGATTCGGGCCGGGAGCATCCCCTCCCGCTGCGCCATCCCCGGCGCTCTCCGAAGCCCGGAGCGGAGACCGCGCTCCCGGGGCGAGCAAACCTTCGCCCGTGCCTCGCCAGCGCCGGCCCCGCCAGCGCCTCCAGCGCGGCAGACCGCGGGAGCCGAGGCCGAGCTCGGCAGCTGTCGAGCGCGGGAGAAAGCAGGCATCCAGATGGTCATCTTCATTTTTCATTTGTCTAACCGGCCTCTCCGTCTCCTCCCCGGTGCCAGGCTGCTCCCTGCAAGCAGCTTAATTTGCTCTTAAATGAGCCAGGAATAGTCTCGGGGGAAAAAAAAAAAAAAAAAAAAGGCCGCGCTGATGAGCAGCCTGGGGAAACCTTCAGGAGAAAAACCAGACCCCAAAGCGGAGCCGGGAAGAGAGACGCGAGAGGAGCGGCGCAGCCCTCGGGACCGATCTCCCTCTCGCGCGGGCTGGCGAGCAGAAGCACGCCGCGGGCCTAGCGGCGTTTCGGGAAAGCACGACCTCGCTCGCCCTCCTCCAGCCTCCGGCTTTGGTCCCCGGGCAGGAAACCCCCGTCTGCCACCCGCGGGGCTGCAGCAAACCTCTAACCACCGCCGCGCCTGCCCCGCGCCGGAGGGAAAGCGGCCGCGTGAGGGGGCTGCCGGGGCCGGCGAGACGCTAACGCCTGCGGCGAGCGCGCCGGTGCAGATGGCCGGCCCGCGGGGAATATCACGTAGCCCGTGCCCCGCTGCGCGGCCTTGCTTTCCGGCGACATATGCTGCGAGGAGACAAAAGCCGCGGGGGGGATGGAGGCGGAGAGCTCGCGAGCCCGCGGCGCGGCCCCTCGGGGCACGGCCCCTCGCCCGGCCCTCCAGCAGGGAGGGTTTGCCAGCGCCAAGGTGTGAAACGCAGCAGCCCGGAGGCGCCGGGGCCGGTCCCCCCCCTCCGCTGAGCGCTTCCTCCCCGCTGCGCAGATGGTGTCCCCCTCCCGCCCGAGCGCTTAGTGCTCCGGAAGACACGAGCCCATTTGCATTTGGGAACTTTTAATGGAGCCTGAAAACGCTCCCGTCCTGCGCTTAGCCCAGGCATCGACCCGCGGCCGAGCCGGCGGCCCGGAAACGGGCTCGCAGCCACCGCACGCGAACGTTTGCTGTGAATGATGCTCGTCGATGGGAATTGCTTCATCGCCATGCAGGAGCCGGGCATCCTTCCTGCTGCGCGGGCTCACTGGATCCCCCCGACAGCCTAATTTGATGTTTTATTTCATCTTTCATTGCGAGACATTTAAAAAGCACGGCTCTTTCAAGCCAATTCAGGCAGGAGAGAGCGTGTGCGTGCGTGCGCGGACACACAGCGCGCTCTTGGCTGGTCTGCGGGCCAACATGTGAATAACGTAACCTGGTGCAGGGGGGGAGAGACAAACCGGTGGCTCCTCTCGCGCACCAAGACCGAAGCCGTGCCGAATGCCCTCTGCGGAAATGAGATCTGCTCTTCCCGTTTGGAAGGCTAAGCGGTGTCTTTTTCAATTTCCTAATCGGATTGATCACAATCAGCGAGACGGGCGATTTCGCGCTCGTCCCTAACAAAACCCGCCGGGGCGGCTGGGCCGCCGAGAGCGGCGGCTGAGAGGCGGCGTTGCCGCGGCCGGCACGCAGGCTCAGCTTGCGCCACCGCCCTGCAGACCAAGCGGCTCTCCTCTACCGACCCATCCTGCTCGTGAAACTTTTGGTCGCTCCCCACACTGGGTGGGGAGCAGCCAACAGCAACAATAGGGAACCCGCGAAAGCCTCATTTCCTTGGAAAACCAGTGCAAAGCGGGTATTTTTAACCAATATTAAGACACCGACAATAAAAGCGCTCCGAAGCGGAGCGGAGCTACTGTGGAGCAGCAGAATCCACAGGGATTCTTGCACGCCTGGCAGCACTGCCGTGCCCCTCGGGGGCTAACAGCCCCTGCACCCCGTTTCACGGCTCGTGCCCCCGCTCCACTGCCGGCAAAGCCCGTGGCATCGGCCAGCGGGTCCCTGGGCCCGGCCGGGACAGGGCGGACGGGCACCAGCCCTGTGCACCAGCCAGCGCTGAGCTGGTGTTGCGCTGCACGGCAGAGCCCCGTGCCCAGCGGGCACCGCTCGGCGGGGCGAGCTGGGGGCACGGGAAGGCCGTGCCCTCCCAGAGGGGCAGAGCAGCGGGAGACGTGCCTGCAGCAAAGCGTCGGCCGCTAGCCGGGTGCCCTGGAGGGAATCAGAGCCAGGGCTGCCTCGGTCCCCTCGCTGCCCGCTGGCACCTGAGCAGCCGTGGCCTCGGGGCCACGTGCCCCCAGGGGAGACATCAGCATCGCCTCCTGCACCCAGGCAGCGGAGGTCGCACCCTGCCCGGGCATCGCCTTCCTGAGGGCTCCCAGTGGGTGCCTGGCGAAGGGGGGATGCAGAGGCGAGATGCTCAGCAGGACACGCGCTCCTCGGGGCCTGCACAGCGGGGACGGTCGCTTGGACTCCGGCCGGGGGTGCCCACACTTTCTCGGGTGCCCTCAGGGGCCCAGCACGAGATTTCCAGGACCCTCATCCTGCTCCCCCCGGAGGCAACCAGCTCTCGGGGTCAAAGCACCCGCCGAAGCCAGGGTTCCCCAACCCGCTCTCCTCCGGAGCGGCTCTCCCCCGGCGGGTGCAGCCCCTAACGGGGGGCATCCAAGATCCCCCAGGCCGAGGGGGTCCCTCCAAGCCCCCCAGCCCCTAAGGAGGGGGAGGTGAAGAGCCGGGGGGGGGTCTCTGCAGTCTCGCCCAGCCGGTGTGGGGAGGGGATAACACTGGGGGGGGGTAAGGGGTCCCCCTTACCTGGGCAGCGGCTTGCGGGCCGTGATGCTGGCCACGATGATGCTCTCGGGCCGCGGCGTGGCCACGGCCTTGAAGGTGCCTCGCCAGAACTTCTCGAAGAGCTGCTTCTCGCCCTGCTCCGCGCTGGCCATGGCCCCGGCCCGGCCCCCCCGGCCCGGCCCGCCCGGCCCCGCCGCTCTCCGCGGTGCTGATCGCTACATCCCGCCCGGCCCGGCCCCGCCGCCGCCGCCGCTGCTGCCCGGCCCGGCCCGGCCCGGCCCGGCTCGGCTCGGCTCGGCTCGGCTCGGCTCGGCTCGGCCCGGCTCGGCCCGGCTCGGCTCGGCCCGGCCCGGCCCGGCCCGGCCCGCGGGGAGCGTGTGCGGCCGAGCCGCCCCCGCCGCCGTTTTGTGCCGGGCGAGGCGGGGAAAGGGGCCGGGCCCGGCGGTGCGTCCGCCCCGGCACCGCCCCGCGCCCGCCCCGGCTCCAGCCCCGGCTCCAGCCCCGGCCCCGGCTCCAGCCCCAGCTCCGGCTCCAACCCTGGCTCCAGCCCCGGCCCCGGCTCCAGCCCCAGCTCCGGCTCCAGCCCTGGCTCCAGCCCCGGCTCCAGCCCCAGCTCCGGCTCCAACCCTGGCTCCAGCCCCAGCTCCGGCTCCGGCTCCAGCCCCGGCCCCGGCTCCAGCCCCAGCTCTGGCTCCAGCCCCGGCCCCGGCTCCAGCCCCAGCTCTGGCTCCAGCCCCGGCCCCGGCTCCAGCCCCGGCCCCGGCTCCAGCCCCGGCCCCAGCTCCGGCTCCAGCCCCGGCTCCAGCCCCAGCTCCGGCTCCAGCCCCGGCTCCAGCCCCGGCCCCGGCCCCAGCCCCGGCCCCGGCTCCAGCCCCGGCCCCGGCTCCAGCCCCAGCTCCGGCTCCAGCCCCGGCTCCAGCCCCGGCCCCGGCCCCAGCCCCGGCCCCGGCTCCAGCCCCGGCCCCGGCTCCAGCCCCAGCCCCGGCTCCAGCCCCGGCTCCAGCCCCGGCTCCAGCTCCGGCTCCAGCCCCGGCTCCAGCTCCGGCTCCAGCCCCGGCCCCGGCTCCAGCCCCGGCCCCGGCTCCAGCCCCAGCTCCGGCTCCAGCCCCAGCTCCGGCTCCAGCCCCAGCTCCAGCCCCGGCTCCGGCTCCAGCCCCAGCCCTGGCTCCAGCCCCAGCCCCGGCTCCAGCCCCGGCTCCGGCTCCAGCCCCAGCCCTGGCTCCAGCCCCAGCCCCGGCTCCAGCCCCGGCCCCGGCTCCAGCCCCAGCCCCAGCTCCAGCCCCGGCTCCGGCTCCAGCCCCAGCCCCAGCTCCAGCCCCAGCTCCGGCTCCAGCCCCGGCCCCGGCTCCAGCCCCAGCTCCGGCTCCAGCCCCGGCCCCGGCTCCAGCCCCAGCTCCGGCTCCAGCCCCGGCTCCGGCCCCAGCTCCAGCCCCAGCCCCAGCCCCGGCCCCGGCCCCGGCCCGCGGCGGGGAGGACGGGCAGTGCCGCCCCCTCCGGGGAAGGGGGTGCAGGAGCCGCCTCTTCCCCCCCCCGAGCCTTGGGGCAGATCGCTCAGGGAGGTCTCAGCTCCCTCCTGCCCCTCGGCAGCTCCTCCTGCCTCCGCTCGGCTTCGGCAGCCCCTTCACGCATCCCCCCCGGTCCCCATCTTGTCCCTTCGCTGTCCCCAGGGTCCCCCCCCCACCCCGCTCTTCCCCCGTCCGCAGCCCGGCAGCCGCCCCCCGACCGCAGACACCCCCTCGCCTCGCGCCCCGCGCTGCCCCGCTCCCCGGCTGCCAGCTCCCGGGCAGCGGCAGCGAGGCCTCCCGTCGCGGCCAAACGACGTCTGCCGCCTGACGCCAAGCACGGGCGAGATATCCCCTCTCCATCCCTCTCTCCTCTGCCGGCCCGGCTGCCGGGGGTTCAAAGATGCCCAAAGCGCCGCTTCTCCCCGCTCTGCAAAGGCGCAGCCTGCCCGCCGACGGTCCCCGTCCCGCCAGGCCGCTGCCCGCCCTCTCCCCTTGCCCAGCAAGGGGCCGCAGTTATTGCCGGGAGCCGGCTGACGCGCCAGCCGCCGCGGGCCGCCTGCCTGGACGCGCTCCCAGCCGGCAGCAGGCTGGGGACGAGCGCAAGCAAGAGCTGCGGGGGGTTTTGCACCGAGCCAGCGGGGCCGGCTCAGCTCCGGGGCCGCTCTGCAGCTGCGTGCTGGCAGGAGCAAGGAAATACATTGGAAAGATGTTGTTTTTTTCTCCTTGGCCAAAGGTCAAGACCCGACAGCCAAGGAAAACAGGCAGGATGGAAGGTTTCCCACTGGGGAAACCTTTAGTTTTTGCCTGCTCCCAGCGGTTGACTAGACTCGGGCCAAGAGCGAGGAGAGCTCAGAGCAACCGGCTCATCCGGCCAAGGGAACAAGTAGCGCAGGGGCATGGAGAGCTGTCTGCCTGCCACTGGTCCGTGCTGGGACCTGCGCTAGGGGGGAATTTTGGAAGACCCTCCCCCCCCAAATCTTTTCCTATTTGACAGCTGTGGTCCCTCATCCCTCCCTCTGCCGGCAGTGGGGTCCAAGCCGGCTCAGAAAGCGAGATATCACCTCCTAGGGAAGGACTAGACCTGCCTGATCACCGGGGCTGGGCTTTTGGGGAGGGGAGGGAAGGGCTGGGGTGGCACAAGTGCAGCAGGATGATTTTCTTTAGCCTTCTGCCTCTGTTCCAAGCACAATAAAAATGTCTTTAGGAGAAAATGCTTCTTGTACCAGATGCTTTGAAGCACAAGTAAAAGCTGGTGACCTTGGATGAATGAGACTCTCTCTATTGTGCTTTGGAAAGCCGCACAATACATTTATGTAAGCAGCTCCAAGATAATGGAGCCAGGAACAATAGGCAGTAGGGGTTGAGAAAGAAGGGGGGAAAAAAAAAGTCACAGAGAAACTCGATTGCTTCCTTGCGATAAACACAAAATTAGCAGAAGGGAGCACAGTGGCTGATGACAGCGTTTCGCCTCCCAAGTCTTCCTTCCCCGTCCCACCAAGCGGCCTGCGATGGCCGGGGAGGACGAGCTGAGCAGCAGGGAGCAGCTCTCCGCAGCGAGACGCCGCGGCTCTGCCGGCTCCTCCGATGACGCGCCCAGGAGCCCGCGCTCGCCCAAGGGAACCACGGCAAGCAGCTGGGGCGAGGAGCAGGCCCGGCACTGCGGACGTGCCCCAGCCCGAGGGCAGCGCAGGGGTGCCGCCGGCTGCTCTCTGCATCGACCGCAGCAGCTCGTTTTTTAAATGAGCTGGTAGAAACCCTCTTGGAGTCCCCAGCGTGGAGGACACCTGGGTGACAAGTGCCTCCTCTGAACCCTCCGGCCACCCGCGCTGACACAAGGAGCCCAGCAGCTCCAGCTGAAGAGCCAAAGGCACGTTCAGCACGATCCCCATCAGCAAAGATACGGGGAAGCGGGTGCGTCGCGGGGAGAGACAGGGGCAGAAGGACGTGGAAGGGCTCAAGGAAGGAAAGGGGCCGGCCGAGCCGTTTGGCCAAGCGCAGGCACCGCCTCACGGCCCTTTGCGCTCTTGGTGGCCACCACCCGCGTCCCCCGGCCCAGAGCCACCACGTGCAGCGTTTCCCGGAGAACGTGGCCCCGCAGGCAGTGCCTGGTGCCACGGCCGCGACCGGCCTGCTCTTCCCCGGGCTCCCAAATTGAGTTAGTGACCAGAGGGGCTGAAGCAAACGCCGCTCGGCCGGCGGGAGGGGAGGGAAGCAGCCCGACGGGGCAGCCGGCGGCGCCCAGGGACGCGGGGCCCTGGCTTTGGGTGGCTGCTCGCGCCTGGCGGCAGCACAAAGCTGCCTACGCTCAAGAGGTCCCCGAGGGAAGGGAAAGGAAAAGATGCGTTTAACTAGGATTGCATTTTAATCTCTTCCCCCTTCCAGAGAGAAGAAAGCAGCGTTCGTCCTGGAGCTGGGTAAATATCGCGGGTTTTTTTTTCTTCCCGATCTGTGATTTTTTTTCTTAAATCCTTTAGCCTGCGCGCTAGATTGCGGAGCCTGAGCGCGCCCGGCCCGGGGCCTCCGCGCCGCCGAGCACCGCTCCTGCAGAGGCAGAGAAAGCAATGCGCGGCTTTGGCAGGGTTCATTACACCTCGAGAGTCGATAACGAGAGACCGCGAGCGCCCGCCGCTCGGTACCCCCCCAGCAGCCTCCCATTACACCCTCCGCTAAGCCGGACCCGACCGGCAGCGGGTGGGTTTCCGGCCGCGGGCTGTACTGCTGCTCAGTGCGTTGGCGTCTCTCCCGGCCGCTTACGCCCGCCCCGAGCGGCTTCAGGAGCACTCGGGGTTAAGCAGCCGTTTCCCGCTGAACGGGAAAGCCGCCGGGCGCCGGAGCCCCGGCACCGGCTCCGCGGGGTCGCGCCGCCGGCCTGCGCGCCCGCCGGAGGACGACCGAGCAGGCAGCGAGCGGGGCGCTCCCAGCGCCGTCGCAGCCTCGCTCCCGCGGCAGCCGGGACACGAAAATCCAGAGAACCCGGAGCGTGGAGGAGCTGGTGGGGATTCACCGCCGTTTTAGGGTACGGCGCTACCCTCGGCAGCCGGGCGTCCCGGGGGGGTGCTGGCCGGCCGCACCGGGGACCGGCCGGGGCCGAGGCGCCGCGCGCTCGGCACCAGCAGCCCTGCGCCGCCCCCGCCCTGGGCGCAGGGGAAAACTGCGCCTGCTGGCAGCGGGATTTGGTGGGTGGTTTTTTTAACATCCATTTAGGCAACTGCAATAAATCCTGTGCAGCCTCTGGTCTCCGTCGAGTTAGACACGATTTAGCTCGGAGAAGCAGGAGCAGCGTCTCGGCCCGGCCTGCAGACAGCGCGCGGGCACGGCCGCGTCGGATCACAGCTCCCCGCTCGACGCTGCAATTCGTGCGACCATATGGAGGAAAGACTTGGCATGCGTTCCCCAGAAGCCCTTTATATACATATATACATGTGTATATATATCTCTATATACCCACACATTTATTTTTAAAGTGTGATTCACCAGGGCAGCCAGGAACCCGAATGGGCGGCACAGATCCCCGCTCCCACGTGGCGGCAACGCGACCCGTCGGAGAGGCTGAAGGAGGCCCTGGTCCCCCCCTCCGGCCACCGAACTGCCCTGACGGCCGGGAGCCCGGCAGCCGCGTGGAGGACGGACGGACGGACGGACTCTCCGCTGGGGCCGGGGCTGGGGCAGCGCGCCGCAGGAGAGCTGCGGGCTGAGAGCGTCTCCCGTCCCGCAACCGCACGCGGGACATCACGCCAGCCCGGGCCCTGCCCAAACCTGACGGACAGACAGACGGACGGCGGGGCCCACCCGGCCGATCCGCTCCCCGAGCCAGTGCACGCCGGCTCAGCAGCGCCCGGGCCCGGCTGCGCCACTGCCTTTACGAGTGCGCGTTAAGCCAGACACGCACCATAAACCCCAAATAGCGGCACGGGAGCTGCAGCCCGTCTGCTCCCAAACCCAGGGCCTCCTGCGGCAGCAGCAGCAGCAGCAGCAGGAGCAGCAGCAAGAGCAGAAGCAGCAGGAGCAGGAGCAGGAGCAGGAGCAGGAGCAGGAGCAGCAGGAGCAGCTGCCACCTCGGCTGCCTGGTCCCACGCTGCGTCAGGAGAGCGGGAGCTTTGACGAAGCAAAAGCCGCTCAGCCCCGTCACACAGCAGAAGGAGTCTGGACCACAAAGCCGAAGACAAACGGGGTCCCCGCCGCCCCTGTGTTTTGGGTCGCTCATCCCGAAAAGCCGCTGCAAGGTGGTGGCCAGGGCTGATGCTTGGAGGCAGCCACCCTCGCGGGGAGCCGGCTGCGGGAGGCGAGGGGAGGCGCTGCTGCTGCTCCCGACGGGGAGAAACCGCCCACGAGCGACTCTTATCTCCTGCTTTATTAATCTAATTACAGCCTAGTGTTGGTTGTGTAATCGGCAGATTAATTGCACTTCGCTCCAGGTAAACAGCCTGTGGAAACACTTCCCTGGTCAAACACTCTTTTTACTCGCTATTCAGCGGCTGCTGGATGTTTTTAAGCGGGCAGCCCGCCGGCGGGCCGAAAGGGAAGCAAAACCGCGGGGAAGGCGCCAGCGCCCGACGGGCCGATTCACCCCGGCGGGCTCAGGCAAACCCTGCTTAACGCCGCTCTGCTCCATCATCCCTCGGAGAGCCCCGCGCAGTCACGGCTCCCGGCAGAAGCGGGCTCAAATCAACACGTTGCAATGGAAATAAAGACACCCTGTCGGACGAGAGGCCACCGGCAGTAAACATGGGTTGAAACGAAACTTCCCGCCATGCTGCTCCGCTTCTAACTCCTCTGCCCCGGGCGAAGCTGCCGGTGGAAAGCGGCAAAGACGCGGCAAGAAGCAGCGCGAAAGCCCAGGGCCGGCTTACTAAATCCTGGCTGAGAGCGGCGCTCCGCTTGGCAGGCAGGGCCGGCTCGGGGTGCCGTTGTGGCTGAGCGTGTGGGTGGTATGGGGACCCCCAGAGCCACCGCGGGAACACCCTGAGGGACCCCCAGAGCCACCGCGGGAACACCCTGAGGGACCCCCGAGAGCCACCGTGGGAACAGCCTGAGGGACCCCCGAGGGAATGCCTCGAGGGGCCCCCAGAGCTGCCACAGGAACGCCCCAAGAGGGTCTCTGAGAGCCACCGCAGGAGCACCCCAACAGGGACCCCGAGAGCCACCGTGGGAATGGCCCAAGAGGGTCCCCGAGAGTCACCGTGAGAAAGCCCCAAGAGGGTCCCTGAGAGCCACCATGGGAACGCCCCAACAGGGACCCCAAGAGCCACCGCAGGAACATCCCAACAGGGACCCCAAGAGCCACCATGGGAATGCCCCAACAGGGACCCCAAGAGCCACCGTGGGAACGCCCCAAGAAGGACCCTGAGAGCCACCGCAGGAGCACCCCAACAGGGACCCCAAGAGCCACCGTGGGAACGCCCCAAGAAGGACCCTGAGAGCCACCGCAGGAGCACCCCAACAGGGACCCCAAGAGCCACCGTGGGAACGCCCCAAGAGGGTCTCTGAGAGCCACCGCAGGAGCACCCCAACAGGGACCCCAAGAGCCACCGTGGGCCGGGCCCCGCCGTCGCCCCGCGGGGCAGCAGCGTGCGAGAGCCGGCGCGCTTCGACCCAGCGCTTGGCCAGCTGCGCAGCCAGGTGCTCTCCTGGAAGAGAGAGAAACGCCCGACAGCAGGTAGCTTACAGCAGCCCCGGCTGTCGGCCGGGCATCGGCCAAGGCGGGCAGCACAGCAGGCAGCGCCGAGCGGCGAGGCGGCCGAGAGAGGCACAGCAGGCAGGCCGGCGGGCGCTCCGCGGAGCCCCGAACCCCAGGCCCCCGGGGCGGCTCCCGACTCGATCGCCTGGGTCTGACGAGCAACTAAGCGCGTCGGCGGGGAACCAGAGCGGAGGGGTGGCGAGCCCGCGGGGACCGGGCAGAGCCGCGGCTCGCGGCCCCTCCGGCCGCGGCGCGGGGCGAGGAGCACCCGTGGGTGCCGGCGGCCTCGTCGGAGGCTTCCTGGGGACCGGAGGAACTCAGCGCTGCGACCTCGCCTCCCTTTCTGCCGCCCCGGAGATAACCACGCTCTCCCGCTGCCTATCGCAAGAGACTGCTGCCTACGGGCCTCTATGAGCTGTGTCTTTAACACGGCGCTGGGATAGCTGCCCTCTAAATCCTTAAGAACAGATTTACAGACCAGCTATTGCTAGCGTTACAGGCTGCTAATAAATCAGTTAAAGCTGCATTAAAAATAATAAAAAAAAAACAACCAAAACCACGTATTCCCCCACTTTACGGCGGCATTACCAGCGCACCCAAAGCGGCGCGAGCCAGGGTGCCGCAGGCGGCGGCTGCAACCGGCCTGGGCAGCGGCCGCGGCGGCGCCGAGAAGGCCCGGCGAAACCTCGCGCTCGTCACGCCGGGGAGGAGCGCGACGGCTCGACGGCGGCCGCGACCCACGGGACGGTGCCCGGGGCCCCTTCGCCGCTACAGCGGGGCGCCCGGGGGCCGCAGCCGCTGCAGGCGCGTGCCCGGGTGCGAAGCTGCCGGTGCATCCCCCCCCCCCCCCGGCCCCCGCGTTTCCAGCAGCGGCGGTGGGATGGGGACCGCCCGCAGTCCCGCGCGGTCCCCCACCGATCGGAGCCGTCCCCCCGCGCACCACGGGAGACCTTGCCTGCCTTCCCGGGCGCAGCCGGCCCCCTCCTCCCCGGCACCGACGGGCCCCGCTGCCAGCGGGAGGGCGGCCGGACCTCGGGGGGTGCTAGTTATTCCTGGCGTTATCTGCGCAGGCTGATAAGGTTTTCATTAATAAACTTGGAGAAGGGGAAGGGAGGTGGCGATGGAGCAGGGGAAGAGGCAGAAGCCAGGTGAGGGCTGCAAATTAACCACAACCACCAGCAAAACGCCATCAGGTGCGGGGAGCAATTAGGGGGCCAGGTACCAGTGGTGGCAGCCCGGGGGGGGGGGGGGACGGGGGGACACTAATTAAGCTGCTGAGCCTGTCCCTGGGTGGCTTCGTTGTGCGAGCGGCCTCATAATTCATGAAATGTTGGAAACAAAATCGTTACTAATCTTTCATACACAGGGCCTTATTAAACCCGCTATCTGCCCTTCTTTAATAGCAAGGAGATAAACCCGGGCCAGCCGGGGAAGCAGGGCGAGGGAGATGCATCACCAAGTTACAGCCTGGCTTTTAAAATAAACACCCAGGCCCCCGTGCGTGCCGGGGCCCCGCAGCCCGGCCGTGTCCCCGCGCAGCTGAACTCCGATGGCCACGGCGGGGACAGAGCGCGGGACCTGCTCTCCCGCGAGAGCCCTGCGCCGGCGGCGAAGCCGGAGCTCCGGGGCCTCCGGCAAACTTCAGCCGCAGAGGAGGAGAAGGGGGAGAGGGGAAAGGTGCAGAGCGGGTTGCTTTTCTGCGCTGCATGGGAGCCGAGTCCTTAGGTGGCTCTCTTGAAGCAGCGGCGTGACAAAGGCAGCGGGAGCCCCGTGCAGGCGAAAGGACGATATTTCCTGAGGCAGCACAAGGTGCCGTGGCAGTAAATATTTAATTAGGAGTCAAACTGCTTGACCAAGGAGTTTTGCCTGCAGAGATTTATCAGACACAAGCTTCATCTGTTTGAAGAAGCAAGTGGCTCATCAGGAAGCGTTTCTTTCTGCTCGAAACTAGGAGCCTGAATCAACACATGGAGCTAACCGAGACGAGAGCAACGCAGCGGATCCCCGTGCTGGGACAAGGCAGGCGGGTTGCCTCCCGCCCTGAGCGGCGCTCCAACAAGCAGCGACGGAGAGGGGGAAAGGGAAACCAGCACATACACACAAACCCAGAGATGGCACAAATTTTGCCCGCTGAAGCCTACCCAAGCCAGAACTTAGCCACTAGCACCATTGCTGTGACCACAGGACTGATCCACCACCCACCAGCGAGCCCAGGGCTCTTCTGGGCATCTACTAGTGCCCAGGGCTCAGGAGAGCCAGACGAAAGGAGGCTTTCAGCCAGAAACTTCAGTTCAATGGAGGGGGAAAAAAGGCCAAATCAAGTTTCACCTCTTTGATACTTAAGGAGAAAAAACTCCTGTTGCAAAAGCTTTCCTGAGGGCACAGACAAGTCTGTTCGCAAGCATAAATCTCCTGAAGGGAGAAGTGATGAATAGGACCAGAAGAGAGGCTTTGATCTGTTAGAAGAAATTTTTCCAGCAAAACCTTCTCTGGGAAGGTTTCCTAAGCAGGATGAAAATTAAGGACAGAGTTACTAACTGTCTCATGCGAGGGAGAATTTTACCCTGAATCAGTGCAATCCACTCCTCTGTTACAGAGGCTGGTGCCAGAAGCAGTGCCAGGCACCAGGGCAGGTGAAGCACATCTTGCACCACTGCATGCAGGATCTTGGTCGTCCCTTTTGGCTCCAGCAGATACAGCACCTTGACCCACCCGAGGCATCGCTGCCTTGCTTCGGATTTGGACAGACAGCACCTATATCACTGCCTGTCTGGATGTAGGAGCCATGGCCACAATCTATCTTCCATCCCCCTCCTAAGCACAATGGGGTGGGAGGGTCTAAAATCCTCTTGGCTTCCCTCAACAAACCAATACCAAGACGTGTAGGTTTTGGTGGAAACCTCCCAGCCACGTGTGCTGACGTGGGGAGAGCATCAGGTGTGCAAGGTGAGCTGGGCACAAACAGCACATCAGCAGCTTGCGATCCAATGAAACACAGCCCAAAATCCTGTGAGGAGCAAGGGACACGTCGACTGCTTTATACACCTGCAAACGATCAGCTGGTAAGTCAAGCCTACGTTCAAGAAGTCACTAATGTTTAAGGAGCTGAAAACCCAGCGAATGATCGATGGAAAACCGAGCGCTTCTCCACATTGAGCTGAGTTCAAATGTGATCTCCAGTGCCCCCGAGGCATTTGCAGTGCAGCTCAACCAGTGTCCTGGATGGCAAGGACTGCAGCAATTTATAACTCTTCTCTGCCCCAAAGCCCTTTCCTCCTTCGTCCTGGCTGCACTGGCACCAGTCAGAAACGGCTCTCCGGTTCCCATTTAACACGGCAGGGAATTACTGGCCTCTCGTAAGAGGGAAGGTTTCATCATTTCCTTCAAGGTGATAAAGTGCTACTTCTGCAGCATATCTTATGCCGAGCAAATCACGCGCCACAAATTCAGTCAGGTCTAACAAGACTAGACGCAGCCCAAGCAGATTCACCTCCAAGTTTCCTCTCCTCTGCCAGCTCCTGCAAGCGTCAGCACCTGAGGTACCAACTGCCTGGATCAGACTGCACCATCGCCAGGGTGAAACGAGGAGGGACAAGTCCACCCAGGGCTGCAAGAGGAACAAAGCCATGGGAGCAAGCAAGAGGCCGGGACGAGCCGCCCCGGGACAGAGGGCGGCCCAGCCACAGCACAGTGATACGCAGCATAAACCTGCACTGAGTCACATGAGATACTGCTCCACTGGTGCAAGCTGCGGTCTGCAACAGGCTGCGTCCACAACACACAAACGTCGCTCTACTCCAAACCCTCTGAAAAGAAGGCAACGTGCAGTAATGTTGGGATTTATCTGGGCCTTAGGATTTAGGCTGGAGGAAGTTGGGAAGATGGGCGTGATTAGAGCATCTAGCTGTCTTGGGTTCCTCCAGAAATCCCAGCCTGACTGGGGGAGGGGAGGAACCTCATGCTTCACCCTGCTAGGGTCTCCTTTCTCATCCCTTATTGCCTGCCTTCTCAGTAAGGGAAGCAAAACTTTTCTCCAGGTACTCCTGGTGATAGCAGTGACCTGCCCTGCTTGGCTGTAATTAGCTTCAAAACCACCAAAAAACTGCACAGCTGGAGAATATAAGAACCCCCAAAATTTAACTGAGCTGCAAGAAAGCAAGCAAAATCCATCATGACTAATCATTTGCTCTTAATTGTCAGAAAAGATGGATTGATGAAAGGAGTTGGTAAGCAGACCGATAGGATGACTGTTCTTAAAGGCAAGCACTGTAGCAGAATCCAAAAGCAAGACTTTTCATAATCCATGGGCTGTTAATTATGTAAACACAGGTCCCTTGGAGCTGCCTGAGTGAAGATTAATTAGTTTTTGAAATAATAGCTAAATTGATACTGGGAAGGAGTTTAGGTCCCAAACTAATAGCTGAAAATTAGCCATCCTGTTTCTCCCTTTCTCTTTGCAGTGTTCAGAAGGACATTTGTCTCTGTTGCTTTTTCAGAAAAGGGCCATTAATCAAATCAGCAGATGGTCTTTCCCAAATCTGTGATGTTGCAAAAAGACAAAGCCAAAGAGAAGGAGGAAGCAATCACCCACAAGCATTAGGAGAAAGAAATCCTGAAACCCAGCGATTAGCAACTACAGAGACTGCTTCCACAGAGAGCTGAATCTGTTCAACTAGAGTAACTTTCCTGGAGATGAGGAATGTCTCCAGTGAAAACTAGGTAGCTACAGGAAAGGAATTTGCCTGTCTTCAAAACGAGGCACCAAAACTAATCCCAGAGACCAGGATTTGGGTCTCCTGGTTCAATCAACATTTAAGGTCACCTCCTGCCAAAGCTTCCCCCACGACGGGCCACATATAAGGACATGTTCCCACGTGCTCTTGGAGATGTAATGGGGGCTACATGCAGGTTAGTGTGTCCGTCAGTCAAGATACTCACAGAATTGCCCTCTCCCACACGGTTGCATATCTCTTAGGACACGCAGGAACACGGTATCTCTGACAGCTCTGCTGTCACATGTGGTTGAAACCAGCCAGGCTCAAGAGATGTCAAGGGCACAGCAATACAGACAAGCACACAGCCTGATGGCACATGTCTTGTTCCCTCAGAAAGTGATCCAGCAGGAAATTTCAGCTCCCCCAAGCAGCCCCCCAGTCTTCCCTGCCTCTGCAGCATCCAACCCTTCCTTACGGACAGTGTCTGCGGTCGTGTGAGTGCGCAGCCTTCATCACCCTGCAAGGGAGGAGGCCGGCACAAAGAGGCTCGGAGCCAGTATCAGCGCAGGTGGTGCACATCAGCAGAACTCCACTGCCAGAGAGCAATCCTGCCTTCCCTCCCTGCTCAGCCTCCTACTGCACTTCCAAGAGGAAACACAACTTCTCTTGGTCATTTTCTGTCCCTGCTGCAACTTACACCTTTACAGGGCACCCTGGGAAATCAACTTTGTGTCATGGCAAAGCAAAAGAGCAGCCAGCTGAAAGCTGAAGTATTAATCTCACCCAGCTCCACTTGCAGAGCCTGTTGTGTCTTGAAAGAGTGTCTGCTCCATAAAATATGCACAGCTGACATGCGTGAAACCCTTTGCAACATTTATTGATGTACATTACCTTGGATTTTATGGCATAATAAATAACAGCGGAGAGGCAGACACCCATCCCCTAATCACAGTCTGCACCACATCGCCCACCCAGTGTGGCTTCTCGAACCGAGAACTGCAGAGAACATCTTCCTTGGAATATCATTACTCAGAAATGCTGCCAGCAACTCGCATCTGAACAGCGGAAAGGTCACGCTCCCAGGCAGGGCAGCCAAGATCTTATTTCCTTTCCTGGGGACCTGCGCAGGGGCCTTTAATAAAGGGGCATCACCAGCTACTATAAAACATCCTTCCAAGCTGTGTATTATCTTCGGCACCAAAAAGCTACAGCCAAGTGGGAGGCAGAATTTGCTCCCCTGCGCTGGGTGGTTCTTACCCCTTGGTGAGGGAGGAGCAGGAAGGACCCCACCAACATCTGCCAGAGCCACAGTGCAAACCTCGGACCCTCTCCATGCACATGATGAGCTACCTACAGTGGCCTTTGCAACACGGGCGTCCACCACTGTGACTATACGCCACCAGCCTGCTTTGATCTCAAAGTGGAGGCTGTTGACAATCAGATCTGCTCCTGATTTATACCACTTGTCAGGAGGATCAAACCTCGGTGGCTTGATATGCTACAGAAGAGGCTTAAACAGAACGAGGAGGAAGAGGGATCCTATTAGATCAGGAGAGCAGACAGCAGGCCTGTAACAGAGGGAAGCCACTCCATCTCTGGGAGGCTTGGTTTATCATCGCAGGTCTCAGACAGCACAGAGTACCTACCGCAGCGTCAGACAGTGAGCAGCAAACATCTCGTTAGCAACGGCAGGGCTCCCGCAGCTCCGCCAGCCGCGGCTGAGCCGGCTCTGAGCAGGGAACGCAACTGCGCTCCTGGCAGCGGATCAAAGGCAAGGCATGGAGAGGGTGGAGGAACACACCATGCAGCTGTGGGTCTACTGGCATCCTCCAGACTTTGGGCTGCCTAGCCTTGTGGTCTCACTCCACTGCAAAGCCTTAGCTAGATTAATTGCTCACACCACGGGCAAGAAAAGTTAAGTGACTACCGTCTCCTTGGCCATTACTCTGATTTTTCATCCTTCACTTGCTATGAATAAAAAAATGACAGCGAGAGTGTCAGCCCCCCAGCCCAGGCCAGCTGCAGCATGCAGGCGGCAGCACAGCATCCATTGTCACCAGGCAAAATCCAAAACAGGGCACTGAGTGCCCATTGTTCACTTTGCCCTTCACTGTCCAGCAAGCCATTGATTTATCTCCAGATGCTGGGAAGAAGCACAGCTCATGAGTGACCCTTAAACAAAATAGCAGCACATCTCCCTCAAGGAAGGGCCAGGTCCTGCTCAAAGTCTAGAGGTGCCCCTCTTCTCCTGCAAAGGGGCCAGGAGCAATTCTTGACACGGGCGTCATCAGCGCTGCTCTGGCTACAGGCTTGCTTGGACTAATCTCATCGACAGAAACACACACCCTCAGCTGGGAAAGGAGGATACTTCTGTTACGAGGTTTTGAGGTGCCTCCACCTAAACCAGACATGAGGGGAGCCCCAGAGCTATTTTTCAGGAGCAGTTACAGAGCTGGCTTGGAGATGTTCTGAAAGTACAGCATCCATGCCACATCCTCCCGTCTTCAGCAAGGTGCCAAGGAGCAGTGCTGGCTCCTGCACAGGAACCCGGGGCCCAGCTCTACTTGGACATCTCCATGCCTGGTGGTTTCAGCACTGGCTCTTCTCTCTTTCACCTTCCATGTTCTCCCTGTCTGATTCCTCACTGTCCGCAAGTGCGAATACCAGCTTCCCCGGGCTTCTCCAGCCCAGCTAACACTGTGGGGAGAGCACACAGTCTTTTCTCTGGATTCCCTTTCAGCTATTTTCTAGCCCCAGGAGGGAGCTAGTTTTTCATCCCTTTTTACAAGGTGATTAAATGCTGCATTTGTAACACATTTCATTCTGAGAAACAAATTATGTAAAATACACTCAGTGGGATCTAATGAGAACTGATATGATCAGATAGCAATAGGGACTCTACTTCCAGGATTTGCTTTCCAAGTGTTGTGACAAGCTGCCTGCTGGCCTGCTCCAGCCCAGGATGGCAGGTCTCCACCATGCACAATGCAGAGCTCTGACTGATCTGGCTGTTGCTGTTTTCTGGCAACCTCAAAGCCTGTAGCTCCTGGGAAAACAGCTGGCTGGTTGCACACACACATCTGCCAGGCCTTGTGCTGGGTTGCCCTTGCTCCGCTCACGTGCCCAACAGCGCAACACAGACTAGCCTGGATGAGGCTCAGCCATTGCACAGCACAGCCCTGGAGATCCAGCAGGTCTGGCTCTCTTATTGTTGCTTGCATGAATGCTCTCTTGAGCTTTTCAGAGCTCTTCTGTGCCTACTAGCCATGCCACACCACTCCTGGGCAGTGCTGGAAGAAGAGCATCTGGATGAGGCTTCACTTTCTGCCAGGGGATACGCTACCTGCCACCAGCCTTGAGCAGCGCTTACCCAGAAAGGGGTGGGAAGCAAACCAGGACAGACTCCCCATGCCTCAGATCACTCACGTGAGAAGGAAAATGATGCTTCTTCCCCGGGGAGAGGCTGCTTGTCAGGGCAGGTGGCCGGGACAGAAGAGAAAAGAGCTGTTGCTTGCTTTAGACAGGCTCACAGATGCTCCAGGGGAAAGCACTGTGGGCAGTTAATAGGCTGGACTAGGAGAGAAACCAAACCAATTTGGAGCCAGTCTTGAATGCATCACTAATGGAAAATGAAGAAAAAAAGAAACCAAGATTTCCTGCCCCCGATTTGCTGACTCAGTAATGACTCAAGGGGCTAAATTTAGCTATCGAAGCTCTCAGCAGCGAGGTGCATGGCTGCTGGCCTCTCCTTCACCTTATCGTAAGACCTTTCAAGCAAACCCTTCACCCAGCTCAGAAAGGATTCTGCTCACACTCCACGGGGATTATAAACCACCTTGGAAAGCTGGAATAAAGCACCTGTCTATACGTAGGTACGCACACTACTTTCTGGTGGCAATGCAAGACCAGGGAGTGGAGAGACAGCTTGTTGAGTTGTCATAGCAACAGTGAATTTTAAAAGCAATTAGGTGTGAGTTCATTTGCATAGCTCAGACAGGATTGCAAAGAGCCCTGCCTCGTTCCCCTGCAGTTGCTGCACGCAGCCTGCTGGGCCCTGAGTCCCAGGTGCAAGGGGCTTCTCCGGCTCGGAGAGGCACCCTGGTAGTGGCTACACATCAGCGGCCAGACCCAAACAGCTTTGCAACCAGCCAGCTGCCAGCAGGACAGCTCAGCCTGGCGCAGGGAGATGGAGCTGCCTTGCAGGAAAAACAGAGCTGAGATATAGGCCTATTTCTGTAGCTAGTGTGCAGCAGGGCAGAGTCAAAGACTACCTGACCCAAGAACAGCATAACACTGAACAGCAACGATACCACCTTCTGCAATGTAGTCTGACCTGGCTGCAAGCTAACCTGATTCCACGTTTTTATAAGCCCTGTTTTTATAGTGTTAATCATTATATAACCTCCCTTAAAACCCTGATTGACCATACTCCGAAAGTGCAGACCACTCATTTTGCCTGGGAGGGATACAAGGCTGGAGAGCAGCTCACCTCCTCAGCTGCCCCATGGACTCATGGAGGAGTTGCATTTGCAGCCCAGAGAGCTCCTTTCCTCCTCTCCAGCCCCAGGGCAGGAGCCGAGGGAAACCACCCGCCCCGAACCGCCTGCGCTTCCAAACACTGCTGCCGCAGCTGTCGGCCACCACTGCCAACAGAAAGGCGTTCACGCACCTTCACCACCACACAGGTGAGGACATCATCCCTCCTCCACAGACAGGCAGCAACATCAACATGCACTCTTCTGCTTCTTCAGTAGCAATAGCATTGCTAAGAGTTTGCTTTTTAAAAAAAAAATGCTAAAAATCAGTTCCTCCTCCTCACTGCTAGAAATTCCTCTGAAGTTTCTCATCATGCCTTTTTGCTTCCCTTCACAATTTCTACATTTTCCAGCCTCCATATTGACTGAATTGCTGCCGATTTCCACCTTCCCCCCACCCCAGCCCTTCCTCTACCTCCCATTTTCACTTATTTTTACACGTTGCCTGCTCACAGTGGCCATTCCAGCCACCTGCAGCTTTTTGACCATCTAATGAAACAATCTTTGTTCCAGTGTCTGTGTTCAAGTGTTTTCTCGCTGCAGATTCAGCCCATAGGCATGCCCAGTGACCGAGGTCCCCAGCCAACGCACGCTCTGGCACTCGCTTATCTGGCTGCGGACATTCCCCTTCGCATCAGCTCCAGGAGGCCCTGAAATGGCAGAGAAAGCGTGGGCAGCACGGTGCTCATGCCTTGCTTTAACATCAAACCCTCCCCTTTATTTATGGGCTAGGGAAGGGGGTTTAGCATTCAGCAGAGATTCAGGACTTGGGATCACATATGTTTGACCCTGGAGCACATTTCACTCTGCTTTGGTAACTAGAGGCAGAGGCACTCTGCATTTGTTCTCCAAGTTGGAAGTAGCGTGATGTTCCCGCGACAGAGGAAGAGCAGCGCGCTCCAGCCAAGGAGCGAGTCACGGCCTCATTCCCCCTCCGCGACGCCCCCGTGGGCAGCTGGGCCATGTCTGGCCCTGGCAATTTCTGGACCTGCAGAATTTTTGGAATGGAATTTTTCTGTTTCTGCCACGGAAAGCAAACACACACCACATCGCCACGCAGGGAAGCGTGAGGAGGGAATCGGCATGCGAGGTTGCCGGCACGCCAGCAGCGTGACTCAGCCGTGACGCAGCCTTTCCTCAGCCCACCCTGCTGCAGGGGAGAGGAGAGGGGAAAGGAAACCTCGTTCAGAAATGGGATGCGATGCCCACCTTGCATGGCTGGGAAGCCGGCTTCCCTCTCTACGCCTTAAACTCTCCCGCAGGGCTGCAGAGGCAGTTTCTGCCGTTCCCTACCAGGCAGGTTCTCCTTCAGGGCGAGAGGTGGGTAACGCACATCTGCAGAGGGGAGATAAGGTAATCGGGCACCTCGAATGCCGGGGATCTCATTAAAGGAGAGCTGGCTGGCAAGATGCTATCACAGCACAGAAATATCTGCAACTTTATCCTCCACTGTAACATGAACCAAGACAAATTAAACAAGCAGCAGAGGCAGTTTTGGGCTCTCCTGCGAGGCAGGAGGGGAAGGGGAGAGGAGGGGATGCCACGGCGAGCTGGGGCCCTGGCAGAGCTGCTGGCACATGCGGCTGGAAGGAGGTGCTGCTGAGGCAGCCCAGCTAGGGGTGAAGCTTGCTTGGCCGAATCGAGCAGCGATATGGGAGCTCCCCAGTGCTCGGCGAGGTCAGGGTTGTTCTAGCAACAAGGCAGGATGCTGCTGCAGCACGAGATGGTGCAGATGTAAAGGCAGGAGATGGAAAGACCTTGTGAAGGGCAAGAGAAGGGCCCAGATCCAGCCCTGTGTGCCCAACAGCACTGGGAAGGGTGTGCAGCCCAAGGGAGCACCGGATAAAGCAGGTGCAAAATATTCCCCCCAGCAGCTGGCTTTAACCTGACTCACGGGATGGTGGACAGGTGCCACACATGTGCCCCTCTCCAGGGACCTCAGGGACCCCAAGTCACCCTGTCCCCACAGGGTCGGCCACCAAGCCCACGCGCTGACGGATAAACCTGCTGCAGCTCCAAACAATCTGGCTCTAACACCAGCAGCAGAGCTCATCCCTCCTGCCGTGACCCTGGGAGCGCGATGGGGGCCAGAGCAGGGCCAGCGCTGCCATGGAGCACGGCCCAGGGCAGCCTGACCCTCACCACCACGCTGGGGAACCCCTAGGCACAGAGCTGGGGTTCAACCCATTGATCCCAGGGACGGGGACAGGTCCTGGACACTCACCAGTGCCCATGTCCCCCCACATGCCCCCCCACTGCAGTACCACCTCTCAGCCTGCCTTGGCTGGCCGGGAGCCGAATGCCCGACAGGGTTCACTCAGTCCCACCTCCTGGCAAAGGAACAGCAGCCCAGAGGGTATGGCTGGATAACTGCCTAAGCATTTTTCCACCTTGCACTATTTTCCTGGGGACAGCGCAGCTCGCTTGCCAAGGTTTGTCGCTCACCCCCTAATCTGTTCCAGCTCCAGCCACAGCAAAGAAAGCAAGTGCCACACACAGGCCTGCCACCAGCCAGCTCTGCAGGAGGAGATGAAAGGCTCCTTTTTTCTCCACCTGGAGCACACAGCCATCCTGGCTTGCGTGCGTCTGCAGGAGCCAAGGATGTTGCTCACATGGTACAGCTGGGCCACAGTTGATATGGGGACCCCTGACCGCTCTCTGCGGTGCTCACGAGCGATTGCATGGATCCACGTGCAGCTCCCTCCTCGCACTGCAGCCGCTCGCTCAAGCGGGCGGCCCTGAGAGCAAACACACAAAGCTCATTGCTTATATAAACCTACCTGAGCTTACGGCCACTTAGAAACCCAGTGAATTTCCTCCAAAGAGGAGGGGGCACCGAGCGCTACGCCTAGCAAACCAGGTGTAACAGCTGCATGGAGCCAGGTCCTGCCCCCACCAAAGCCAGGGACAACCCTTGTGCAAAGCTCAGATTCTCATCTCCTCCGGTTCTGCCCAGGAAGCATGCCCTGACACCTGGGAGCCCTGATTTACCTCCAAAGCCACAGCGTGCAGCTTGTTCCTCTTGGAGAGCACGAGGCAGCAGCAACACAGGCAGCGATACCAGCCAACCAACATCACGTGGGCCAGTAACGGCCGAGAGGAGCCCACGGGAGAGAACCCAGCGCTGCAGGTTTCTTTCTGCCGGAGCAAAGGAAGGAAGTTTGCTTTAATGCCTGCAGTGACTTGGCCTCAGGGCTTTAAAGGGCAGTTAAGCCTTCTTTGCCAACACTCATGAGGCTTGAGGTGGGTGCAGCAAGGCAGGTATGAACAATATAACGTACCACAGCATTCTAGTACTGTTCTCATCAGATTAAACTTCACAAATGCCCAAGAGGAACAGCAATAAGCTCTCCCCACCCTTCAAAAGGCATATAAGGAGCCTGCTCCAAAGAACTCCTGGGAAGCAAGACGGGATGTGACCGCCAGGTCCCCACCATACCTGCTCCAGAAAGCGCTTTCTCCCACCTGCAGCGCACATGGTGCTTGCTCATGCCTGGCAAGTGTCAGAACAGGTAAGTGCTGCTGTCCAGGAATAACCTGCCAGCGCAGAGCGACCTTTGCCCGAGTCAGAGGGACAGTGCCACCTCTCACCTAGCCACGAGAGCAAAAGGAGTCCTCCTCACCCTTGCTGGTGGGGTGGGTGCTGGAGGAAGAAAGCACCAGCGACAAGCTCTCCCCTCCATGTTTCTTTGGGGGCAGGAAGGAAACGTTAAGCTCCCAGAGCCAAGCGCATAGGCAGAGCGTGACAGTGTGTCACCCAGTGATGATCTTTGCTCCAAAAGGGAGCTTCCTCAGCAGCACTCGGGAGTGAGGTTTTGCAGGCTAAGAGAGCACAGGGGAGAGGACTGCTGCCAAGCCGTGCAGGAGAGTGGAGCACACACGGATGTCAGTGGAAGGACCATCAGGTCCATGCAGGGGAGCTCAGAGATGCACACTACCTCAGAAACAGGGGGACAGACACAGCTGCTCAGAGAAAGTGTTAACTGAGAGCAGCAATATTTGGCTGGGGAAGATGAGTAGGCACAGGGAGGCAGGCTCAGATCCATCAAGGAGGGATGCGAGAAAGCTGCTGTCAGTTCCTCTCCACCTCCTGTAAGCACTACGCCGGGAGTGCCACGCTCCCTCTGCGCATGATGCTGGCAGGATCACAGCCTACCCAGCCTGTTCCTGGCTCCAGTGCGGCAAGAAAGCATCCAGCACAGGGGCAAACATCAAAGTAGGCAAATACCCACCCAGCAAAAGATGTAATCAGCTGGTATTTAGCAGCAGGTGGTATCCCCCTGTTCCCCCTCTCAGGCCTGAGGGTCCGTGTGCTGCCAGGCAGCTCCTAGGTACCCAGGCTGGTGTTGATCAACTTATCTTGGGTAGGAGCCCTGTCCAAGGGATCACATCTTGTGCTTGTCAAGATGCCCAGGGTAATCGGCCCCGGCCCTCATTTAAAACAGCCCTGCTGCTTCTGGACTGCAGATCTCGCTCAGAGCCAGCATGGGCCCCTCTGCATCCTGCTGTGATGGAGGCAACAAGCCCCTCTGGGTGAAACAGAGGCCTGGAAACCTTCAGATGAAACAAAGAGAGAACATTCCTGCCTATTACCTGCAGTTGAAGATATGCTACCTGACTTATCCAGGGCAAACGAGGCTTGTCAAGAACAACATGCTTATTGAACTGCTGTGCTGGTCAGTCTGCATTGGCAGTAGCAGTGGTATGAGAGATAATCAAAATACTACTGCAGAAGTAACATGTGACAGCTCTGCCCAAGCTCCCAGAAGCTGATAGGAAAAGGAAGGTGGTGAAAGCGCTGACAAGTCAGCCTAATCCAGAGGAAGGAAGAATAAGGGCTGACATATACCTTAAACAATGTATTAATTAACACAATGAAGGCATGAGAAAAGCTCAAGGGATGAAGGGAGAAATCCCCTTCCCTTATAAATTTATAAGCATCCAGAACGTGATGCCCTTGGACTTGATATCAGTAGATATGTGCCAAGGTAAGGGCGATGCACCCTCCTCATTCAGATCGTTAGCTGGCCTTCACTGGTTTTGGCAAAGGAACGGTAGCAAATTTCGACGAAATCATGAAAAGGTATACAAAAGGACCAGGGCTGCTGCATGATGGGCCAGGCCAGGTTGTCACCACAGCAAGTCCAATAGGCCATCGAGCTGCAGGTACTTGGAGTCAGCCCCGAGCAGTTCTGGGAGTCCCTGGACAGATCCTGGGACAAGCTCCAGCGATCCAGCTAATTGCTTCGTATGGGGTCACTCTGCAAGTGCTGGCTCATAACAAATGACTGTGCTCTGTAGAAACCTTCTCGAAACAGCTGTATCATGCAAATGTCCTCGGGAACAGAAGTGGTTAGCCAGATCAGTGTGAATCAGGCACCACAGGCTCTTCCTGAGAGCAAAACTCCAGCTAGGAACACCGACCTTAGGAAGAAGAGGAGATGCCCAGGAAGGAGCAGCACAGGACCATCATCCCATGCTGGAGCTCTTCTCAGCAGCTATAAGAAGGGTAGGTCAGGCTGAGCAGGAAGCCAAGGCCCCAGTGCTGTCTCTGCAGCCCAAGGCCCTCCAAGGTTCCTGAGAAATGAGAGCCACAAGGGGAGCAGCACAAGGGGATCAAAAGGCAACAAGGGGCTTGGCTGACAGTAGCAGCCAGCTTCTGCACGAGCCTGCCAGAAACCTCAGCTCCTGAGAAAGGCTGCAGTAGGGGAACAGCCAGGGAACCACAAACAGGTTGGAAGGGGCAAAGAAAACTCCACATCCCCAAATGGCACAACCATGGTGGGGAGTAACTAGAAGAGGGGCCTGGGAGCTGCAAGCCAGAGCAGTGGCTGGGAGCCCACTGCGGACACAGGGACAAGCTGGATCCCTCCTAGCACAGTGCAGGGAGGGAGCTGCTGCCAGCACTTAAATCCTATCCCAGTCACTGCATCTTGAACTGAAAGAGCAGCAGGGAGCCCTGTCCAGTCTGCCATTTCACAGCTCCACGCTGACCCTTGGGGAAAAGCTGTCATTCATAAGTGAGATGCATTTTTCACAGGAAACTGAAAAGTTGAAGATTGTTTACCCAAGAAAGAAAAAGCTTAAGAACATCTAGGGAAAAGGAACTGGTCAAGCCAAAATAGAGTGGGGGTTTGCACCAACCTGCTTGATCTCGGGGGATATTCAGGGAGAAGTCTTCAGTTTTTTGCCCCCTCAAAGCAGCGGTATTTTGGCAGAAGGCCACAAGCACACATCTCCCCACGGTGTGGCCTGTGAAACTCGGAAATGCACACCCAGACCCTGGGAAGCGCTGGCAGCAGAGAGGCTATCTAGATGGCAAATGAGACTGTCTGGTTAAACACCTTCTGGGAGTACAAATCAGCCCTGCAGGCAAGGCATTAAACCACCATTGACTCTTGGACCTGAGGCTACGGCTACTTCACCTCTGCTGGCCAAGGAGCCTCTTGTTGCTTTCCCTGAAGCTCCCAGAGCTGGCTGGAATCAGAGCGCAGGATTAATCAGGGAAATTTGGGGCCCAGTCCAGCCTAACAAGTCCCACACCACAGAAAAACACCAAGAGCAGGGACACCCCAAGAACTGCTGCATACAGTCTGACCACTGCTGCTTCGGGACCGAGCTGGGCAGAGGAACCACTGCCAGGAGGCAACGTCTGGAGAAGGCAAGAGGCAAGAGGCCAGACTGCCTTGCCTGGAATGCTTCCATATCGCCTCACCTTGCACCAGGCCTCAGTTTCCCACTGCCAACACAACAGAGCTAACATTGTCCTGCATAGACAGGGGCATTAACTACTCCGCAGTTGTGGGGCAATTGAATGATACAGCCACAAACTCCACAGAGCTGCCTTGTCATAACAGGAAGCTGGACCCAAAGGAAACCAAGAAGTTTGTCCATAAACGCACCCTGCAGGAACCTCCTTCTCTAACGTCACCCACTCCTGGGAAAGTGAATATTGCAGGGAGGAGCTGTGGGTCTGGTCTCCCTCCGGTCTAAAGGGAAGCAACACAGAGGAGATGCTGTCAAGAATATTTCCCTGACTTCAGAGGATGAGGCTCTGTCCCCCATCCCACACCCTTCCGCCTGCTGTCCTCGAATGGTGTTTTCTTTTCTCAAGTTAGCGAATATCACATAATGCGGAACCCAACCTCGGCAGGCAGATGGCTTTTTGCTTTCCTAGCAGCATGTTAATGGGAAAGCAGTGGGGGTCAGGTGCTCCTGCCTTCCCACGATAAGTGAGAGTATGGGCTCCAAGATGGCAGCGGTCGCGGCGCTCATTCGCGTCGGTGCTGGAAGGCACCCAAGGCAGCAGGAGGCAACAGCGTGAGTGCTGACGTTCAGCTGCCGACGACCAGGGAACCGCTTCGGAGCCTGCTCCGAGGCGATGCTACCCACCGATCCGCTGCCTCCCACAGCCCCTGCGCCCTCCAGCAAGGGCCCAGAGGCCATCCAGGCTGCAGGCACCCCTCCTGCCTTGCAGTTGCGATTGCCTAACGTGGTCGGACGAGGGAAAGCACCAGGCAGAGCAGCGCGGGCCGACCCTGGCAGGCAGCAGCAGCCCCAGCGCTCGCTCCACCCCAGCAGCGTGTGCCAGGAAACAAGCTCCACGTTTGTTCCTCCCTTATAACCAGCTGTAAACTTGTTGGTAGCTGCTACCAGCCGTTGCTTATTGAAATCAACTCCCCTCTGCGGGTCTGCGGCTGCTCAGATGCCCCAGTTTGTACCATAAGAGCTGTCAGGGAGCACAGGGCAGCAGGAGAAGACCGCTCTGGCACTAACACGAACTAGATTATCTTTTATGCAGCTATGCTTCAGCTAATAGAAAAATAAAATCATTTAACTGGCAAGCAGCGGCAGATAACTTCTTCCTTTTGATAGCACTCCCTCCTCCCCTTTTCTCCCACCAGCTCTGCTGGTACTCACGCGAGAGCAGGTTTCTAGACACCCCAGATGCCCCCCCGGAGGGAAGCTGAGGGTGAAGACGGCAGCCCCACACTCAGGGCACCGCGAGAGCCACCTCGCCGGGTGGAAAGGATCAGCGAGCACCTCTAATTGAGCTCCGAGCTGGTTAAGGAAGCAAAGCCTATTTAAAGGAGTCAGAGCATTTTTATCTTTCTTCTTCGACAGAGGGGAAAAAAAAAACTCACCTAAATATAGCTAATCAAAATTAGAGCTTTTAACCCCTAGGGAAAGCCCTATTTGCCTCCTTTAGCCCATTGTCGAGCACAGCAAGAGCCGTTTCTCTGGAAATGGCAATGTTGGCTAATTGCTATTTGCAGACTTTCCTCCTGCAGAGCAGAGCAGGAACCGCCGCTCCCTTCCCTCGACAGCTCCCTGCGCAGCACTTCCACTCGGGCAGCAAGCAATCACCAGCTGCGGGGCCAGATCCTGCTCTTGGAGCAAATCCCAAACACAGCCCGAGGGGGAGCCAGCCTTTCCCCCCCCGGCTCCCCAAACTCCTTGCCCGTTTGCTCCCACACACAGAGCACAGGCACAAACTGAAGGCAGACCCCCGGATGCGCTAGCTCTGCCACCGGGGCCAGGGTGGTGCCAGCATCCCGCAGGGTGGCACGCAGGAGCCATAGCATCAGGGGGGCAGCAAGGGCGCCTGCTGCAGCGCATGGCCCTGGGGCCGTACATCTCACGGAAACTGCCTTTCTGCTGCAAGATTTGCTCCCCTGCCTCAAAGAGGCTCTCCAGAGGAAGGCAGTGCAAACAGCCACTGAAGTGGCTGCCCTCCCCAGGGCAGAAGATACTCAAGCAGCCGAGGGGCTGCCCATCTCTCAGCGCTAATACACGGCTACAGCACCCAGGAAGCCAACGCGACGTCCCCCAACCCCTGCAAGCAGGGACAGCACCCGGTCCCTTTTCACAGCAGCACACAGACTCAAATAGCTGCGTTTCCTCATTTTCTCCCGGGAGAAGCAACATCTGGAGCAGAAGCATTTCGCCTGCAGGATCCACCCTAGGACAGGGCACAAAGGGAAAACGACTGAGAACACAAACGGGGATGAACACTGCTCCAGCAGAGCTAAGGGCATATCGTACAGCAGAGAGGCAGCCTGCAGCCTACGTTACCGTCTAAACAAGGAGTTAAGGCAGCAAGGGGAGAAAGAGGTAAATAGGAGGAAAAGTAAGTCTCATTTTAAGTTGGACAGCATTATAAGGATACATACTTTTGCCTAAGCTAGTGAGAAGAGCAGTCTGAACAGGCGTTTTGGTGGCAGTTATTTTTAAGAGTTTTTTAGAGCAATTGCTAGAGGGAAGAAAAAAAAAAAAACAAACAGGCTTCATCCTGAGCCAAAATGACTTTCCTTCAAGAAATCCTTGAGGTTTGCTTCTCTCCTCAGAGAAGGAAGCCCTTCTCTGCAACAGCAGAGCGCAGCAAGGAAGGAAGCCGCTTTCTGGGAATGGAGCAAGGCTGCGAAGGATCGTGGCACGGCACTGCCCTCTTTGGGTAAACGCACCCGCCGATCCCAGCCACTGCAAGCCTGGAGGGAGGTACCAGCTGCCGCACGCGCCTCACCGCTGCGATCAGTTCAGGTGCAGTGCATGGCTGAGTGTCCGTGGTCTGCGGAAAAGCTTTTCTGTTACATCCTTGCTTGCTCTGCACAGCAAAAGTAGGGAAGTGACACACACGGAGAGCTACCGTACAGCAAGTGCCAGGTGGCCGCTTGCTCCTACCGCCTTACCCTTAGCAACTGATGGCTGGGAGATCTTATCCCTCCCGACAACTCCCCCGAAACCCCCTTCCACTCAGAGCCACCCTCGTGGTAAAGTGCCCACAGCACAGCCCTGCTCCCAAGCATCCCCCCCTGCCTTGGCAGGGAAATAAGATGTCAGCAGAGCAGGGTACTAATAGCACGTGTCCCTCTGCCTGGCCCTGGGGACATGAAGCTGGCCCTGTGCCGAAATCCCTGCTCAGGCTCGGACTGACCATGGAGGAGTTTCACTGATTGTTATCTGTTGCTAGGTGGAGGGCAACGTGATGGACAAAAGGCTACTGAGATCAGAAAATCCCAGGGCTGCACAGAAGCAACTAACCAAGTTACTGGTATTGCAAGAATCAGGAGAAGTTTTAGGTCCTCTTCCATTTAGCTCAACGCTGCACCTGTGTTCCTGGCATCACGCTTGTGATGGCCATGCACCAGCTTTGAAAACACTGTGTCATGAGATGGAGCAGCACAAAATACATCTCTACTAGCAAGATCAGGGCCTCCCTCCACCCCACGTCCTCCTACCCCCCTAGCTAGGGGAGGACTTCTTACCAGATAAGAGGCAATTTCACAGGAGTGGCAGAACCGAACATCGGTGCATATCCTTCACTTCTCCCTCTTTCCCATGGGGCTAGAGCAGGAAGAGTCCAGCCACAATGCTGACTAGGGAAGGTTTAAGACAAGAAAGGGTGGGTTTGTCCACTATTCTCAGAAAGAGGAAAGATCTGGGAGAGAGGGGCTGCACCTAGGAACAGTATCTGAAATACAGGTGAGGGGGATTCAAGGAGCAAGAATTTTTAAAAACATACATGTTTGCAAACTTAAAATGAAGCATAGGAGTAGTGAACAATTACTGCTGTGCTACAAACGCTGCATCCATTTTTAGTTGCAAAGACGACATCCAAATTATAGGCGGAATTACCATAAGACTTTGGGAAACAGATCCAATACCAGCACGTTTTTCTCAAGGCCAAGGGCAGGACACGCGGCCTAGACAGGACTGCAAGGGTCACAAACTCGGAAAGAAGCATGGAAAGCACATGGAACGAAGGAAGGAAAACGCTGTTTCCATTAGCAGCACCACAAGGAGTGTGGGAACACCCTGCCCTTGTCCCTGTGGTTCCTCCCATCACAGGCACACACACAAAAAGCAACAGGGCATGAAATGACTGACATTTTGGGGATGGGAAGCTATTTGCAATGTGATCCCACAGCTCTGAAGACTCCAGGGGCACAAGCACTGAAGAAAATCCCGTGTCTTAGATTAACCATCAATTCCACTCCCGAGCATCATGGCAACGGTTGTAACACACACCAGGCAACAGCTCCTGGGTACCAGACAAGTACCAGGGAGGGTCTCTCAGATCACACGCATTGGTGCCTTGAGAAGTCGTCAACTGACCAACCCTGCAGTGGAGGTGGACCACAAACAACTGTAAAGCAGCACCAGGGGAACTCATGCACTGGGTCAAACAGGTCCAGGCATAGTTGGGAGGGCTCAAAGAGCCTCAGCCCTCTTGAGGCCTGCAGGAAAGACAAGAAACGAGCAACACGGCCAGAAGGACCAACCTAACAGAAGAGAAAGAGCCTAAAAAGGGGTCACAAAGCCCCCCAAAACAGCAAGTAGCAGCAATTTAGTTTTAAACCCACATGTTTTCGTACTCAAAGACTTAACACGTTCTCTGAGTAGAGGTCTACATCTTGAGCATCTCGGCTCCCAGCAAAGGCTTGTACCAAAGATGACCTGCCTGCAATTCAGAAGGGGCAGGAGGGAAGGTAGAACCAGCCACCGGTCCGGGAACTTAGGCTTGTAGTACTGGCATGGCCACAGCAACCCCACAGGCCTGGAGGGTCACTGATCTTATGAATCCCAAGTTCTCAGCTGCAGTTCAGAAAGCATAAAGAGGTACAAAAAGAGCGGGCTGAGGATAGCCAGGAAAAGCCCCACTCTACAGTGAGGCAGCCAGCAGAGCTCAGCTTTGTATACGTACCACATCCACCCTTGAGAAAGGCAGCAACACCTCTCCATGAGGGTGATGAGAGCAGGGATCTCTGAGCACCAACACACGCAGCCAGCGCAGGGCATAAATACCTCAAGTGTCAACAACCGGGAAGTCCATCCAGGCTGTCACCATTGCCTTTAGAAATCAAAGCCTCAAAGAAACACAAGCTTTGTTTAAGGGCTTTTATACGCTGCTTAATGCAATGTTTTCTAAAAGATAACTCTGTGAAAAGAGAAGAAAAAAGGCTTTTCAGTCATAATTCTTCCATTACATAAAGAAAAAAAAATAGCAAGAAGCAGGGCCAGTACAGACCAAGCCAAGGAAAATTCAAGATGTCAAATGCTCTATGCATTCAATAGTGCCTGCACTTCCCATGAGAAGAGCACTTTTCAATCATTCAAACTCTATCGGACTCCAGCCAGTTGGATTCAGATCTCCCATGGTGGTTACTAGCTTCCAGACTGAGAACTGGAATTTGACTTGAGATTATGTTGGTGGAGGGAGGTTTTGTTATTCACAAAAAACCTGACAATTTTGCCAAAAATTGTAAGGTCTCCGGCAAAAACAAACAAACACAAAACCAAAACCACCCCCCACCCTCTCAGTCCACACGAGTTTGACAAAGACAGTGAAAATCCCATCTGCACCAGGCCCCTGCAGACCCTGCCAGGGCTGGCATAGCACCAAATCATACATGAACCAGCCCCTCAGTGCAGCTGAACATGCCCCAGCCCAATACACAGGTGGCAACAAAGCATGTTTTCCTTTACCTTGCTCAACATATTAGGGTAGTTTGGGAGGGGAGGGACAGGAAAAACTCAGTGCCTCTCACTCAGCGCCTTGGGGGGGGGGGGGAAGTGAGGAAATGCTCAGTTTAGGCAACATAAGTGGAAAAGAACTCTCCAAACCCCTGATTCAACCGTGGGACTGAGTCCTCTAACCCTTGGCTGCCCCAAGTTCTGCCTAACTCCTGCAAGAAGTAGACCTGTTTTCTCAGGTGAGATACTTGGCAGCGAGGACAGGCGTCTGCCTCTACTCTGTGACGCTATCTGCTCAAGGGACCACGGAGCCAAAGGCCTGAGTTTGGCTGCCAGTCGTTCATATACATAGTAAATTGTGGAGTTGGGTTTTTTTTTTTTTTTCTTCCCCAGTTTCTATGAAGATGATTTAGTAAGTTACCTTTAAAAATATAGGGTAGAAAAAACATTCTAGGGCATCCTGGAAACAAGAGTGGAGGATGGAAGAAAGATGAGCTGCTGATTTGGTTGCTGCAGACCCTGTCTTCAGGAGGGGACGTGTTAGGGAGGCAGACAACTGTAATTGCCATGACCTTATCTGTGAGCATAGGATTTCTCCAGGTATCTACAAAGGAGAAGAAAGACGACATTCATGGGGAGAATTCCCTTAGGATCCAAAGGAACCGCTCAGTGAGGAGGAAACCCATCCACCTCCACGCACACATCCAACGCACACAATGCTGCTGCCTTCCTTCAGGAACAACAGGGCACTATCACTCACAGGCTGGTGACTTCAGTCTTTGCTATAGTGCTCTGAGGATCCCACCGAGAGGCAACTCCCCACCGGAGCACGGGGCAGAGTCCATTGTTCCCCCCACCCCGGGTACCCAGCTCTGCGGCACTGTTCCCGTAACGCCGAGGGAAGCGGCAGGGGCTGGGAGCTGCTGGTTCATTACAAGCAGCCAGTTGGCAGCGTCTCATCTGGGTAAAGTGAAAGGGCTCATAGTTTTCTCCTAATGTGGAGCCTATGGGCCCATTTCCAAACCCCTTTTCCAGCACTCCGTGCATCTATTGTATGAACGCCATACAGTACCTGTCAAAACGTCCCTGCAGATTGAATTCAAACTTCCAGATAGGCAATAGCAATTTAGTCTCGTTCTAACCCTTCTCAGCAGCAGGTCTCGTTAGGCTTTACAAAGGGGGAAGCCACGTGCCTTCTAGCTGCATTTGGATGGAGGCTATTTTTGGGCTCGTTGCTGGCACACAACGCTGCTCTAAGCGATCACCTCCGAGGTTAATTAGATGAGATTCTTCAGCAAGGTCTCTGGAGGGGCAGGATTTCCTTTTCTCCACATTAAGCCCTTTTATTAACACTCCAATAGATCTCGACATCGTGGTGCCCCTGCTACGCTAGTAATCATACTGCTCGCAATAATGGCAGGTCTATTGCAGGAGATTAGAGGTAAGCTACAGAGAATTGCAAACAGTGGAGAAAGCAATAAGGGCAGAACAAGTTTAGAAATTGTCAGCTATAGCAGCAACCCCACAAGTCACAACTGTGCTTGTCCCCACAGCAATCAGACCAGTGCTGCAAAAACAGTATTAGAGAAGAGTGAGCATTACTACCACTGCTTGCCGCAGTTTCTCTCTCTAGCTCGCACCCCTACAAGTTTCACAGGGCCTAGAGATATCTGGGTGCCCTGAGAAGCACCCTAGAAAGAGGACAGTGTTCTTAGTTTGATGCAACATGACTAGGTGCTCACAAAAACAACTCTGATTCTCCCTGAACTTTGCAGGTGTTTAACAGTCTGCATAAATTAAGGCTAATCATAAGCTCAGCCAGCTGCTGAGGAGTCCAACAGGCAAGAGGACAAAGCCTTGCTTATCTCAAGCGCAAGCTGAGTGAGCTGCTCCCAAGGACGAGAGCTGATCTATTCTATCCCAAACAAAGCAGCCAGCCTCTCGTGTCTGCAGCCTCACCAGGGAGAAGTTGAGGACCAGGAGTCTGCATTGGATTAGTTCAGGGGAGAGAAGGGATGTTCACGGCCACGCACTGCCCACTGCCAGAGATGCGCTTGGGCAAGGGTCTTCGGGAGTGATTAAATCTGCCTTTGTCGTTTCTTCTATGCCGAATGCCAGGCTGGAGGCCAGGCCAGTCTCCCTGGATCTGGTGCGGGACTGAGCTTGCCAGCCAGCCTCGCATCCCTTCGCGTCTCGGAGCAGTGGGGAGGGAGATGGGCACCAGAGCTGGCCAGGCAGCAAAGCAAAGCAAATCCCCACCTCGCTTTCATCTTGCTGCAGAGACACCACGGGGAAGGACTGGGCACGGCATGAGGGAATAGAGCTCCGCTCTGATGAATAAACCTTTCAGATAAAGCATTATGCATCTCCCCCCCACCCCAAACATGCATAAGGACATGAATTATACATCTAACAAGCCAACAAAAATAATTCATCTAAAGCATGCTTTTGTTGTAAACCCAGACTTCTCTGGCCCATGGGACATTTTCCAGACAGCGCCATTTCCTAAAAGCACAGAGGCTTTCTGGCTTTGCAACATCCTCACCAGTTTCATGCACTGCACTTAGCAAGTGGGGGAAAACGACAGGGCAGGGATGTGGCAGCAGAGGACGCTGCTGAACGCTCGGTGCTTTTGACTCACCTCAAAGACCTGGCAGAATGGAGCAGCAGCCCCCAAGCCAGCTCAGATCCCGTCGAGCCTATCAGCCAGAACGGGCATCACCAGCCAGTCTGCTGAGCCCACAAGGTGCCTGGCTCCTGGCCTGGCCTGCACACGGTCTCTTGACCACCTGCATCCCAAACACTGAGAGGCCCAGGCTTCCTCTGCTGGAAGGAGAGGAGAGCCATTTGCACACTACAATTTACACCTCTCCCAATCACTGCAATATCCACAAGAAGATGCTCTTTCACTTTCCCCTTCCTGTTTCACAAGCAGGGAGAGTCGCTGGGCACCCCTTCTCCAGCTGATAGTCAGGCAGGACACAGTGCTTCGGCCGGAGGGCAGAGATGTAGCTCCAGGTTTCTAAGTGTTCACAGCCTATTGTCACTCCTGGCACCTGCGGTCAAAGTAGAGCATTGCAGGGAACCTGCTACCCTCTGAACAGCTCTCACAGCAAGGCCCAACGCAAACAGCCTCCAGGCACTACCCTGGCTCTGCAGCATCCCTCCAAGTCAAAATCTGGGCGCTGCCTGTTCCGCACAGCTACTTCCCTACAGCGCCGACACCTACCGAAACAAGCAGAACTAGTCGACACAGCCCTTTCCTCCAGCGAGACAAGGGCTGCTGGGGCTCCGACAGCACTGCTCTGCCCAGCGCCAGGGCACGGTTCAGCCAGGTTCCCATTGCAGGCTGATGCAGGCTAATGGCCATAGCACACTTTTGTTCTCTCTTTCCCCTGCGCCTCTGTCCTTACCAGGGCAAACCTTGCCTTTGTGGCTCCCCAAAACTGCCTGTCACCACCAGTGATTCCGCTCATTTCATCACCATGCGGCAAAGCCGTTAACCAAGCACAGAATAGGCTTGGACTTAAAAACCAGGACTACGCACCTCAGACAGTGAGCCCTGCAGGGATCACCTGTATATGTGAAATCTGCTTCCCCATACACCCATACGTCCAACAGCAGGAAAGCAAAAGTGATGGACTTGTGCTCTTGGCATAGATTGTCACGGCCTAAAGCATGACTCTTCCTAATTCTGGTTCACGTTCGTGCTGTGAGGACCGCTAAGCACCTGGAGCAGTAGCTCAGCCATAGGCTGCAGTAACAGTAAGTGGCAGGTGCAGCCCAAAACAGCCCATCTCCCCGCTCGCAGGACACCACCTCCTCAGTCATCAATCCCCTACCCTGGGGCTGCTCATGACTGCTGGGCAGCTGTAGACATTTCAGATCAGACTGACATCTACAGCGACTAACCCAGTAATAAGGCCACGGGGAGATGGCTGTAAATCACTATGCACATACCCAGCTCCTCTCTTGTTAGCTAAGCCCAGAGCCCAGATTTCCCACCAGCCAGGACAGCCCACTCCCCAATGGAAGGAGGCCCACTGTAACATGAGGAACAGCACAGCACCATTAGGAACAAGCCCAGCTGCTTCTCTCATTTCCGTTTGGTCCAATCTTCTACTTTCTTGTTATCGTAAGTGCCTGACTCAATGATTGGGGTTTATTACATACAGTGTTCTTTAGCAGCCTAAGCTATGTGCTTAGAAATTAGAAAACAACCCTAACAGTGAAGACATTTAATCCTGCAACGCGCAATGGCCTCAAGAGGACAACTTCTGTTAGATGTGCAAATTTATAACTAGGTTGCCTATCATTGTGTTAACAAGGAGAAGCAAAACTAGGACCAAGGATCAGCACTTGGCAAGGAAAACCTCTCCCCACTTGAATATGCATGTGCCCTTTAATACCAGCCCTCGCCTGTCCACTGAGAAGCCGGCTCTTGGCTTATAGGCAGTTTACTCCTGGATGATTTCAGGGTATTCTACAGCCTGAGAGCAGCTCTTGGGCCTGGGAAACAAGACAGACTGAGGTCAGGATATAACTCGAATGCTGTGGGATCAGGTGAAGTTAGGACTGTGCAATCCCCCAGAAAGGAGATGGACAAGAGAAGAGGGTGAGAAGGGGTGCTAGTCAGGTCCCTACCCAAGATACGATAAACGCCTGGTCCAGCCATCTCCAACCATCAAGGCTCTCCACAGGCAACCTTGGGGCTCTGGAACACAAACGCCTCCTCCCATCACCCTTTGCCTGTAGAGCCAGCCACCTTCACCATCGCCAGCTAGGAGAGGCATCACCCGCAGACTGCTGCCACCCTTTCACAGGGGAGCGTGCTCTGCGTTACTTGTGCACACAGATAACAGCCTCGACCAGAGAGGGGAGGGAGAAAGAGACACAAAATACCCTGTTCTCCATCCTCCTGCTAGGCTCTGCCATCCAACCCAAACTCCCTGCCAAGTCCTGTGCGTCAGCAGACTTTGCTCCTCTGTTGCCTGCACTGCCTAGAAGGCAGCAGAACAGCAACACAAAAAGCTCCGAGTCAGAAATCCTGCCCTCCTCCTGGCTGCACGGTCTGCTGAGGGCCAGCCCGGCTTCCCCAAGGGCTTCTAGGGTTATCACGCTGGCGTAACAATTGCAGACCCTCAGCTCCGGGAGGCCTGGGTTGTCCCCTCCTCCCTTTTTGCTTTATGGAAATGCATAATAAGGTCTCAACACAAGCCGAGGAAATTGCATTCCTTTGTCTTGTCAGAGCTTTGCCCGGGTTAACTAGGGCAGGCGAACAGAAGCAGCAGCCAGAATGCGCTTCTCTGCCAGACAGCGGAGTTCAGCAGTCAGGAAGTCAGCAGCCCCTGTGCCCCTCAGCGCTCTCTATTTAATTCATTTTCTGAGGGTGCCCAGCTCGGTCTCTGAGCACAAGCCCTGCAAAGGCCAGGCTGCGCTACAGGCCTAGACTCCTGCTCCACAGGTCAGCCGAGAAGAGAGAGGTCACGTTCCCTGCAGCCCCCAATCACTGCATCACGAGGCATCACCAAACACACAAGCAAGAGGCCAGGTCTAGGAAATAAATCCAAGAGTCCCTCAGGCAGCATCCTGGCAGACTGACGGCAGGAAGGCTCAGCCTAGAGCTGTGATAGAAGCAGGTCACGTCCCTCCGAGGAGACCTGGACCAGAGCAACGACTCCTCTCCAATTCAAGAGGGAGAGTACAACAAACAGGCAATGATCCAAACCTGCTCCTCTTAGGCACCTGAAAAGCCGAGACTCCCACCTACACAAATGCGCCTGCTTCCTCCCCAGCATGGTCTCCTCTCCATCAGTGAGCTCCCAGAAATTAGCCTGAACCTCCCCACAGCACAGAGTTCATTACAGCATCAGGGGCTCTTCTTGCAAGACCCTCAGTAACAAATGGCCTAGCAGCATGCCAGATGGCTAATAAATCCACACTTAACACACTATCCGCTCACAGGAGCGCTGAACACTTCTAGTGCCTACAAACACACATTATAGATCAAGCTCAACTGGAGATAATGGCTAAATCCATTGTTTAGAACAATTGCTTTACTAGTAGACCAAAGGGAGACAGGGCCTGCCACGAGACAAAACAGGGCTACTTTGCAAGAACTTGTCTAACTCAGCATGAAAAGTCAGGGTTACAGCAGTGCCTCTGGAGCCTAACCAAGCTGAAGATCTCATTGTGGGTCCCATACAAACTCTCTTACCACTGAGATCATGCTACCCCCAGGGACTGTGGGGCAGTCCTCAGAGCACCTGTATGAGGGGAGCAGGAACAGCTCTGTTTGGCCATTTTCAAGAGATCTTTGGGAAGCATAAGGTGGTGAAGTCAGTGATTTGGCAGCAGATGAAGTGCTCTTTTTGGGCACAGATCAGTCTCCATCTTCCTTCCCCAGAGAGCCATTTAGGAGACTCTAAGAGGTAGGTCTAGATTGCAAGAGGCAGCAGCACTGCCTACACTGCAAACAGGCAAAAGCAAGGGGGTTGAGAGGTGGAAGAGGAGAGCTTCATCATCCACTAAACAGGAAGTTGGTCCCCTCTCCTTGATATTACTCACTCAGCCCCAGTACTCACAGGTTCTCACAAACGGATATAAAAATATAGGGGACTGCAGCTGCTGAAATCTGTCTCTGGTTACTCTCCGGGCACAATCAGGCACTGACAGATCCAAGGGCTAGAAGAGCAGTGGGGGAAGGGGCAGCACTGCCCCACAGCCTGCCTCTTGCTGGAGGAACTGATGCCTCAAAGGCAAATGGCACAGCCTACTTCAGAGGAATCAATCACAGGGTTCAACAAGGCAGCCAAACTTCTGAGCTGCAGAGATGCTATGCCAAGTGGCAGTCCATGCCAGAGAGACAGAACAGCCTTGAGCCATCACACCACACAGAGGCCATCTCCTGTGCTGGGAGCTCAAAGGACAGCTACGTAGCACCCAATTTTCTCTTGGCCCTGTATGACTTTCTGCAACTCCACCTCCACACACACTGGCAGCAACTCTGCAGCAGGATAAGGGTGCCTGCATCACATCGGGGCAAATGAGCCAGGCCAAAGACCAGAGCCAGCAGAAGGCATCGCAGGACAACTGGATTAATACAGTCATGACGAGGACATGGGCATTGCCAAGCATTCCCACTCCTTAGCCTATTCCCCAGGAAAGGGGTTGCTTCGCATAAATGCTGGGGTGCCTACGTCAGAGTCAGCTCCCAGGTGAGCTCCTTGGATCCTTGGGTGGCAGAATCCATCCCAGAGCCAGCACCACCTGCCTGGCAACTATGCTCATGAGCTTTTCAAATCTCTCGAATCCTATACTGGAACGCAAACCACGGCAATTAGCAGTGCTTGCTGCTGTGAATGGGAACACAGTGCAAATGAATTACTCCTCAGAAATCAGTATGTTGCCTAATTGGAGTTTAGCATCTTTAATTTGTAAAATTCTCACAAGTCAACAGGAGAGGAGGGAGGGATGATATTTGTTTGGCTGGGGAGTCCTAATCCAGAGCTAGCAGTAGGTGAGGCACCTGGAGAGAATCACCTTTGCCTACATCAGGGTGCCCTGCTTCAACACCAGGACTCTCACATCCCAGGGTCAGACTAACTTCTCCTGCCAGCAGAGCAGCAGCATTGTAAATGGCCTTTAAACGTCAGGCTAGCACTTGAGTGCTTCTAATGCAATGCACAACACGCATCAAGGATGGGAGAAAAAAAATTAGAGAGCATTAATCAAATGTGAGCCTTCACACATTAGCCAGGCGTAACTCTGGCGTTCAGTGTTTGCAGTGGATGAAGCTCAGTGTTTCTCTCCTCCTCCGAGTGGCTGCCAGCTCTCCGGAGTGCCTCACCACTCCTGCAAGCAGCAGGCACGGGCATGCTTTGGTGACCTGGGAGCTTGCAGAGCCTCTGGTGCGTGGCATAGGGAAAATGATCCAGCAGCTGAACTCCTGCAGCATGTTGCAGACCACAGACTCCCAGCAGACAACTCCTCTGCCACGCCTCTGGCAACTTCGTCCTGTCTCCAGGCTCTCTCACACCAAGGCTGTGCACAACCCAGCCTCCAATCTGTCCCCATGGAGGAAGCAATGTGTTGCCTGGATCTTTTTCTTGCCTGGAGCGTAGACTATGAGAAGGGAGCCTGGATACGTATATCTGCATGGTGGGTATTTTGATCTCCTTCAGGCTACTCCTAGCTACCTCCTAAGAGCCTAAGGCTTCCCGAGTGACTCCATCTTCCAGCGTGTCAATGGGAGACCAACGAGCAGGCAACTGGGGACACGAGCATCTTCGACACCTCCACCCAGCTGGGGCTTCTGTCCACAGTCCTCATGTAGCATCGTTCTGGGCAGGCTGACTGACACACGTGCCAACTTGCTGTCAGCAGCACACACAGCTAGTGTTGCTGTGCAGTTGGTGTCCTCCTCCCCATGCAGGTATATTGAGGGTTAGAGCGATAATCCCCCCCTTCCTCTACTCACATCATTAACACAACCAGGTATACAGGGAAACACAGCTTCCTGACCCAGAGCACTATTTTTTCTCTCCACCAACTCCTAGGGAGCTGGGGTGTAGAAACCTTTAATGAATTTGACATAACTCCTAGCACATTAAACTTTGATTCAAATAGTAGAGCTGTAATTTGATTTCTCACTTGAATAGCTGAGACATCCTTGACATGCTTCCTTTGAGTTCTTCCAGATAAATCTGCTGCATACAATTAGCACCAGGAGTCACCTGCATTTCTCCATCTCTCCTTCCTTCCCTCCACTCTGCTCATGGTGTTTCTCTGCACCTCCCAAGGCTGCAAAGCTCCTGCTCCCATCCTGGGGACCAACACTGGCTTCAGCCTTTGAAAAAGGCCTTCCACATCATTCGCTCTCTTTTAGCGAAGCGAAACCGAGGTTGAGCAGCGGCAGCAGGTGACCCAAGACCACACAACAGACAGAGGCCAAGGCAGGAATTGCAGTAAAATCTCCCAGCTCAGGCCGTGAACAGTAATTTAAGCAGAAGAGCAATTGCAGGGGCAGTAGTCCTTTCTACCTCTTAACTGTTGCATTCCTCCACAGAAGCCGCTGCATCTCAGTGACAAGGCTTGCATCATCTGTACAGCACTTTAGGAAGACCAAGATACAGTGCTTGGAAAACAGGGAGCATGCTGTGATTACCACAAAAATAACGGAAGCACAGATGGGAACTTGGTGGTTTTTAAAAGCCTTCAGTTTTTTCTGGCACCCATTTACAGGACATACTGCAATTTCAGCCTAAGAGCCAAGAAGCCATGCGTCCAGGACCACAGATACGCTGAGTCAGGTTCACTCCTGGGACAGGGAGACCCACGTTTTCCCAAAGCCCATTAGAGCAACATTGCCGCACGCCAGAGCTGGTCACCGACAAATGCCTCCCTGGGACTTGGGAGCCCCACGGCCCAGGGTCCTGTCTGGTTCAAAACCCACCAGTGAACCAGCACAAGCAATACTGGCTTGACTGAATCTGTTCACTTCTCAAATTTCTGAAGCACAACAGTCAATTTCAAAATCTTAAAGCAAACCATCAGTGAGTGAAAGATCTATTTGCTGGCATTAAAGCCACAGAGCAAGGAACAAACAGACACCTTTGATGGGGGAAATCAATGCTTGGGTTTTACACTATGCCACACTAAGCAGCAGGAGAGAAGAGCTTGACCCAGGTGTTCTCCTGCCTCTGCCCTGCTTGTGCCCAAGGTACAGCTCAGGCTGAACAGATGACCTCTGGGCAAACTACGTCCACGGTCACTGAGCACAGCACCTTGCACCGAGGAGTATCGCACCAAGGAGCCTGCTGGATGGACACATCCCACTGCGTCTGAAGGGGCGTGAGGGATGCACACCTCTTCTCACCAGTCCCAGCGAGCGTGGTTCACGCTGGCTCTTGGACACCTCATGACCAGTCAGAGCAGTGGTCTGTATCTGGAGGCTGAAGCCCAGCACATACATTGCTGCCACTGCCTGAAGTCAATGCCTCGTCCCCCTCTCCTTGCCCCCTGCTAGCTGAGATCCTCAGAGGACTCATCTCTCTCTGCCCACCTTGCAAGGTGATCCCCACCCAAAGAAGCACATGGAGAAGCTGCTGCTGCTACTCCTCCGAGCAGCCCTGGATGCAAATGGTTGGCCTAGAAAGAAAAACCAGAGACTCAGGAGACTCAGGTTGATCAAGATGCCAGAGGGAATGAGCAAGTCATGAAGGAAAGAGAAAGACCAACCCCCTGCACCCAACAGTTTTTTTTTTTTTTTTTTTTAAAAACAAGCAAAAGAGACATGCTAACAAATTAAAACAGATACTACAATCCCTGATAAGTTTTTTTCAAGCTTTCTGTCTCTCAGCTTTCTTATTCTCCTTTGAAGAGGAGTTTTCAGCATACAAAAGCAATCACAGTGCTTCCAGAGGAAAAAATATCCCCAGCACAAGGCAGACTTCCCTTTAGGCAATGTGAATTCTGCATTACCTGAGTAAAAAGGCTTTCATCTCCAAATCATTCATTTCTAGAGTACTTGACCCAAAAGGAAGTCTCCTTTATTTCTATAAAAGTCCTTTCTCTACCAAAGTCTCAAGGACTCAAAAAGGAGCCATCAAGCAGCCTTCTGTTTTCAGCGCAGCCTGCTTAGGGCCCTTCTCTTCCCCTAAGCACAGCACCCACAGTCCCTGTGCTACAGTCCTCAGAGCAGCCCATCTGCTGTGTCCTGAGGGCGGCACGGGGCAGAAACCAGCCCTGCTCTTGTGGAAGCTGGGCAGCAGCAGAACCCAGAGTGGGGCACTTGGGGTCCTCAAGGGCTCCTGCATCCCTTCCAGGCTCAGCGGCCCTCTTCTGCCTGGAGATCACGGTCAAGTGGGGGAGTACCCCCCCCACCACCACCAATAGCCAAATGCCACCGATTCTGTCCTTCGGCAAAAGCTAACGCAGCAATCACAGTTGTTAGCATCTGACTTGTTTCTCATCAGATGCTTTCAGTAAAAAGCAAGCTCTTTCCCAGAAGGAAGCCTTGGAAAGGCTGTATCTACAGTGCCTGGGTGATTTTGAATAACTCAGCAGTGCCACCAGCCACGCCAGATAGAAATCTGCTTGTGCAAGTGGCAGAGCCAGGGCTTGCGGGAGACTGTTTCTACTCAGAGAGCTGTGGAAGACTGTCACGGCTCTGCGGGAAAACAGCTGTGATCTGCACCTCCAGGGGGTCACAGATCACACAGCCTACAACAGGGGTGTTCCCTTAGAGCGTTCACGCCAAAAACAGAGGTAGAAAGGGGTATTAGAAATTCAGCAAGAGTGAAGAAAAATGCTGTTGCTCAGAGCCAGGAGGCAGCCAGCGAGCTGGCACGGGTGAGGGAGCAGCTCCCTGGCTCCTGCAGCAGTCTGGGCTCCATGGAAGACGCTACCTCTGACAAGGGTCTCTCCAAAGAGAGAAAAGGTCCCAGTCCAGGTGAATCTGATGCCTCTGATCTGCCACCAAGCAACGCCTTGCTGCCAGGGTCACTGCCCTCTGGTTCACAGCACACTGGGAACATGCATCCCTTCTCTATCCCAAAGGGCACTGCTTCCAGCCACATCTTACACGAGAGCACTGCACAGCCCCAGCCCACCGCATTGCACAGAATCTGAATCCAGGTCTTTCTGCTGACACAGCCTTGCAGTAACAGAGCTCCTGCTTTCCTTCCTAGTGGCACAAAGTCAGTAACTTTCCAGTAGGGCCACCAGAAACAGATTCCCATGGCATATAAATTAGCAGAAGGTCTTATTGTCCAAGAACAAGCCTGCTCACTTCCAGGCAGGAGCAGAGACCCGGCGCAAGTGTGGGGTTTGCACCTGCCTCTGCCGCAGCCCTGCCTCATTCTCATCTGTAAAGCTGGTACAATGGTGTTTTATGTGCTCGAGGCATGCCATCTCCAGTCCTTCAACACCAGCACCGACAAACAGAACGCTCAAAAGGCAGAGGTCATTTCTAAACCTGCTTGCGTTGCTAGCTGTTTCAAGTTGGGGTGAATTCCGCTTGCTTCTGGCTATGTTTTCTGGGTGCTTTTTTGTGGTTTTCTTTAAGATTTTCATTTCTTTCAGCTGACAATCCCCCCACCCCAGCTCCCCTTTCTGTATATCCCAGGGGAAAAGCAATGAAAATCTTACGGAAAATATCTTCCAAAGCTCTTGGAGAAGAAAGAGTCCTACTGGAATAATTTTTAGACGAGCAGGGCAGGCATGGAAAGGGAGAGGAAAGCTTAAGACAGAAAAACTGTGGAAGATTTGACCTACTAAAGCAGCGGATCCTGTCAGCGAAGTGAGTGATTTCTGGCATAGCCAGACGCATTTCTTCTAAAACAGATCTGCCTTGACTTCTCTGCAGCAAGGCAGCTTTCCCCTCTACCTGTGTGAATCCCAGCAGCCAAGCTCGACAGCTCTAATATAGCGATCCAGTTTATTGACCTATTAGCTGCCACCTGCTTGGGACACAGCCAGAGCAGATTCACCATTGTATAAGCAGCAGCAGCAATCATAAAACCCTAAATAAATTTTCAGAGACCGTGCAGCAGTATAATGAATCACATGGTCTTTCACACAGCAGCAGCAGGGGGGCAGGCAGGGAACACAGAAGGCAAGGCTGCAGAAAGGGGACATCAGGACCCCTTTCTGCTGTCCACCTCCACCCTACCCCACCAAAGATGACGCACAACCCAAAGATTAAGAGGGAAGGCATCAGCTGGAGTCGGAGCCTAGGTCAAAGCCTCACCCATTTTCTTGACTGTGGAAAGTGGCCGTCTCCCGTGGCCTGTTTCATTGCGTACAGCCTTGATCAACAAACAAGTAGCATCTCACAGCCAGTGTTTGCAAAGGTGTAAAGTTAAGAGTGCTTCGAGTCTGATCCCCACTATGCTGAACGCGCATCTTGCCCCTTCCCTCTGAATCTGGCCCAGACCAGCTAACAAAGAAAAGACCTGTCGAAGGATGAAACAGAGGAGGAAAAGGTTTAACAACACTGACCTTGATTCCTTCCAGTTCCTCCCTGGCTGAACACATAGGCCTTGTTTTTTCTTCACTGTCTGGATCTCACAGTGATCTCCCCTTTTCTGCTCCCCTGGGAGTGGGCCCATTTGGGATGTTGGTTCTCGCGCACTATCCACTGGCTGAAGTGCTCCAATAAGGCACCCAAAGAACTCAGGTGGCTGCTCGGGGAAAAATAAGAGGCCCCAAATTTCACTGAGGTTAGGACAAGGCACATCTCTCCCTTGTCTCCCCCAAGACTTAAGGGTCAGAGAATGCCTTGCTGCCTGACAGCAAGGCTCTCCTGTGACAGCTTTCCCCAAGGTTGATCAGCAGAAGCAAAGGAAATAGTCTGGCCTTGAGAGAAATTTCATACAACCTCCAGCTCAAAAAACATCATGGACTCTTGGACTCACCAGATTCTCACAAACAGCAGGTTAGGAGACAGCTGGACTTCTCTGGTGGGGGATGTCTCGGCTCAGCCCTCTCCTCTTCCTACCTTGCGTCCTCCCCAACCCAAGGACAGCGGTCAAGAGGAAGGTGTCTTTGTACTTCAGATAGATCAGCATTGCCCTCATCTACAGAGAGGAAGAGAAGAAAAATGATTTAATTTTTTTTTTTTTGCCATCAAACTGGGGCCCAACAAGACTAAGGGAGCAAGTGCAAAGGGCTATGGTGGAGCTGAAACGTCGGTACTCATCCTGACCAGGCCCTGCGCTCAGACATCAGCCCATCTTCCTCCCATACTTCAGCCCGCTCCCTGCTCCCTTCAGATGACTGCCATCCTCCCTCCTCCTCTGAGCAGCTGCTGTTTCTCCAAGCCACAACGATGTACTGCTGAGCAAAAGGCTTCATTGGAAAGAGAGAAAAATATTCCCACCTTTAAGCCATGCTTTTAATGTTTCATCTTTCTTTTTCTGCCAGAAGAAACTAAATTCCTTTCACCAGCTGGGCTGCAATCTCACCACTAAACATCTCTGCCTCAGACAGCCCTGGCTGCCAGCCCCTCCACACAGATGGCAAATGCAAGGCTCATATCCCCTCTGCACATACCCCTTCTGCTTCTGCATCCTTCACTGGTGCTCAGACATCAGGGTAGCCATGGTGGGGACAAGGCAGTGAGGGGCTAAAGAGGGCTGAGCCAGCCACCTGGGAAATGTAGAACTCAAGAGAGACCAAAGTTTTGCGGGAGAAAAAAGTTCTGCATTGCACTAAGCAGGTCCACCAAATGCCTTGATGAAGGCACTCCTGCTTTTGGTACAGCAGTGGAAGAACCTCATAGATGCAGAGAAAGGGGAATTGCATGGTCCTGAGCACCTACTCTGCTTGCGGCAAGAGCCAAGGGGAGGTTGAAAGCAGGCCCACGGGCCAGGACTCTCTCCCTGGTTTTGGGTTTCAATACTAGGCAGGTCATAGTCTGACACTTCTCTAGGCCTCTCCTCTCCATGGTTCTCAGAGCACTTTGTCTGTCTGGTAGAGCACAGGCGCATCTAGGACAGTTAAGTGACGTGACCAAGACCCCAGTGCAGACCCAGCAGAACTCAGAAGGGAGTGCATGCACCCACAGCGCCCACCTCACTAAAAAGCACCGACTAACCAAGCCTGGCTGAACACCACTGCCTCGCCTGTTCACTTCAAAATTCAGCTGAAGAGCATCAAATACCACCGTGGCTGGGCAGGGGGAAGAGAAGCTTGCTTAGGAAAAGTGACAATTCCGCAGCCATTGCTGCATTTACTTTCTTCTGGCAGGAAAAAAAGATGAAACACACTGCCCATCTCTGGCTGTCACACATGGGTGGTTGCATGACATCTGTCAATTGCCACCATCGAGTATCATCTCAAAGCCAGCTGCCATCCCACCCCCACACAAACAATCTATCAAGCATCATCTGTGTCAAGCTAGTTTTTATGTTAAACTTAATGTCTGTAAAGTGTTTTGGCTTTAAATTATTCTGCAGACTCACTCAGTTAAACAGTGCTTCCCAGTCTAGACAGAACAATCTTGTTGTCAGTGAAACAGATTCACCCTGACATCCAGTGTGGCGATGCGGCTGCTATTTTGGAGAAAGGAGGCGAGCTAAAAGCTCTTTCTTTTATGGCTTTGAAACACAATTCCTGTCCACTCAGCTTCAAACAAACACCTCTCAATAAATAACCCTGCCCTCTTTGATTTGATCTCCCTATTAGGAACCTGCATGCATGGAGAAAGGGGAAAATGGTTCAGCATCTGTGCGATGCGATGTTGAGCATTGCTTGCAATATGCCTGCCCTCCTGAAAGGGAAGGATTCTCTCTCCTGCTCTGGCTTTTAAAACTAACTGCTTTGACCCTTTACCTCAGCATGTAGGCTGAGCCCTGTGGTTTGGAGAATTCATGGGAAACTGAGGTCCTGAACACAAACTTGCCTGATTCTCCATGGCTGTGGGGCAAGTCTCAGGTGATCAGCAAGGAAAGGTAGAAGAGAGATCAGCAGCCTGAAAGAGACATTAAACCGAGTCAAGATACATTCTGCATACCAGCTTTGCCCCTGTGTCTCTGCCAGCATGTGTAAGACTACAAACACTTCCTTTACTCTATTATTAAAAGAACATTTCTCCCCCTTGTGAAAAATGTGCACAAAGGAAAAGGTAAAATAGAACATTTGACAGCCCTTCATGTCTAGTCAGCTCTGCTGTAGCCTGCGGTTTCACTCTTTCACAGAAAGAGCAAAAAAAGCGTGATCAAACCAAAAATAACATTTTTTCCCCCCTTTGCTCTGTCAATGATAGATCCTTGACATCTGCAGTCAGAATTAAGAGTTATCAGTTGGGCATCTTTTCATCTCCTCTTCCATTAACACTGCCACCTGTCCATCCAACCCAGGGCATCATGGTGGGGAGGGCAATTCCCCCATCTCATGTAAGTCAGTCCCACCTGGCCATTGCCAGGAGGAAACGCACAGCCCCCAGAACTAAGCTCCTAGAGTCCAAGGGACCCCCAAGAAGGTTAGTTCCCCCCGACACCCACCTGCATACAATCACACAGGGATGGAGGGATCTCCCAGCACAGCAAGCTGAAGGTGCAAGGCCAAGAGCAGCTCAACCCTGAGGACGCCTCTCGAGGGGGTGATGTTTTTTTCACTCAGGCCTCTGGGCCCACAAACCCTGCACCCCCCGTGTATCACAGCTGCTTTTATTCCCCAAATGCCAACAACCCCCCAGGAGCTGCCCAGTTCCAAACAGCCTATATCATCACACCTGCATTAATATTTAATCCTAGTGCTGCTGCATCATGCAGTAAATCACCTGCAAATGCTCTACACAGAGAAAGAGACACTTGCCTTTAAATATTCAAGCAGAAAAATGCCTCTAAATATTCAAACAGAACAACAAAATTCAGGAAGGAGGACTTGCTTTTTGCACAGGCACTGCCATCCAGCAGCATATAGGAAAGGGTCATATACGAGAAGAGAGCTGTCCCCAGGCCAGCTCCCCACATTGATTCCCTATCCCTTCAAGGGGTTTTTTAACCCTGCGGATTCATCTCTGTTCTGACCTCCACTAAGATATTAACCCACTCACAGGACTGATCTGGAATCTACCCACCCCAGGATCAAGATAGTTTTGCCCTTCAGGAAAATCCTGCGCATGTGCTTACCCTCTGCTGCTGCTATTGGTGTAAGAGCCAAAGCTGCTTGCCTGGAGCAGCCACTAGCACTTTCACTACCAGTTAAAGCCCAGGGCAGCTGAGAGCATGACCCAAAAAACACAGTGCAGCAGATGGGCCGGGGATCCAGAGAGACTATGCAAAGCGGAGAAAGATGTAACGATTCCAAGAGATGGGCCATGCAGACGTGCAACAAAGCCGCGTCCAGCCTGGTCTCTGGCTGGGGATCATACCAAGGAAACAGCACTAGAGGAGTATAAGAAACACAGCACAGAGGGGCCCTTCTCCAGCTCCACGAGACTAGCTTATACAGTATTAGATCATCCACAAGCACATACCCCAAGGTCTTTACCTGGCTTGAGAGCATCCCGCAGCAGTAAGTCCTGCCACTGGACCCAATGTGGCATGAAACAGCCTGTCCTCCTTTGCTTTACACCTGGGGCCTGATCTCAACAAACATCATCAACTCTTGAGAGGGAACTAGTCTCATCATCTTTTCTACACCATTGGCAGCATAGACATGCAGTCACCCTCTGCTAGCTGCTCGTCCTATTTTACTGACCATCCTACTACTGGGCAGAGAAGTGAGAGCAATCTGGAGAGCAATGAGTCAAGTGATTCCAAAAGTTCAGCCGTGTACTGGCTTGCCCCAGGAAGGCACCTTCGCTCCTCTGTCACTCCATCTGACTCCATCTGTGCACGTAATGATCCTGTTAGGTGTCCAACTACATAACAAACGTAGAAAAACGGTCAGCGCAATTACAGCACCAATGGAGTGTTTACTCTCCTTGTGGGATGGAGAGTGGGCTGAACTGGGGGGTGCGGGAGTAAAGGGGGTGGGGGAAGATCAGTGCTGAAAAATGAAAGCACGCAACGCCTCATTATCCCATTCCTAATAGTCCTGAAACTGCTTTCAGGGCCTCTGTCATTTCTCCTCCCCCTTGGCCTTACTAGGCCCATTCCCTTCTCTCTTAGCAGCAAAGCCTGGTTTCCTCACCAGAGCTGCTAATCATCCAAGCAGACAGGGCACCTTAAAACTTGAAACCATCTGCACACAAGACTTCCCTGCAAGGGAGCACGGGGAGCAGCTGTGCTGGCTCAGCTTGTCAGATCTGCTCTCATCAAGTGACTCCAGGAGAGGCCACTACTCTCTCAACCAGCATCAGGCCTTCAAGTTTTATTCCTACTCTCTGCTACTGCCTTCTCTGACAAGACGCAGACTATGCCTGTACTAAAAAGTTGCAACATCTCCCCCTCACCTCGGTAAAGATCTTTTGCTTTTAGTTTTTGCTGTGTGTTCTCCTGTATACTTCGAGGAAGTTTCAGCTAATGCAGCACTTCCTAGATCACCCCAGGTCTGGGCTCCAGAGCCAGCACAGCTCTCCTCAAGAGTATTTTCAAAACACAAGTCAGTGCAACTCCCCAGATTTCCCTACGTTCTCTCCAGGGGAGAGAGACCAGCCACCTGAGCTGGCCAGCTCTCCTTCACATATCCAGGGCAGCTCAGCCCTCCACCAGTGGAGCAGATGCTCAAGATACAGGTTTGATGAAAAGAGATTGCTGGTTCCCCACATCCAGGACAAAGCCTTTGTTCTGCCAGCTCGTGAAGTCAGTGTAGAGGGAGGTTATCAGGCAAGGGCAGGAGGCACAAGGCATTTAGCCTTAGATCTTATGTTCACATAGAGGGCGTTTAACTAATCTGGAACTGGTGGCTGCGTGCCTAAGCGCCACAGCACTGTTCCTTTTTCCATGACACTTCTGCTGAAATGATTTGATGGCTCCCAAGAAGAGCCAAGCCAAGAAGCTTTTAAAGACTCCTGAACTGCCGTTTTAAGAGGTAGAGGATGCGTGTACCTAATGTAGTCTTAAAACTAATGATTTAATTTACCTTAGGAGAAGCAAGCAAGCATAAATTAATATCTCCCAGTAGTGCAGCAGAGGTATGTTTTATCTGGAGATTATGCTGATTAAATCAAGTGCCATAATCTTCCATCTCAATAAGATGGAGAAAGAGACCTAAAAATACAGATACAGCTTTCTAAGCCACAGCAGGGAACTGTGTATTGATCTCTAAGCACTCTACCAGCTCAGCCGAACATGCACACAACACACCCCAGCCAGGAAGCTGCTCTAACAGGCATGGCGCTAAGAGGAAAAATGAAGTCACCAGTTAAGATTTGAAGAGATGCCAGGAGATGGAGGCTGGAGGAGCTTGGAGGTAGTACAGGGGTTTCGCTAAACACACAGAGCTAGTGTTTAAAGCCACTGTGTCATTTGCTGACAAGGCAGGAGGTGAGGATAGGCTATCGCAGGCCACAGACACAAGTTTTCTTGTTTGGATACAGAACGTGTCTAAGCTTCCCAGAGCTCCTTCAGAACATCTCATCATCTCTGCATCCTCTGCTCCCTTCTCCATGCTCTGCATCCTGCTCCTGCAGCAGTCTCTCTATCTCAAGGAGACACTATCCCTTTCTGATCCCTGTCCTCAAAGGGCCATCACACCTGCCTTTTCACATCCAACCCTCTGACTCTGGTCATCAGTGTGCTGGGGCCAAGCTCCAGAAAACACTGCACAGCACCCTGCCCTTCCAGATTATGCCCTGCTCCCACGGCTGAGGAGCCTCGGCAGCCAGGGAACAGACCTCGCTCTCCTGTTGCGTTTCCTTGCACCACGTGAATTCTTCCCATAACAGCCATCCATTCGTTCTGTCACCGTGCATTGGCAAAAGCCAGAGCATACAACAGAAATAAACTATCTTCTGCATTTCCAATTCTCAGGAAAGGTTCTGGGTTTAAACCTAAACCTAATCTACCAATGCTTGTCAAACCCTCCCTTCAAGCTGTGAGGGAACAGAAAGCTAAGTACGTCTATAGCAGCCAAGCACAACTTCAAACAAGAGGCATTTGCCTTTTTCCTCCTCTCTTTTACTACAGACCCAGATTTCTAGGCCTCCTCTGTCCAACTCAGCAGCGGTTAAGGAGCAGACTCCTCCCTCCACCTGCCCTACAAAGTAGCCTCCCTTACTGGGGTTTCACTCTGAAAACATAACTGAGGAAATTAGATCAGACTTCTAAGGCTATGAATCTCCTTTCAGGATATAAGGTACCAAGGCCATTAGTCACGCAAGCTACAGATTCAAGTGGCTTAGATTCAACAGTACAGAGAGACAATGCCTGAGCTTGGGTCAAATATAGAAGCCTGTTTAAAACTTCTTCCTCCTACCTCTCTAATCTTCTCCTTTGTGTTTTTCTTTTTCCCCTACCTCTTGCTCTACACTAAAGAGAAAGAATAAACCACCTACATCAACGAATCAACAAGACCTGCCTTGACTTTTTCCAACAGAGTCATCACCTGATGATGGTGGTTTTCCAGACAAAGCCTACTCCTTTGGGACTCAACAGCAAACACTTTCCTGCAGCTTTCTGCCAAATAATCATGCTTGGGTACTCCACATTTAATGGCTTTGTCTGCCGGCTGCTCAGATTGTGTGTCAAGTGCTCTAGAGCCCTCGGACAGGACACTTCAGAAACAGAACACCTTTTACTTAAAGCCAATTCGAAACCACAGTGGTGGCTTTGAAAGCTTCCCTGGAGAATGACAAAGGACCTAGTTAACACTGTGGCACAAGAGAAGGACAAAAAAATATCCGTGCAACAGAAAGCTACCTCTGGGGAAACAAAAAACAAAAACAAAAAAACTGGAACAACTGTTTATACTGACCCCTGACACACACAACAAGTCTCCAGCAGGCAATCTATATTTACAAGGCCAAAGCGCCATGTGAGCAATATCGACTCACCCTTCTAGCCAGCTGTTGTACAACTCAGCATTAGTTATTATGAAATAAGTGGATTTTGTGAAGGAAGGAGGGTTAGCAGAAGTAGTTTTATCAGCTTATTTGAAAGTTGGGTCAAATAGCAAGCCTCTGCCAGCAGTTCTGAATGCGGGCTGCAACCACCACAGTCCCCTGCCCTTGCTTCCTCATAAATGGAATGATTATTCCACTGCTCTAAAAGCATTAAGGCCTTCAGAAGAGATATAATTAAAATTATTTTAATACCTAAATGAAGCTATCAAGGGGAACTCCATTCATCCAGAAGCAGCCCAGTGGCTCACGTGGAAAAGGCAGCTCCAAATACCCTCTCCCCGTAAGGGAGCAGGACAAAACAAAGAGAGGGAAAGCAACCACACATTTAGGTCCCATAAGCAAGCATTTTCTCAGCAAGAGTTTTGCTGAGAGAGAAGACAGAAAGGAGAACTCGCTGACTTGCGGTCCTACACATCTGGAAGCTGCAAATGCAAGAAGTCTCCTGACATTTTTTATTATTATTCATTTCTTTGGTCCTATAAGCAAAGGAAGGATGCGTTTCTTTCCTTGGAGTGCTTTCAGATTAAAATTCAGACCCAAACCCCTTTCTCACCCAGAAGCAAATCACCTAGCTTTACCATAGTCCACAAATATAAAACTGACTCCCTTAAAATGACTGAAGTGGAAGAATGCAATTTCAGAACAATCCTTCACATCCTTCTGTCATTTTACAGTAGAATTAACCCATTCTGACCTTCTCCCTCTGCAAAATACTGTCTTGGCAGGCGTGAATCACATCTCCCTTCTGGGCTTTGCACCTCTTCAGTTCAATTAACAGGGCCCCCAAAAGGCTGGAGACTTCACAACTTCTAAATGAAACATCTTCAAACTCATTAATGCTGTGTGTTTTCAGCAGGACCTCGGTTCCAGGCAAGCCTGATGCTTTGAGAGAATTGTTACGTTCATTTTGCCTTAGCAAATGCACCATTACACAAGGTTTAATTTTTTAGAAAGGGTAGACGATCTCTCCGAGTGAACATTACACAGGCATCATCTACACACTGCATGGAATTACATGTCAAGCCACTCAATAAAACCAACTTATCAGCCATGAACAAGCTTGACAAAACCTCAGTACAGGTGCCTTCCCCACCCCCCGTTAAGCTGTACAGAGTCCTGAAAATCTAGAGGAATGAAGGTGTTTTCAAATTCATTGATCATCATCCTTACCTTGCCAACATTACAGTTACTTGTGCTTCACCCTCACTGCTGAGACAGCTGCCTTTGGTAATGAGGTTTTGAGAATATAGAGGGAGAAAAGCTTTATCAAAAGATACAGAGGTTGCTTCACCTCTGCCCTCACACCCCGAGTCTCAGGCATGCTGCGAGAGGGAGAGCGACGGCTGCGGGTAAGCAGCATCTTTTCCACAGCTCATTCTCTTAAGATAGCAGACAACCCTGCAGGTAGGGTAGACCTAGAGATGACGCCTGGCTGCTCGGTGACACGGGCCACGAGAGTCACGTCACCCTGCTGCTGCTCACCCACAGCAGCTCGCTTTCTCCTAAGGAGAAAATTCAGTCGAGGCACTTGCTCCTTTCTTCAACACACTCAACAGACCAGACTTACAGTTTCTGACCTTTTTTCTAATTTATTCTCCCTCTTCCCCAGCTGGAAGCAGAGAAGCTTCACAGCAAATCTAAGCTGACAGATGATGGCTAACTTTTCTTCCTTCCTTTTGCAGGCCTTTTTCTCTGCGACCCCTGGAGAGCCACGGGTGGCCAGCCGAAAGCCTTTGCTCCTCAGCAGGAAGGGCCTGTTTGTCTCTGCCTAGTTAGATCCATCTTGGAGGGACGCATCTTCCTTTCGGTGTCACCTCACAGGTGGCTCACGCGCAGATCCTCTTTGTGCCACGTCACACAAAAACTCCTTTTTAGTCTCTTCATAAGCACTGTAATTACACCCCCAGCATCCCGCACAAGCAAACGATTCATTACCCCTAGTGTGTTACCACTTGTCAGCTGACCACATGAACAGCCCATACACAGCCTCCACCACTGCAAAGGAAAACGCTCTCTTCCAGTGGTAGCACATTTCACTTAAGATTTGCAACAAGCTTCATGTAGTTAGCTAACAAATGGCAGCTGATTAGTGGTAACTCACTACACAGAAATCATCTGGCCACCTGCCTGTAATCGAGCCTTACCCTGTCCAGCTGGATGCAAAAGAGACAAGAGAGTAACACTGAAGAAAAGATGAAGCACTGAAGGGCATAGCTGAAGTTCTGACATAGCTGAAAGCCTAGAGCACAACCTGAAGGAAGATTAACTTGCTCTAACATCCAGAGGATAAGCTAAGTTGGAGAACCTGACACGTACTCCTCACCATCACTGACACAGCTCTCGGTCTCGGACAGATCATTGCACTCCTGAGCCTCAGCTTCCCCAGCTGAGGAATCAAGTCAGTTCTCATTTACTTCCCTCTGCAAAACCCTTGGAGATTTGCAGAACAACAGTACTATATGGGTAAAAATCACTGCCAGGACAGACACCAGCAGGCATCAGAGGCTCTTCACAGCACTGACCATGCAGGAAAGCAGGATGTCCTTGCGCTGACTCTGGCTTCTCCCACCCTTTTTTACACAGTAGCACTCGAGATCACCACAGCAACAGGAGACAGTAGAAAAATATTTCACTGGAATGTATTTGGTTGCTTTTTAGTGGATTGACATGAGAGAGTTTGTTTATAAATACGTCCAGAGCATGTCGGTGTGAAATTGGAAATGAGTGGATGGCAGCAGCACTGTGAGCAAAGTACATGGGGTGAGGAGATTAAACATGCAGGTTAACCTGAAGGAGTTACACATTGAGATACCTGTGGGAAAATGCAGAATTTCAGCTCTAATCAACTCCATTGATTGAGCAATGGAAACCCTTTTCTCTAGTGCAAACCACTTTACGGTTACTTGCTCCCATGCTGTCAGAGCCTGATACACCTGCCTGCAAAACACCCACTGTCAGGGCGCAAAGGTACCCCGTGGCTAAGCTACGGCCAGAACTTTCTCGCTTGTGAAGAGAAGGCCCACAGCTCTGGTGCTCATGGCAGCCTGCTCTGCTTCTAGCATTGCCACTGCTCTTTCAGCTAAGCCAAATAAGAGAGCAAACAGACAAGGCGGTCATGCTGGGGACTGAGATCCTCCCCAGAACACTTAAGAGCTTAATTAAACCAGCTAATAACATAAGGGCAGCACTCTGACAACAGAAGCAAGCCACAGCACAGCAAGTTTCCTTCATTAACAACCTCCCAGAAGAGTTCAGCATTTATCCCATGAGATGAGTGGTACCTTGAGTGGCCAGTCCAGTGAGCTTTGTCAGGAGATAAACAGAGATAAACAGACACCTCATCTTGAAAAAGAGAAAGAAAAAAAACCCATAGACTTGTATCAGCCCTGCTTTCAGGAGAAGAGGGAGGCCTTCTCTGAGCTCTGATGATGATGAGGGTTGGGTTGAGCACCCTGTGAGCAGGAAGGCAAGCAAAACTCATTCGCACTATCCTTTGCGGAATCCACCCATTCCATTAGAGCAGGTGCATTCAAGAGACAAGCCTGCTCACCAAAGGGCTTAAGGGGAGAGCTAAACACTCACTTTCAGATAAAGAATAACTACATTCTTGTTATTCTCTTGCTAGCCCCTTAAACGTATTCAACTCCCTGGAGAGAATACTGTGGCAAGATACAAAGAACAAATAGGGTCACAGGACCAGATGGGTCATCAAGCCCCAACTCTATTTTAGGCATCATATCCTAAGTGTCATTTAAGGACATAAATCTGATAAACCATAGGTATGTGACCAACTGTCATCTCTGCTCCCAGCTAAAGAGCATGACTGGTTACGATTTACTGCCTTCTCACTTCCATTTGTGGTCTCTCAAAGCAGGACGAGAGAGCGCATGCACGCTTCGGGGGGGAGAGGGGGGGGGCACCGAGCTCAAAGCTTTGACCAACTCAAGCCCACAGTAATGCCTAGAGCAATTCAGAAGCGTTCACCACAGAATACCCGGGCACTGAACCAAGAGGGAGAAAGGCACAGTCTGCAGTGAGCACTCAGATCCTACAGGCAAAGACATACAACATACAGCAGGTACCATGATCAAGCAAAGTATACAGAACCTGCCTGACAACACACTACGTATTTCCAAGTGAACCAGCGCTGGCCTTCATCTGAGACACTGCATTCACCCAACAAGCTACTCAGCGATAAAGAGATCCAGAGCAGTGGAAATGCTTGTGATAAAGCACTCATAAATTAAAGAAAGAAAAGCTGCATTGCCTCAGGCTGTAAGTAAACTCGTGGCAACAACATTCAGTGTGTTGCAGCAAGGAGCAGTAGGTTGGCAGAAGAAAACCAAGACAACTACTACCTCTTTTTCTGGGCTTTTGCGTCTGCTTGGCTGACCGGTTTTACCAACTAGTTAGATCCCCATTACACAGCAAGGAAATGCATCCACCAGAAACTACTACTTCTCCATCATTCAGCCCAGGGATATGAGAGATTTGACTAAGAGCTGGGGCATAACTTAGATGGAGTACCTGTATGGCTCTCTGAAGGAGAGGGTAAAACCCCTCCGCTCAGAGACTTTACAGATTACTACCTTAATTACATCAAATGGTAAATAGGAATTAGCATGCCTAGTGAAAGCAATAGCCAGTTTTTAAGCCTGCTCATATCCATTACAAGGCAAGTATATCGACACGTTCCAAAAGATCTTCAGTGCTCAGGGAGCAGAGGGTAGCTGTGAGCAGAAGACACTGCAATAAGCTAGCCCCAGAACACATGCTGTGTACTCTTCATGCTCTCTATAGATCTAAAAGTATTTCAGAGCCACATTAAACTTAGACTTGAGAAAAATCAGCTCTCAGAATGGAAAGGTGTCAAACATTGCTAAATACTCCAGAAGCTTCCTCGCCAGAATAGCTCATCCATTCTCTCCAAGAACAGTTCAGCAGTCTTCCTGCGAGCTCTACTTCCCTTGGCTGCGTATTCCACACCAGCTGTCCAGGGGAAAAGAGCACCAACATTACAGCTTTGCATTACGGAATATCCGACAGGGAGACAACGACCTTCCTGAATACTCATTCTCACAGTGCCTTGAAAGGATACGCAAGCATCATCATCTCGGGTACGAGAAACGCTCTCAAGCAAAGGCCCTGTGGTGGGGGACTTGCGACCGGATTGCCAGCCGGAAGTCAGAACTCCTACTTGCCTTCCTTGGGACGCTATTTTTCCATCTTCAGGCAGAGACCAGGAGAGATACACTTTCATTTGTATTTCACTCAGACTTTCAAAGCTCTCTCCAGTCATTTTAATGAAAGAGGAAACAAATCAGTAGTTTTAAATTTCTTAGAAAAGAGTCAGTCGGATAGATTGAGCCAGAGCTGATAACTACTCCTGTCACTTTTGCTCACTCTGCTCTTGGTACAAAGTTAGCCCTAATCAATATTCTAGTACAAAAATACCATAATTGTGGGTGAAACGCTTTTCTGCTGTGTCTCATGTTATTCAGGCAATTCTTAAACTGAGGAATTTAGTAATTCCCAGCTTCAAGGGAAGAGATGTTACTACCATAGAAATTCTTTCCATCAGAATAGGTCTCCTATATTTCTGCTGATTTTGTGCAACTATATCACATGATTTAGTATCATTAGTATTCAGAGTCTTCCCCATTACCTGATGCCTCATGATGTATGAGATCTGGACCACTGGTTCTCAATCACATTAGAAAAAAAAATATTCCTATGAGTACTATGCGCTGTTCCTAAAATTGAGTTCATGGGCAAAAGGATATTGCTTCCCCATAATGAATAATTCTTCAGTACTATCGACGTTCATCAGAAGGAACTTGACACGATCAGCAGTTATTTTGAACTATTGGTTTCAATAGAAGTCAACTAACTGTTTATTAGATATCTGCTACTTTGGAGGGGATGGAGATGGGACTAAACCAAAAAGCTCCACCTACCTTCTCATTTTATGACGCAAGCAGAAATGGAGCTACATCCGTGTCTCCTGATCCAACCGCTCTCCAAACCCTTGTTCAGTCAGTGCAATAAATCTGTTCACTCCAACACGTTTCAGCCACCAACTCCAAACATGATTCAAATCATCATGCAGAAAACCTTGATTTAAGACACTAATTTTAACCTTGATTTGCATTTGTATTTATTTTCATCACAGAGTGCTAGCTTTCATTGACTGGTATAACCATTTAATAGCAGAAATTTGCAGGCAATCATCACTGTCAAAAGAATTCTAACTCAGTGAAGAGCATTAATAAAGTGGAATGAAAACGAAATTTTCACCACTTTCTAGCCAGATATTTTTCCCTTTCAAGATTTGGGAAAAAATATGTAGATGCCAATTAGAACTAATTTTAAAAGGTCAAAGCTACCTCAGGCATACTGGACAACTGGTAGGTTGCAAATTTAAAAACTGATTAAATAAAGCAGTAACTGTTGCTGGGGGGTTAGATCTACTAGTTCTAAAGCCCTAAAAATGACTGGTTTCACTCACTGTGTTGCAATTTCAGATGTGAAGGCTTAAGTAGCTCTTTCCTTATTGCTGTTTGGTGCCTCCTTTACATGAATGGAATTTAGACATCTAACCTGCTTAGAAACACACCGCTGAAAATATTTGGCACCTACTTCTTTTGGCACCTGGGTTACTGGAAGTTTGGCCCCAGGGCTTTAGATTGTACTGTCTCCTTCTCCCCCTCCACCTATTTCTTGACATCTGATGGGGAGGGGAGCTAGAACAATCTTTTCTGCTTTTTCAGCTTTAGGTGAAGTAATACAAATACAGACAATTCTCTGCATGTATTTATTACCTAAACTGAAACCAAGAATAGTTTAGAAAAACATTTCTGCACTAAAATCAAAGTACCAACAGACAACCCCTCATAAATAGGTAGTTATACACGATGCAAAAGTTTAAGCTGCCCTTAAATGTCAAAGGTGTTTCTGAAATTCAGTATACAATAAAAGAGCTGAATACTTTGACTGAAATGTGAAGTTTAAGTGATAATGGATTTTCAATATATCATAGAAAAATGGAAGTTTTCCTATAGGACACATGCCCTTATGCTTATTTCTAAATACTACACAATATATTAAATTCTGAATTTTAAAACTGGACAAGCTAAAACTGGTAACAGCAGACTTTAATAACCCATTCAGATTTTTCTTAACCATTTAACATTTGTTGTTTTCTTCTGTGGCACAAGGGGAATCCAAAAGTTGTTTTCATCTTTCTTTTTCTGAAAGAGGAAGAGCTTCCCAAAGGCCACAGCAATTCATTGCACTTTTAGGTTTTATTTTAGCAAGAGCTCCAGTAATTCAAAAAAATATATCAAAAAAGTCATCAAGACTTATGTTGCTAAATCACTTTTTCTCTTTCCAAAATTCCAGACAAAGCACACAAGTTAAAAAGTCAATTCCTCTTATTAACTTGAATCCTAGCAAAAAGTCGCCTCTTTAAAGTTTTCAGTGAGTCAAACGTTAAGAAAACATTGAACGTTGGTTAACTGGATCTGGCTTCCTGTATATTTCCTGTATATTTCCTGTATATTTTAATATCTAATAGTTGAGCACAAAATAAAGGTTCCCTCCCCACCCCCCCCCCCCAGCAGACACACAGTCCATTTCAAAGGCAACGGAAAAGGTGTTTAATACCAAGCAACAGCCAACTATAGCAACGTAATCCTCAATAAAAGTCTATTTTTGGCAGAAGATTCACCTTTCTTCTTTATACATAACCAGGAGTTAAACTATTTTTTAGGTTTACTTTAAACACCATTCATAGTGAGTATTAAATATTTTCATACCTGTAGCAAAGTCGCTTCTATTCACTGAGGGTTTGAATTCTTCAGAAGACTGATGTTAGAGAGGCATATAGCAGACAGGAAAGCCAATTTTCTCTGAGATGCTAAGCAAGACCTTGGCCACCTCCTTGAGTAACTTCTCTTCATTCTTCCAACCAGTGGCAGAAAAATGGCATTTCTAGAGCTGATGCCTATACACACTGGTCTCCACATGCTTCATCCTTGCCACAACATGCTTAACATCCTTCTGGGGTTAAAAAATGTACCGCTTCCTTGAGCACAGAAGAAGGCACTGCATTTTTATCATCTCCAGCCTTGAAAATGATACAGGCCATCACAGAACAGCCTGTCTGAAAATAGGATATAATAATCGCATACTTTTGTCGGAGGAGACAGATCTCCTTTTTATGATGATCAATTAAGGCAAGAAAAAGACTTCCATTTTATTAAAATTTTAAGTGAAGGACGGAGCTGCCTTAAAAAGGAATACCTTCAGTATAACAGTTAAATTTGATCAGAGGGCTACAAGCCCACACTTTGGACTATCGAAAGCAGAAATTAAAGTTCAAAGGTTGATGCGAGGGTGGTGGGGAATCTTGTAACGGACAAGAACCTCTGAGAAAAAGGATTACTACAAACCTCATGCATCCCCTCTGGAGATCCAAGGTCAGTTGTGTAAACACAGCAGGAGGTTGAGATCAAGTTCTGACCCATGCTGAAGCACTGCCATGAATCAGAGCCCCTTTATGCAACCCACCTCCAAAGTCAATATCTAAGTACAGAAAGGTTTCTTCCTTCCCACCTCCATCGCTCACCCTCCTCATACATCCTCAGACAGCTTGTTTTCACCCTGCACTTCTTTCAGTCCAAAGCTACTCTCCTTGATCATCTGCAGCAACACAAGATTACTCCTTACAGAGTTACAGCAGTAACTCTGGTAGCACAGCTGACAGCGTCCACAGCAGGTTTATAGAAAAGGGAAATGGTGCTACTGGTATTTGCCTCCAGAAGACTAGTCAAATTCTGATTAGGGTGTGAACTAGGAATGTCCACCCATCCCCTGTGATATGAGACCAAGGCTGATGGGAAGATGGGCTTCTGGCTATGAGAGCAGCTCTTCTCTCCCCTCTGCCCAGGGATGGGGAGGGTGGTGGTAGACATTAAGATGTAGTGTTGAAGACTTAAACTTACATAGTACACATCCACACTATACCTAGCTCTAAGAATTGACACACATTTACGTTTCCATCAATACTTTTATAATTACCCCAAAATAGATAATGATATTACAGAAGCAGAAGGATCACCTGCTGATAATGAGTTGGCAAGATATCTTCCCAAAGCTGAGCCAAAGTTTCCCACTATCTCCCCAAACACATATATCGATATGATGATATAGGTAGGAAATAAATCCTGCTATTTACTTAATGTTTTTATTATAAGAACTATGATGTTTGTTTTAAGACTCAGCAACAAATCCTGTTTGGTACATCATCACCTTATAAAAACATCTCTGCATGTGTGACACGTTAAGTTATATTAAGTATGCTGTTAATTTGACTAAATACATCCTGCTGCTTTCCACCTGACTAACTCTGAAGCAAAAGGTGGCATATTTTCAAGAGGTGGGAAACAAACACCCTCTCCTTTCCCCACTACAGCTCCAGATCTAGTTGAAACTAAACACAATAAAAATGTAGGATGTCTCAGTCACACAGACAACACATCAGAAGCTCAGCCATAACACTCCCCTCCAGATCCACGTACACACATCAGTTATTGGGATGTGACTGCCACCCAACTGCAGTAAGCAAAAGAAATGGAAACAGTCATTTAAAATATTCCATTTATCCAGATAAGAAAGAAAGGCTGATGCTGAATGAGAAGGCAGTTCAAAAACGAAAACAAAGGATGCCTCACACAGATATTAATAAAGGCAGAAATTACAACTCTTTGCCCAGTAATCGAAAGGAGCACAAAGTCCATTTGCACACAAGGCAAAGATCTGACAGTGCTGCCAGTGTCGTGGAGTTCACGTCAATGGGGTCACGCACAGTATTGGTGGTTTCCACCATTAGCAAAAGACCGGGAATAAAGGAATGCTAGGGTCCAAAGATCTTTAAATATCTTGGAAGGGAATAGCCCGATACCATCACTCGAACATTTTAACTCCTGTGCTATTGGAGGGAGAGTGTAGAAACTCAGCATTCTCTCCTGCAATTAAAACACCCTTCAAAGAGAGACCTTTATATGACATCTTAGGGAATTAAGGTTTCCAATGTACACCAAGAGCATGTCAATGCAGCTTTCCACTCTGAATCAAGCTTCTTTGGAAGACATGATAGATCCAGTATCTTATGTCAGTGTCATTCCAGCATGACCCATTACTCTCGAGACATCAGTAAAGAAACTGAAATTCACCTTTCATCACTCCACATATGGGTGGTACACTCACTTATATTTTATACATACATATATATATATATGTATATATGTATATATATAAATTCATATAGTCTCGCTCCCTAGTGCAAAGTCCAGTTAATTAATCATTTGGTTTATACCTATCAAGATATCTGCCCATTTCAAGAAATTCATTGCAGCAGTATAGACATACTCTTTGCTTGCTCATTGAAGGGTTTTTTAATATGAAGAGAAAAGGAAGCTTTGGATTAGCCAAGTGTGACTGTTTAACAACATTAAAATCAACAGGATTTTCAGCAGTTCCTAAACTGTTCATATTTTCCTAAAAAAGCCTCAGTGCTCAAGTCTTTAAACAGTTCATCCAATAAAGCTGATGCTGCATACCAGATGTTACCGACTCATCTCTCAGCTGCAGCCGAAAGCTGGCAGGATTAATTTCCTTTTGCCCACCATCCTGAGCTTTGCAGGAAAACAAAAACAAAAAGAACAACCAACCTCAGGTCTTGACAAGCAAAGTTTTCTTCCGTTAGTCTGATTTAAAACATAAATGTTACGTTGTTTTCAACATACAAGTCCCATCTATGCATCATGAAATGACGATGAAAAGTCTGATGCAAAGTCTTCTTAAATAGTCTCCCGAAATATAAAGAAAGCATAGAGAAGCCTGATGTAAAGTCCAGAAACAGTCCAGGGCAGTGCTTGGGTATCACTAAAGATTTAAGGACTACTAGGGGTGATGTGGCCAGCCACAAACTGTCTCGTAAGAGGTCCCGACAGTGTTCTCTGCTGCTAAGATGAGAGCGAACAGACTGCCATTCCCCATTAGAGGTTTGTCTACCTGCTAAAAAGAAAAAAAAGGGGGGGGAGGGGGGAAGGGGGAAAGACCAAGGAAGAGCATACAGTCATGCAGCTGATCGTCGACGAATCACAAAAACACCTCGCTGCAGCTGTCCCAGATAGATTCTCATCTTTGTGCTGTCACTGGTTTTTCTCACCCAGATCTGCAGGAAAATATTAAAAAAAAAAAGGGGGGGAGGGGGTGTTATGTCTTGGGGAGAAAAAGGGAAAACCCCGCAGTTAGTAACACAGCGACAACGAACTCCAGGTATCCTTACTGTCAGACTTTACAACTCTGAGTTACTCAGCACGTACAGATGACTTGGCTTAACCCACCCTGCTTTCAGATTAGACATTCGCAACCTGAGTAGAAAAGGAAATAATATTCCTAACTTTACCACCCCAACTTCTTGCTCAAAACAGTCATGAAGAAAAATTACTCTTCCAAGCATCATCAGGAAAATAAAGTTTCCTTCTTGCTACAGTTTGCAACAGAACTCTGACATTAAGCTTCACCTAATCAAAAGCAAGTCTCTCTAGACCCACGGATCATAAAGCTACCTATCCTGGGATTTGCTCAGACAAGTAACTATTAGTCAAATGAAAAGCACGCTCTGATTTTGTTCAGTGAAGCATTTCTCACCATGTATTAAATAAATTGTATTTGAAGATAAAAGAGCCTCCTTTTTGAACGCCTGCACTGAAAAATTCATGCAACTTGCAGATATGCATTGTGTTTCAAAGGACAAAATTGCTTCCATGGAGGCAGCCATTCAGAGAATTTTTAAAAACAATGATTACTTTCAAGAAGTTGAGACCCCAAATATCTGTACTTCAAAAATCAAATCTGAGCATTTAACCATTCTAATGCGCTTAAAACTTTTAAATAAATGCTTGAAAATTAAGAGTTTTCCAGTTCTTAGTACTGAGTATTTTAGGACACAAGTCCACTATTTCGTACTACAAATGATTATAAAATTAATAGTTTTGGATAATTTGCATTCCAACATTCTTTAACATGCATTAGCTTCAGGCCTTGCATGGTAGAATTATAACTAAAATAGCAGAGTTCAATCAATTGCCTTTACTAGCAGAAGCCCTCAATATAAAATAAATTTAATCTTTGCCTGCTTTTGTACTTCAGTTATTTCCCCAGAGAACTTAAAATCTGCCTTTATTGTAAAGAGAGATATGCTTATCAAAGTGTTTGTTATGTTTTGCTAATCAGAAGAACTTGTAAATCTAAAAACTCCGTACAGAATAAATATTTATATTTTTAGATTCTATCAGAATATGATAAAAGAGTATACTACTTCTGTTAAAGTTATTATTTTCTGACAAGATTCATTTGGAGGAAACCTTGAATTAAGTCTTAAATGACCATAAAACCAAAATTACTTATTAACCTTAAAATGTGCTACACCATTAAGAAAATTAAAAGCATCAAGACATGTTACGTATTTCAATCCGATAACAACTATTCGTTCTGAAGGAGTGAAGAACACAGTGACCAGAAACAACCAAATCCATTTCCTAATTGCTTTTATTCCTAGACTGTAAGAGGAAAACAGTCTCCTTTTTTCAACTTTCATTAAATTGACACTGTTGAATAAACTGATGGGAAGAAAATACTTTCTTGCACATACTGAAGAATTTCTTGTCAAAAGGCCTGAAAAGGTCTGAATTGCTTCCACCTGCTTGGCCAATGATTCTTCCAGTGCAGTAATTTAACTCACAGTTTGCAAAACACATTGAAAAAATATATTTGAAATAACAGAAATTTATATAAAACATAATAATTTCTAAATATATAGAAATAAACAGAAATATATTTCTGTTTGGATCTAAACACATCACCAAGTTTTAAAGAATTTGGGCCTGAGTTTATTTTTGGTCTTTAAGTAGGATCTTCTCAGATCAAGTCTCTGCGAGAAAAGCCCACAGCCAGTTACAACATTCAAGTCCAGTTCAAGTATACCGATTTAGACCTTCACACAAAGATGCCTCTGATGCACTGTTAAGTACTTCCTTTCCCCAGCCACAAGGAGGCAATTGTATGCCAGACTAATGCTCCTTATGTTCCTTTAATGTCCTTTCCCCTTTGAGCATTAATGGAAAGGTTGGAGGAGAGACACTTCATGCAAAGATTTTCCGTAAAGTTCCTTTAAACGACTTGGCTTCTTTTAGAAATGCTATTAAATTTTGACTCCAGCCTACAATTGGAGGTCTCAAATCTAAGCCTGCCTTCCAGATCCTAAATTCAAGTAGGACCCAGAAAGATCATAGCTTGACAACTGTTGCTTTTGAATGTGTTATAAAATCTGAAGTGCATCTTGTACCTAAGAACATCTCCTCATTTCAGTACCCTGTTAAGTGTTTATCTCCCTTGCCTTTATATAGTTGCAAAGTACCACCACAGGGAAAAACATGTGCCATACCTCCTCCCCAACTTCCCACTAGAAAACCCTTACTGTCTCACTTCAAAGTGAAATGCATGCAAAAATATTTAACTTACTGCAGTTTTGGAAGTTTCAGGCAAGTTGCTCCCAGAAGATTTAGAGATTTAAACAGTAATAATTTCAATCAAATTAGCAGTATTTGTAACACACCTGTTAGCACTTTGCTATTAGTTTATCTAAATAACCAGCCATTGAGCAGAACAATTACTATAGCAAGGAGAACAGTTGTGATACAAAGCAAATCCCACATGCAGCTGATTTTGTTGATAATGCAATATTTTCCCTTTACTGTCAAAATAAATTAAAGTTACTTTATTGGCTGATTGAAGAGAAGCGAATTCGAGAGTCTACTGTTTCTTTCTTTGAACTGCTTGGAATCTGCAAGCAAGGAAAAACCTGCTTCCTTTGCCCAGCTGATGCACTGTTCAAACATCAAGTGTATTTTGCAGCAAGATTCACAACAAACCTAGATGCACGCTTCTCAGCCTGCTTCTCTAAGCCTTAATCAGCAGCCAAAAGGAAGTGGTCTCACACAAGTGACTCTCCTTCTCTAGCTCTCAAGTAGGTGATAGGAATGCTGCCAGCTCATTTCACAATATATATATTTAGGTTATAAGGCTGAGTCTTCTCTCCTTATGATAACTAAGTTTGGTGACAAAGTTTCACCTCATCCTCTTCTGGCTTCCCAACAAGATTTATTTTTATTTTGCATTAATATCACCTGTAAGTATATTCCTGAAATAATGGAAATTAAAACTTATAAATTCAGTGCCAAGAGGATGTAACATGCCAGTTCTCCTCTTTTTCCTGCCTACCAAACTACTACTTGTAAAAGGTAGGATCACTCTGAGAAACATTAAGTCTCTCACCTTCTCAAACCTCTCTCAAGAGGAGACCATGATCTATGATTGTTTTGTGATCAAGGTTCTTGTCCAAAGACTGATCAATACAACTTAAATCAACCTCAACACCAAATGCTGAGCAACACAGTCAACCTCACTATAAAGCAAATTCAGTTTCATCCTAGACTGAGCTTCCTCAGACACAGAATTACGCCTTTCCTGAACGGATGAAGCTGCTCCACAAGCAGTTTGTGCAGTAATGACGTTTTCCTCTTAGCCCTTACCAGATAGCTGTCTCCCTGCCTGTACTGACCCACAGCTTTTCCCACTCCCATGAAACACAAAACAGTCCTCTACCTCATTGGCGCCCACAGAACTGATCACACAGCTGATCTTAGTGTTCTCTTTAGACTCCAGGTAAATAGCCTGGCTCTTGTGGTACCTGTAAAAATAAAGATAAAAAACAGAGAACAACAAATGAAACCATTAAGCTGCCCAAAGACTGAGAAAGCAAACAGTAGTAAAATTTATACGGCCAGGAGTCTACAAGCATTTGGATAGAATAAATACAAAACAGTCTTTTCTTTTTCTCCTCTCCATATCACCTTCCCCATCTTTACACAGCTGTGATCTGATCTCAGAGACACACACTTCATACATTGGCAAGCTACATTTTAAATGCAAAGCTACTGTAAGATCCTCTATCAATTTGAATTCAATCCTCAACCCAGGTTACTTAAAACAGATTTCATGTCTGAAAAAGGCAAGGCAGAGCACCAATGCACCAGATCAACACTGATCCACAAGACCACCCTGTTTCAAGAGTTAATCAAACCAACCTTCTAGACTTTGGACACTGGATGGATTTCAGAAGGGCAAGTCCATACTATGGCTGATAAAACGTGACAAAGCACAGCACAGGTACTGAGAAGTTGTTCACGTTCCCCAGGGCAAAGTTACTAGAACACTAGTGCCACAAAATATTTGAAGTGCCCTCAACCTATCAGTGCAGTTATTCAGCAGAGACCTCAAAGAGGTCTAATACTTTTCAGTTGTGAAACTATCTGAAATGATAGATGATCTGCAACAGACAAAGAGGCCATACACAGCCAGCGTAAGCAGGTAGTGTCTAAGCACGCTCAAGTTCTCTTAAGATATTAAGTCATGCTACATATGGTTTTTCTTAATGAGTTTTGTATAAGATAAACAAAAAAACCTTCAAAATTCATAACTCTGAGTCCCTTGATTCCATGGTCTTCTTGCCTTCAAACACAATGACATGCCTCTGGTAAGGACTGCACAGTATATTAGATGAAACTCTCTGGTTTCTGTTTATTTTGCCTAGGAGAGCTCTGTAGGCAAAACTAGTTACATGAAATAGATTATTTGTGAACGTATAAACGTAATCAAGAGAGCACAAAAATGCTTTATAGTTAGGAAAGCATAACTATACTTCCGCCTTTAACCTCAGTCATTATGAGCTTCATATTTAACTGGGAAATCCAAGTTGCAGAAACACTACGCAGACATTCCAGTGGTAACTGCTTAGTGTGCAATTCCCTACAGTTTGATTGCCTGACAGCTATTTGTCAGAAAGCATGGATTTGCATAATCTATACAGTTATTTCTACAATAACCATACTGTAAACATGGAAGTTCTCCAACAGTTTATTCCATGAACTCTTTTGACTGGCTCCCATACTCAGAATTTTCACACTGTTTACCCGTAACGAAAATGATAGTGTCTGCTTTCAGACTTCCAAACATATCAATCACCAAAGGACTAGGTTAGCTAATAAAAAACTCTAAACCCTGTCAACTTTAGACACTTGTGCCTAGTCATTATTCTCTCTCTCTCTCATTTCAACAGAAAAGCTATCAGCAGGTTCCAGTGTAATGCAATAGCAACAATGGTCTCGGCCGAAACCTCAGCTGGAGCCCAGATGGTCATTCACTGGCGTGAATGAAACAGCACAAGATACTACAAACCAGCCCTCACCATTTTAAGAGGCAAAAACCTCAGTTTAACAGTGTCCTGCCATGATACGCTGTGAGTGCCTAAGCAAGGGGAATTGATCTGGGTACCAGCAGCGCACAAGCTTCAGAGTGCAGAAGACACCACTGCAAATGTCAGCTCATGAATAAGATTGATGTGGGCACAGATAATGAAATAGTTTTTCACTCAAAGCTGTTTCTTTCCAATTTCAGTATCGGTGAACTCCAAAGCTAGTGACACACACGCAGCTGGCTTCAGCCGCTGGATTTCACATCACAAGTTACTGTCCCTCAGCTCATCTATGCTAACTAGGCATGGCAAAGGTAAGCTAAGAGGGTTAGGTCAGCACTTTTTCATTGAATAACTATCTTAAACTGTCTCATGCTCCTTGTGTGCCGAGACACAAGTCAGCTGAAAGCACAATAACCTGGTACATCTCTGTAACAGGTTCACATCTCAGCCTTTAGCTCACTGACAGTTTGTGTACCCTCGGGGGAACAACAAAGGGGTAGAACTTTACAGGGCAAAACAGTCTAGGATGGAAAATGAATGGAATTTCAGCTGGCTTTCAAGCAGGAAGGAAAGCACCAAACAACTCTTGCTATCGCAGTAGGGAAAGTACACTACTATCAGACAAGCATCTCGAGGCAAGCAGAATAATTCTACTTTCTGCTAAAAAATACCTTGCTGAAAGGCTAAGATTTTCAACTGCGTCTCCAGGAAAAGACTTAATCAAAAGGACACTGCTGAGAAGCGGCACAAAAGGCAAAGCTGAACTATCAAAAGTGCAGCTATGAACCTCTCTCAACTTTCCAACTCAGGTCTGCGGGCTACCCTTAAGGAATCAAACAAACTAAGCCACTGACAGAATGTTCTTCTCTCCTAAAATTCACCACAGGGGGTTGCATCTTTTCAGTAAAGTGTTTTGGAGTCAACAGATCAAAAGATGGAAAATCATCGCTCTTAATTATTGTATGCAGACAAAGCTAAAAGCAAAAGGCAAAGAAGTGTTATTCTACAGTAAATTGCAGTTCAGGATGGGGGGGCACAAACTGAGGACAGAAAAAATGAAGTCTAATTCCACATCCATCTGAAATTCCCTCTACAAAGTCTCGGGTTTGGAGACATGCTTGCAAAAAGCCTCTACAAGGCCTAAGGGAGTCCATTACTAGCCTTAAACATTCACTACTTTGAGATAATGGCCCTTCATGGCTCCTACCAGGAAACAGAAAAAGTAGTCACTCCTGAGCTGTCAGCTTCATTACTTCTGCTGCTTGCAGCTTTAATACATGTTAGAAAAAATTACCTTCCCACTATCAAGAGTTACTTTGTTATTTTAAAATATCAGGCACTTTGCAGAAGTACTATTACTATCAATCAAAATCTAAGCAGGATTATTACAGTAAAAAATTTAAAATACTTGTCCTAAAACAGCATACCAATAAGCAGGAGGGGAAAGGCAACAACTGGAATTCTTGACATTCAGGCCCCATGGCAAACGAATTCAACAAGATGAAAATATCTGTTGAAATATTTCATGTCCCAATCATAATACTTCAGTTATCCGCATGCTTAAAAATTCCAGAAAACTGTTTATTCATTCAAAGATATCCTAGAGTAGACAATAGTGGTTTTACATAAAAAAAATTCTGAAAGTAAAAACAGCTTCATGAATTTGTGCAGCAACCCAGTAGCATGGTCATGCTTACTTCCTGCTTTAGGCAAGTTTAAGCTCCAGGCAGCGGTTTTTGTCTGAGCTGTATACATTGAACCTTTGATGAAACTTCAGTGCGAGAAGACTAGCAAAAGGAAAAAATGACTAACTAAGCAAGGCGGCTATTGTGTAGACAAGACCTTCATATGTACCCTCTTCAGCAAGGAAACTACACCCCTGCCTCTTGTTATTTCAAGCCACCAGAACACCAAGGCTGCAAATAAGCACAAGACTTGCAAATTGCTTTCTGCTCAGGTACGAGACTGCCCCCTTGCTTATCCAGTTTTGCATGTCTCTCAGATTACGTTTAAGACCTACTAAGATATCTGTGGAAAATTAAACACTTTCCTTGTGCTTTGTGAGCCTTCCACAGCCCATTAAAGTTATAGAGCTAAATCCAATCAGCAATTCTGAAGTTGTTTCTTATGTGTGGGCTTGATCTTTAAAGGTTATTTAGTTTTTGTTATTAGAAACATTTTTCCTTCTACTCATCTGGTGTGCAACATTTCTTCTGCCACCTTGTGGAAACACGGTCTAGTGTACTACAAAGCAGACCACAAGGACTTCCAACACTGCTGGCAGCTGCTGCATCCGCAATCACAGAGTATCTGGATCCTGGCTACCTGGATTCACGGATGCATCATGCTGCATTTGTCGGTGGCCCTCTTACTGAACATTAGGTTTGACAAAAATGTTTTCCCAGTGTCATAGCACACAACCAACTCCACAGAAAAGATTTAAGCATCCTGTCATTCAAGACAATTTCTGCTGAAAGTTTATGAAGTGTAACAGATCCGTTATCACTTTTGATTTACAGAATCCCAACAATTAACTCTTGGAGGCAATGGCTAACCCCTGCCCCAAAACATCTTGTCCCCAAATTCTTTCTTGAAAGCAACTTCTCTCTGTGGTCTTTTTTGCTTCATAACTCAAGGCTCAGACTGATTACCACGCTAATTTACCAGGACTTACCATCTTTTATCATAGTATAGTTTTCCGTCTTCTATCCGGGCTTCAAACCGCTGTGCTGGAGACTCTGCTGGTGTAGCTGGGAGGTGTTCAGGAGAGGAGGGAGAGGCTGAGAACAGAGAAGAGATGCAGCGTTTAAACACTGGCATGCACCCACCACACAGCAGTACATCTGACTGCAGAATCACAATTAGTAAGGTCATATTTAGCAGAAATAAGCACAGAAAGCTAGTTCAAATTTCCATCAGTAAAGTGCTCTGTGTTTGGATGAATAATTTAACCTCTGCCTTGTGTATAAAGGTGATAGTATACACCTGGAATATAATAATCATCTAAAAAAAATATTGATTGGTAGGGGATAGACAATATAGCCTTGATTTTTTTTTTTTTTCCCTCACTCTGATTTATTACAAAGAAGTAAAATATGGTCAGGATTACTTAAGCAAGTTAGTACTACTCTGTCCTCAAATAAGATGTACAGACATCTAGCAAGCTAGAAGCACAAGACGAGAAGTTTTCCGTCCCTCCATCTACCTGACAAGTAAGCCAGCCGCCCAGATGCATCTGAACGTAATGAAAAACAAACAAAAACTTTTTACATAGATAGTTTAGTGCCATGCTAAACCAAATGTTTCAGGAACCTACTAAGACACATAAGGCTCCCTTCCCAACCCCAACAAACTTTAGGACTGATGAAGGGACTTTTGCACAGCACCCACTCGCCACAGTAGCTACACAAAGAATGCATGTCAGCAATTACAGAGTCAAAGAAGTCCGCAGTAAAATACTCCATCCAAAGCAAACAGATTGTGAACAAATTTTACTGTAATTGTTAACTCACCTGGTCTCTTGGGCGATTTAAGCTATATGAGAAGAGAACAGAAAACCATTAGAGATCTGACATGAATTTTATACCATAAAAGCCTGTTGTAGTAATTTCAGATAATCTTTCTTTCCATAATTTAACATACTGTTAAGTGGCAGAACATAACCCGAACAGTATGACAATATGCTGTAAACAGCCAAAGACGTGGATGACCAGTATCATGACACTAAAGGTCTAGAAACAGAACTTCTTCAGAGCACTCAGATAATTTATCAAAATAAGTCAAAATCAAATCTAATACACTCCATTCTTTGAGCGTGATCTGATATTTCTCGGGGAACGCTACTACGCAGGAGATAAGTCATTAGACAGACCTCAACAGATGGCACTAAAAGCATACTGCATGACCATCTCCAAAACCCGTAAGGAGTACCCTCTGTTATGAGAAAACATACATGCCTTCAAGTCGTTAGCAAGAAAGCAGTAGGATAATCAAATCTAGAAAAACTAAATATCCACTGCACCCCATCCAGCTTGCCGAAATATCTGTGACAGTGAAAAAGAAAAAAAAAACCCACTAAGGCCTAAAACAGAAGCAGCCTGTGATCTCACAGAAATATGTGCTAACATCTGTTCTGCCATGCGGAAGAGAGAAACTCCTTCACGTCATCACTTGGTTCAGACAAAAGGTAACTTTTTTAGGTGACAGTCATTTTAATTAGGTTAATTAAGCCTATTAAAATAAAAGGGCGGAGATACCATCTTGCTGAATCTTTTACTGTGTTACCTCAGAAAGCCTACTGGGATGAAGGAGTTCCACATCACAAAACGGAACACAAGACAAGACGGATAGCTCTGGCCTCTTCAGGGAAAAGCATTACCTTGTTCAGAGTTCTCAGGTCCTCCATTATTTGCTCATCAGTCAACAAATAATTTAGCTGAGGTATCCAGAATTAAGGTTCCCATTAGCTTTGCTTGCCAAGAGCTTAAAAAAAAAATAACTGTCAATGACATTTCACTTGACTAAATGCAAGCGAAAAAGTTTCTGTAAAGTTGCATAAGATTTTAATGCATGCTGTTACACTTCAACTTTTTTTGTCATATGAATTAGTACAAGTCATCTCCACAGGGCCTCATATACTGCACCAAACAGAATGTAAAATGATTTTAACTTATCAGACATAACCATCAATAAAAAGCCTTTAAAGCATTGACATTCACTTTATAAAGCTGCTGTTTGATGCTTTTTTTTTTTTTAATAAATCTTGCACTGCTGTATAGTACTATCTGTGTGAACTGTAATAGAGTCACTTCACACGTACAATGGAGCCGAATCCCACCCAAACCTAGGAAGAGATCAGCAGTTACAACTCAGAGTAGGCAGGAATAGACGGATAGCGAGACGAGGGGAAAAAAATACCTGCAACGCAACCACCACTACCAAAATAGAAACAGAAAATTGAGAAGAGGCACAAAACACAGAATCACGTTCATGAGGATGAATAAGAGCCTATTGCTCACATGGGAAAAAAAGACAAAAACTAGCAAACAAAAAACTCTGAAACCAAGTAAAATTAAAAAAAAAAAAAATCAGAACACAGAAGGTAATATCCTTATTAGAGCTCCACTGACATTTTGTGTGTATCACAACCACATTTTCGTGTTTCTCTTTTCTAAAGCTCCTCTCTTTCTGGATGTACCTCCCAAGAAAAACCTAACTACAGGAAAGGAAAACAATACCCAGACAAAGCAGTGGACCCTTTTTCCATCTTTAATCTACAGCACTTCTTTAAAACAACTGTTAAAGTCAAACTATTTCAAATACTAGACTTAAACTAAAGCTAAAACAAACACCAGGCTGTGCTTTAAGGATTTGAGCTCCGATGGAATCAATCCTTTCCCCAGTGAGGAAAGGCAAATAAAGTTTCGTACTGTGGCTGCTGTGTCACGCTCAATTAATAGGTTATGTTTGCTATGAAACTCATTTATTTTGGATGAGATACTAGCACTAATAAATAGATATCTCCTTTAGAAAGAGCGAACAGAATCTCCAAGTAGAAAGAGGTTAATTAAAACTGGAGACCCGTGTGACCATCTTGCATGAACTCTAGAAGTTCAAGGTTTGATACTGCCTTCAGAAATGGAGAGTCACTCAGAAGTCACAAAATAGGTTCTTTAATCTGATTGAAGCCAAACAAGTTTGGAACCTAATAATAAACCTCTGCAAAACAAATATCACTGCCTTCCTTTCCAGGGGAATTTAATATACAAATAGAAAGAGTGCCTATCATTGCAGAGGAGCCAAGAACATATTTCCAAAAGCTAAGGAACGTTTTAATTATAAGAAACATGCAACAAAGCAGGAGAGAAGGATTAAAAGCGCATCTTCTCTCTCTCGCGCTATATAAAAACAAGAAGGACTTCCATTCTTTGAATGCAAAATGAACAAATCTAGCACTCCTTGCTTTTGCTATGTATCTGTTTGGATTAGAGAACTGAAGCCTTTATCAAAAAGGGAAAGTTAGCTTGATGTAACAAATATGATCTTTCTGGTAAATATGTTGTCACATCTTGAAATGGGAAAAGCTTTAGCTTATGTAAAACGCCATTTACTATCCATGGAATCAATTACCTCAACATTTTTATTATATATATCTGTCTTTTAAAGTTTATATCTGTTTTTTAAAGCTTTTTTCACTGAAAAAATTTACTAAACTAAACTCCCTGACCAAAAAAGAAAAAGCCACCACTTTAACTAAAGTTGAAGTAAGGATACTCTCTTACCAAGGGATCTCTGAACACTGGTTGTATTGTATTGCTTCATCACACATTGTACATGACAAATTGCACTTCAGTATTTCCTAGATTAAAAGCTGATCCCAGCATTTCATTTTCTTTCCTGTACAAAAATAACACTGATGCACTTTGCCCTCCACACAGCATGCTGGCTTCAAGTAAAATAGCCCTCCAGTGACTCTGTAAAAGGATATCAGGGGCAGGTTTCCTCCTCTTGTCTGGGATAGGAACTGGATCATTTGGTCGCCGCCTCAGTTTCCTTGTCATGATAGGTTTCACTTCCATAGAATCTGTAAAGTAACGAAATTGGAGAGCTGATAAGACCAGAGGGAGAAGAGCAAGGAGCAGCAGCTTTTTATACAAGGCACAAGTAAAATAATCTTTCTCCTTTCATATAGCAAATTGGATTTTTTTTTGATAGCTTCCAGCATCCAAGCTGGAATACAAGTGAATACAAGTTCTCTTTCATACTAAGCTCACTGTGCAATAACACAGCATTGCAATGCCACAGCTACAGCTTTCATTGTCTCGAGCAGCACAGTTGTTTCGGGGGCATTTTAGACGCAGGTAACTGAAGTACAGCGATGCTACAAGGACTCTGGACAAACTTCTTTCATACGAACATCAAATACCTGCTTTTAAACAGATTGTCTAAAAGGCAAAGTTCATGGAGTTCTTCGGTAACAACACTTGAACAGGGAATAGCATGTAAAAACAATCAGCTTCAAAAAGCAAAGCAAGCGCCCCCTCTCTCTTCCCTTCAAGCTGGAAAAACAGTTTCGTCAAAGGAATACAGCTAACTACTGCATTCAAGACTAATACAAGTCTGCTGGAGGTATTTTAAATATAAACAGTATTTATACCCAGATGATCTAAAAAAGTTTCAAACTATGGCTAACAAAATAAACCTAACTAATAACGTCCATAGCAACAGTTAAGAGTTAATAAAATAAATTGTAGCATATGCACTGGACAAAAAGAATCTGTCTAAAACTGAAGCACAAGCCTCATCACTGAGTAATTCTCTGAACTACGTTTTGTCCAAATGTCTACGTGTAGTCTCAACCGAACTGTTCTACTCTGACAAACTCGCACAAATAATTCCTTAATTTAAAAAGACACCTTGAATTAGCAGGAAAGAGCAAGAGAGCACATCCTAAACGTTAAGCCCATCTCACCTCTCTTTCAGTTGCTGAGAATCATTTGCTCTCTAAGAAGACCTAAACCACATCCTATGCGGCGCTTAGTCTAGAGAGAACATTTCTGGCTTCCTCTAGATGCTAAGACTTTGAGCAGCTATGCGTGTTCAAAACATATCAAACTACTTTTCCCCTTATCTCAAGGGTGAACAAGGATGACCGTGCTGCGTATCAAGGGAACAAATACAATAAAAGCCTAAAGAAATGCCACCCATGGAGCGGCTGGCCAAGGAAATCTTATCTCTATGACCTGAAGCTGAATTTGAAAAACAGTGAACATTAATAGCCCTGCAGATACTAAAAATATAACTTATTGTGTTGCATGGAAGCCATCCTTTTCATTTGTTAAGACCAATTTACAAAAGAGCCTCAAAAGAAGAGTTTGAGGTACTTACTCAAGCGGATATGCACCCAAGTCAATAAGGCTTTTTTTTTTTTTTTAAAAAACTAGTTTCAAAAGAGCTTTCACTGGTCTGTTATCTGTGTTGTTCAAAATGGGAAAAAGGCAAAGATATCAATTTTCTTTTTTATCTTAGCATCTTGTATCTTAAATTGTGACAAATCAGCCGAAAGTTAGTACCAAAGCACGATTCAGAAAATTGATGGTTTGAGTCTTATATTTATTGTGAAATGTTTGTAGAGCTTTGAGATTCTTGAGAGATTTACGAAAATGCTATAAAGTAAGTTTCAAAGAGCTGCTAAAGTACCAACAGATTTAACCTGAAACACAGGCTTGCATGATGATTAGTAATTGAGAACTACAATACACAATGCTCCAGAACAGGAATCAAATACCGCAACTAAATGCGAGCAAATGCAGATTAAGCCCCAACACTCACAGAGCCTCACAGGTGAGGCTCTTCATCCGGTTTCTAACTTGCATCTTTGTACACACCGAACTTCTACAGGTTTTAAAAACTGTCAAGTCTACATCGGCTCCAGCGTTCTGATTCCTTACCCTCCAGCACATACTCACAAAATAATCTGCTAATTTTAAAGAAATCAAACTGCATTTCTGCTTGTCTGGAAGGGAGGAGATAAGGGAAGCTAACATATACAAATGAGCAAATGGATCTCCTGCCCACAGTTACTTAAATGCCTTTTCCCAGAGCTGCATCCAGTGAAACAGCTCATCCCTTTAAGACATGCAGCAACGGGTGGGGGGACGACACATTTCCCTGACAAGGGTTCCAAACTACAATCACGTGTGATTAGTTAGCACAAAAATACACAAACACTAACAACAGATCCAGAAAAGTTCACGTGTTCCTACATTTTCTTATGACTCTTGACTGATATTAAAAGGAGTCTAAGGCAGCAATCCTGTACACGAACTGCTCCCTTTTCAGCAGCCCGTTCCTCATCCACTTGTAAAAATCAGAAGAAGGTATTTTGTAGCTGTGTCTATTTCTCCTCTTCTGCTACTCAGTCTCCCATTAACTCTGTAAACTGGAGTTTTAATCATAGCACTAACAGCTGTCCCACTGCTAGGAAAGTGGATTCTTTTGGATTCTTAGATTATAGTTACTCAGTTTTCCAGAGGTGAGACCTAGTCAGATATTTAACCCCCTAATGAAAATCTACTTACAAGACTGGTACTGTATGCTATTTTAATCAAGAAACATAGGCATAGCACAACAATAAGAAAGTTAAGGTGAACACACAGACAATTTGTAAGGTCAGACAAGACCTCATAACCCCTGCCCCCCCAAATCAGAGACATAGCGTAGCACAGGGTGTATATCAGACCACATTAGATCTAACAGTTTGCATAAAAGCCAACAGCACTCAAACGTGTCCAAACAGGTTTTATTTTTCACTTCTGAATACTAATTAAATTATTAGCCTACATAATCTGTGTAGATAATATGAAAGAGATATAAAAGGTGTAATTTATAGGCAGGCCTCAGCAGCATAACCAATCTTATCCATCTACAAAGCGAGGGAGTTGCTCTTTGTAAGGAAAATCAAATCAGACCTTTGGTTCAGTATCACAGCAGCAGCATCTGTGAAGGAGGCCGATTACCCCTCTACCTAGCTCCATTGTGTTAGTTATTGCAAAGAGCATTGCCAAGGCACCAAGAATACCAACCGGTTTTGTGAAAGCAATTTGTGCATTTAATGCCCATTTTTCAGAATCTAGACACAAATGAAACTCACTGAGATCTATTTTATTAGCTTTTAGTAGCATATTTCAACCTTTATTGTTTGTGTTTTTTCAGCTTCTTTACCATCTGTTATTGGAGGAAAAAAAAAAGACATCGTTTAAATCCTGGCATCACTGGCAAGCCAGTGTGGCACATCTCAATAGTTTTATTACCAGATGACAGGTACTGAAGAAATCCCTTTCCCTACAGATGGAGTAGGTGGTCATGAGAAGACATTTCCCACTAGCGTAATGAAAAATATGAACATCTGGTGGGCGGTCACTAGAAGACTTCAGTAACAAAGCTGGTAAAAAGAGGTATTAGCTCCAATTGCTATCAAAATTCAGCCAAACGATGAGGGAAGCCATGATATATGTGATGAGTTAACAAGTTGTAATTCTGTAAAATCTAACATCCAAAATATCATCCTATAACAGCATCTTAAAAATCTGTCTTAAAAAGCTATAAAGCTAAACACAAGAACTTAGATTTCAGGCACAAGTCCAACTCTGTGTCCAGCAGTCACTGCCATGAGTTTACCTTATCTTTTCTTGAGTTATATTAAAAAAACCAACCAAACAAAAAACCCCCCAACTGCTCCCCAACAAAAAAAACTTGGCTGTCTCGTACTTGAAGTCCCTCTGCCTAGCTCAACAGGATTGCTTGAAGAAATAAGTAAAAGGGGTCTTTTGCTGCTGATATTCAGTACCTTTTTTGAACTGGCCTTTTTTCCTCTCTGCTCAACCAGCTGCTAATACTACAGTGAAACTGCAATCTTCCTATAGGCCGAGATACAGGATACTAGTTGCGCAAAGTAAATTCCTACCTCAGCCCTTCTTCAGGGCAGATCTCGGACCCAGCCGGGCTCCAGTTCCGCTACAAAACTAGAAGACTGACATAACTCTTTTCCAAGATAGCTACCTGTGGCTTTCCAGAATCAGGGAAGAATTCTGAGCTGCTGCAGCTTTGCAGCGTAACCCTTATGCAGTTCTCTCTCTCGCTTCAGGAAACTTGCACTGTAGTGATACAGACCCTTAAGGACTTCATCCACTCACATACAATCCACATATTTATACAGTAAGAATCATGAATTGCTTAGAGGAGAAATTAGTTCTTTGCTATAATGTTTTGAGATGATTTTCAATTAAGTAACCCCTAACCTTCTACTTTCAAGGACTTAAAGCTCTCTTCTGATAAAGGCACAAGATAACTAAGGTTTGAAAGGGTGCTACAATGAGAGTTGTAAAACAAAACAAAACCCATACACATTTCATGCTCTGTGAAGGAAGAACTCCATGATCACACCGCAGAGAGATCCCAAAATCTTCCATCAGTAAAACTACAGAAGCTAGACAACCATTCAGATGCACCCACCCACAAGCTTACCACTGAGGTTTCAAAGCCTAGTAACTGACTAGAAACTGTTGAGAAGACTCCTTGATTTTGCTGCATAGTTTCTTCTCTTCTGAAAGCAGAAAGTGTAAATGAGAAAGCTTACCCACTCTGCTCCTCCGTGACGCTCTTTTGATTTGCATGTTGATAATTCAGGTCAGTGGATTTTATCCTAACCTGCACTGTCCACTAAAAAGGCCACAAGCTCACGTTCTACATTTGCTGGTATTTGGAAAGTTGTAAAGCCTCCATGCTAACTGTCCACATAAACTAGCATTGCTACTTTTACATTTTTACTTCTAAGTAGCAGCAAATAGAGAAAGATAAGCGAGAGATGTTTATCTTGTTTTTACCTCCTGTTAATTCCATGGTTAGCTTTTCATTCTCAATCATCTTCTTTTTCTCCTCCAACTCTGCAATCAGATTTTCTTTAAGCTCAATTTTCTTATCTTCAAACTCCTTTGCGGCAGCCTTCTTTTCCTTGACATAATTCTTCTCCACCTGATCAGTCTAATGCAAATCAGAAGAAAAAAGGCTTAGCTAAGGAACAGATGTCCCAGGTCTGTGACACTGCAACAGCTTCGCTTTCAACAGCACTGTTTTGATTAGCTTCTCAACTGAAAACTATAGCCAATTCTAAAAAGTATCTATAGTTAAATAACCAACAGAAAACCACTTAAAAATCACTAAGTAAATACTACTACATCGGCAAAAAAGTTTAAAACGCATTTTAAAATGCGTTTTAATGTTGTCGCCTATCAAGTCTCTAGCAAAGAGCTCTTCAGATCTACAAAATCCCTACCATTTATTGCCTTAAACAAGCTCCTTATACTATTGCATAACCAGCATACTGTAATTCAAGAATGGCATTTCTTTTAATTCTACTTTAATGACAAAGTTACTTGAAGTAATATCAACAGTAGGCTGTACTATATCTCAGCTGTAATAACACTAACCAGATGACGGAAATCTCTTTAACTCTTCTGGGAAGACAAGAAGTATTAGCTGATGAAACAGTAGGCTTATACCCCTCCCACCTAATTAATACGTATTTTCATAAATTAAGAATACTTACTTCCAGCTGGAGGAAAAGTTCTGAAAGACAAAAGAGACCTAATTTATTACCTTGAAAGACGCACAAAATGACTTTACCAGCATTTTTAAGTCATTTAATACTGCAGCCAAGAGAGTCAGCAAACTAAGGACTGCACATACGCAACCTCTAGTCTCATCTTGCAATTTTACACTGGAAACTATATAACGACAAAAAAAATATTCCCAGAAGCGCATTATTAATTGAAGTTTCCTACAGATCCTTCAAGCAGAGTTGCAAGGGTTACACAGCAGTAAGCCATTACTACACGTTTTTGTTCAGCTCAGCTACTATTTTCAGCAGTACTAAATACGTAGTTAATCTTTCCTTCAGTTTAATTCTTCCCTGCAGTAAGTCAACGCTAGATATAACTTTTCAGATAGAAGCTTGAAACACAGCTGAATCTACGGCCGGCAAAGAATCAGTTTAAACTAATTTCATGAATTCCAGCAACAATTGTCTCAGAAATAATTCTGCAGCATTTAAAACATTCACCTATTGAATTCACATATCCGTTTTTAGGCTGTTTATGCCTAAAAACAGGCAAGGAACATATTACATATTGCTTAAGTTCTAGCATAGGACAATGACTTAGTTCAAGTCAGACATAGGGGTGAGGCAGATTGATTTCTGCATGTGGAATAGTCCTACTACCGATGTTAGTGTAATTCCTAACAACTTGAAAATAAACAGCATTGAACCCCTCTTGTATTTCCTGGAGGAAGCACTGCCAAAACAAAGTTTTTACCCAAGGCTGTGACAAGAAAAGCAAACTACGGCACTTTTTCAGTCCTCAAGTCACCATATTTTACCAGCATATCAATCTTGGGCAATATCTAAAATAGTAAAAATTTCTGCGAAGATCACAGACTTCACATATGTTTTGGAGAAGCTTGTAGCAGCATCACCTGTACAACTATGCCCCCCTCCCCCTTTTAAAAGTAACTTTTTGTACTGGAAAGCCACTTCAAATTCCACCTACAGAGACAGTGGCATAATAAAAACCAAATCTTTTGTCTGCAAAGGGCTCTGTCATTTGAGCAAGGAAAACAGTATTTCCATTTGGGAGGTAATCAAGCACAGATTAAAGCAACTACTTGGGTGTGCCTATGTGAAATGCACAAAAGACAAATCCCTCACCTCTCAACATCAGAGCACAACATAAAAGACCGTTCTTCCTATAGTACTAGGCAGCCGGATTTTTGTCATAAAATTGAAACTTATCATAATCTGCCCTCCTGTGGAAGAAATACACTGTTGCAGCGCTGCTCCTTGCTAGCCAAAATACAAATCTGTGGTTAGTCTTAATATTATCAGAACATCCTAATATTACTAGAACGCAGCTCTAACCTGCATGAAATTCACCTCGGAAGCCAGATTCCTTTTAGCAAGGAGAAAGGAGTTCAACTCACTTGAATTCCTTTGGCAAATCCTTTACCATCCCAAGCACTTTTAGAAAGATACAACTTGTACTTTCCAAAGGTATGAGAGTCAGTGTACTCCAAAAACTGCCCCTGAAATACGACTTTTTGTCATATTTCCCAGTGCAATGGCCCAGGCTTTATAAGACTTCATCCAGCTCTCTAAAGGAAGAGCAGTTACATTTCCTATTTCCCATTCAATTGCTTCTATAAAAGGCCCTGCTTCATTATGCAAGAGCAGGGCCTTCTGGAGAAAGGGCAAGCAAGTTGGAAGGAAGGCAAACGGATCTGACTTCGAAGCCACTTCTCTGTTGTAACACAGTAAAGGCTAACTGGAAGATTTGAGAGCTAGACATTTTACTTAAAAAAGAAAAAAAAAAAATCAACTTGAGCCTTTGCTCCTGAAACAGAGAGCCAGAACACAAAGTACAGGCAGCCCGCTCAATGCCACAGCTGTATAGGACAACAGTCTCAGCAGCAAACTCTCTGCATTTTTCCAGGGCATAAAACAGACCTTTGGGAAAGTGTCTTTCTACTCCTGTGAACAGAAAGGAACAGCAGTCCTGAATCTTTAAGACAAGTTGCACAAAAGAACCAGCTAAAGCGAGAGACTGTAGATTAGGCAGGATGCCCATTAAAAATAAAGTATTTTCATTTGTGCTATTTCACACCAGTGAGGACCAAAACTGTTTACTGGTGTTTATTAAACACTCGGCAAACAAGGCCAGTGAAGAAAAGCACGATAGATTCTGTCATGTTTCATGCGTCCTCAAACAAACAACAAGCTACCCACAAAAAGACAGAAGAATCCTTGGTTCCAAGAAGAACCTATTATTTTTTTTCGGGTCATAGGAAAAGAGGTGCGAAGCACTTCATCTGCAGGCAGCTTCTTAGAAAGAAATGCAGCTTACCTGCATTCCGTATCCTCTCTTTGTACTGCTGGTCCAGTTTTTTCATTCTTTTCTGATATTCCTGAAGAGTACCTAGTTAAAAAGAGATTGTTGATTCCTAGTGAGATTTTATTCTTTCCTCATGTTAAATTCTCAGGTAGCCATAAACTACTTGGAACAACAACACTAATGCTCAAAATCAGGAAACCACAACTCTAGTTTCCCTATCTTGATAAGAATGCTCCTTTCTTTTTTTCTTTTTTTTTTTTCCCCCAAAAAGTACATAGACCACTCATTTTAAAAAACGCTTACTTCAGTACGCAGAGACTTACCTACAAGTGTGTAGTATCAGAAGCGGCTAACACTTTTCAGTGAGGAGAGCATGACCGAGATATGTGGTCAGTGAAGGGCCCTACTTACAGCTTTCAAAACCCTAATCCTTCTACGACCTCTGCAGCTGTTCCCAAATCAATCCTCAGCTTTGAAAAGTGCTGAAAATTCTTTAGAAAAAAGCTACCTCCTACAGAGCTTACCTTCCTGCAATTGCTGTAATTGCCTCTTAAGAGATGCCAGTTTGTCCTGATACATCCTGCAGGGAGAGCACACAAAATTACATAAAAATGAAAAACAAAACAAAGAGTCTATTTCACCATCTGTTTAGGTTATTGCATATATACTGAATTAAAAATTTTCCAGAACTCCAGAAAGCAAAAAACAATATATGAAAAAGTATCATTCAATTTAAAAATCCTACAGCCCCATTAACATTGCAGCACACCCAAATCAATTATTTTGAGAACAGTCATGGTAGAATTATCTTTTGTATGCAGAAATCTAACATGACACCACTTTGTCAGATCTTAATATTTGTGCGTTAGTTCCCTACTTATAACATAGGGGACATTTCCTCAGGTTACAGAGGACTTGAAGTTATAAGCAAGCCTCCCCCAGCACCCACATCAATAAAGCTAAAAGCAAGCCCAAAAGCACCAGGAATAGATTTTGTATTTCCCTTCTCACCTATCTGCAGTTTACCACAGGCTGCGTCTTCGTGACCTGTATACAACCATCTCTCTGCCAGTAAGCAAGACCACAAAGTGCTGCAAATAGACTTAAACTTCAAGAGAAGCTATTTCGAGTGCCCAAAACTCCCATCTTCCTGGACATTGCTGGCATTCTATTCTTAAGGGATTTTAACAGGTAACTTGCTTTTGACTTGGCTTGAATCAAGTAGGTCCATTGTTTTATTTAAAAGAATTTTCTGCCGAGGAATTAATTTGCAGCAAAATTGAGTTGCTCCCTCAACCTGCACCTATTTTGTTGTTCAGAACGGTAGCAGCACTTAGTGCCTTGAACACACATGGAACAGAGAGAGAGTAACTGAGGAAAGAAGAGATAGGTGTATATGGACTCATCAACTATTACACTGGGCAAAGAACTTACAAAAGTCCCTAACTTCAGCCTAAAACTTTGCAAAGTTTTATGCAAAGAAAACTAAGTATTGACTTACTTTTATTAGATTAGGTTACTTACTGTTCTTTCATTTCCACAAAGTCCTCTTCCTCATGTTTTGCCAGGTCAGTTTCACTAGCATCCTCAGTATCTAAAAAAGGTAAAGAATGAGTTGTTGAAACTAAAGTAATATTAAAAAGCAAAAAAAAGTCAAGTCATTTTAAAAAGAACAGGCAATTTAACTTCTCCATTTTACAATTCGACAGGCCTCTGGAAAGACTCATTCAGCAGTGAACTGAACCACCCCATCTGCTTCCTGCAACTGCAATTTGTCCCACATAGATTCACTCGTAGGCTTGCAATGAAGCTTACATCGAGTTTGAACGACTTCAGCTTAAGATACCCTGACAGCTTCTTCCCAATTTAAGACAACAGATTCTACATTAGTGCCCACAAATACAGAGGTGAGATGGTAACACGACCCAAAGACTCTGAAATGCATTTCACAAGAAAAACGCTACTACTAGATGCCATTACGGCTTACAAAGATAATACGTGAAGTTATTTGCTAAGATCTGAACTTGACATCTCTGCTACATATTTCACAGAAGTATTTCACCATTTACACATAGCAAAGACTATCACAATTACATAAACACAGCCCCAGTTTTGCCAACAGATAATTATAAGTAAAATAAACTAACAGGGCACTGTTAGCTTTCTGTTGTTGCCTTTTAAGGTTCCTATTTCTGAGACCAGGTAGCCAAAAATTAATTACCCTTCCTCTTCCAGGGAAAGCCAGTTTCTCCAAGGTAGAGTTGAGATTGACTTAAGGCTACAACTGTAAAGCCTAAACTACAGCTATATTCTCTATAAAGGGGGGAACGGAGGTAATCAGTCCTTTAAATCCAGCCTTTCTCAGATTTTTCTTAAACCATGAACAAATACCTTATGCTTATTTACGTTAAGGTAAAAAACAACACACCAAAGAGAAAGTAAAGTGTTTTAACTCCAAGAAGAACAGTTAAATAGCTAAGTTACCCTAAAGAAAGGGCTCCCATGTTTAATCCGGTCGCGCTGCGAGCAGCGCCCCTGAGCAGTGAGCCGTCACCTTTGTGAGGAGCTGCACGTCGCGCTGCGGCCCCGGTTCCTCCCCGGCAGCGGTGCGGCTGCCAGGGCGACGGGCCCCGCCGAAACCCACCCGCTCCGCGCTCCCCCCGCCCGGGGCTCTCCGCCGGCCCCGCTCTCCCGCCGCCTCCCCAGGCCAAGGGCCCGCAGCGCCCCCCCCCCCCCGCTACCGACCCTCGTCGGAGTCGCGGGCCCGGGCGCTCCGCTCGCCGTCCTCCTCCTCGGCGCTCTCCAGCTCCTCCTCCTCGTAGTACTCGGGGCCGGGGGGCATGGCGCCGGCGGGCGCCCCGGGCGGGGCAGGGGCCGGCGGCGTGGCAGACACCAGCCCGGCCGCGCTCATAGCGACGGGACGCAGCCGCCGCTGCCGCCGCCTCCGCCGGGCGCTCGGCAACGGCGCCAGGCCCCGCACTTCCGCTTCCGGGCTGTCCGCGCCGCTGCCCGAGCGCGGGCCGGCCGCCCGGCGGACGCCGCGGGCACCTAAGGGCGGGGTCCTCGCGGCGGGGCGGGGCGGGAGCGGTTCTCTCGAGGCCGCGGGTTCGAGCCGCGGGTTCGAGCCCCGGCCCCGCCGGGTCCGGGCGCGTCAGCGGGGCGGATCTCCAGCCGTCCTGCTAGCGCTGCCACCGCGGCGGGAGAGCAGCCGGCGCGCCCAGCTCTCTGGCCAGCTCCCGCCTATTGCGGACGTGAACGAGAGCCGGGCTCTTTCTCCAGGGCAGCCTTGCTTCGTGGCGGCCCAGAGCCGCGCAGCTCCAGCGGGCGTTACTGCCCAGCAGCGAGCTGCCCGCAGGCCCCTCAGCAGACACCTCTGCGCCCAGGGCTCTGGGAGCAAAATCTGCGTTTCCCTCTGCCAACGGGAACAGCTCCGCTCTGTGCTTGTGCTAAGGCATAAAAACACACCTTGCGCATACTTATGTGCTGCCTTTGCCAACCAGCAGCGCTTCCCCTTCAAGGGATTTATGGGGGAAAGGGGATTTTGGCAACCAGAGATCAATGTTCTCATTTTTGCCACAATGACCCCATCTATCCCAGTGAAATGCCTCCATCACAAGCCACAGGAGTTGCAATAATGCTTTTGCTCACCAGGTAATCTGGAGTAGGATGTTATAGCGATGGGAAAGGACTTCTGAAGACGCTTCTATACCCTTTCTACTTTTTTTTCCCCAATAAACGATTTCCTTGTTCCTCAACAAACTGCCACCACGGTGCTGTGATCTCACACGCACAAGGTAAAGCAGCTACTTCACATCAATAAATAGCAGCTTTCATAAAACAAAAGGGTCCAGAACCATTATGGACACTTCACAGCTGTCGGATATAGATTATTCTCCTGCCTGTGCACTGCTACAAAGTTAAGGACGAAGATACAGAGGCCACAGTGAGACACGTACGGGCACCATACTAAACACATGATCCCAGGCAGCATGAAAAAGTCTCAAATTGATATTCCCGGCTGTCTCATTTAGCCCTTTTCTGCAAGCGTAAGTCACCGGGGACGAACTGACCAATTAGCTTCACTGCCTCTAGCAGAGCTGTGCTAAATGCTTACCTTGACAGTCACAAGAGACGCTCCTCAAATGCACAACCTATTGACTCATTGAGATACTATAAACATCTAACCAGGAAAAAGGAAATAAAAGATAATAGGTTCTATCCAAAAAAGGATTGAACTCAAAAACACTGCAGTGCCTTTATTTTAAACTAGCCAAACCAGCTTTTCACAAGCCAAGGAGAGTACCAGGTCCTACCTAATCTTTGTTCTGAAAAGAACAGCAATAATGCAATACAATACATGCACTTTGCTTTTCTGCAGGTCATCCTGAAGATCTGTTTGCACTGACTGACAATTTTTAACTTGGAACACCCATGCAAAGTATGCATGACACCATTTTTACATAAGTAAATATTACCTCTTACGGGAGATGATGCTGAGACACAGCTAAAAGTCAATGCTATTTAGAGCAATTTCGTGATCGGAATGTTCTGTTTGAGGGCATTTAACTTGGCACTTTGGAGATCTAAATACTGGAGCTGCTGACCGTCTCTCTGTTGCTCAGTAACACCGGGTGCTGTGGGTTATCAGCATCCTTCTGCTTCTCCCCACTCCACGCAGCAATAGCTGCTAGGACCACATATGGCCACAGGGTGAACAGGAAAGGGTGCGGTGGCTGCTGCCACATCACATGAGCTGACTGAGTCCCCCAGCTGCACCAGAGTGTGCTAATGGGTACTTCCTCTCCCCGGGGACTTGCACCTGGCTTGAGTTGTTTAAATAACTTTCCCAAAGTCATACAGTTGCATCAGAGTTAAAAATAGAACTCATACTGGCTAAAACCCTTTCTCAGAACAAATCAGACCCCACTTAGAGCTTTTCCCCTTTGTAATGAGCTCTTTCACATTTCCTTTCTGAATTTCTTCCGTGTGTCCACACGTTTAGCTCCTCAGCAAGCTTTAACTGCTGCGGATAGCAAATGAGTAAACCAGTTGTAAGAGAACAGCCTGAACCAAGGCTGCCCTTCGAAGGTCAATTTATCCTGTGTTACACTGCATCAGCATTTTCTGATTGTCTGAAGCAGATTTATCCTTGAAGAGAAGCCCATCTTTCACACATCATACAAAGGGCAGGTGCATTTACTAATGTGAGGGCACACAAGAATCCTTTGAACAGTAGCTGTGCATGGTGAATGAGTAAGGAACTGCACGTAGTTGCTGATGCAAAAATTTTTAGCTCATTCTGTGGTTAAAACCAGAATCTCACTTACTGCTTGCTCCCTCCATACTAATTCTTCATGTTTAATATTAGCCTTCTGGAGCCACCCTATACTGTCATCTCTCAGGCATTCAGTGGGAACCCGAGGGAGGAGCTTCAGCTTTAAGGAATGTCACGTTTCCCTTACAAATACAGCAGCTTAACTGTCTACACCCCAAAGAGCTATCAGAGAAAATGTAAACTTCTTTTTCAAGCTATTTTACTTGGCGCATGTTGTCATTAAAGCTGTTGTTCTCATCACAACTCATTTTTTATTTTATACACATGCACATGGTTTGAGGAAAGATTTTTGCATCCTGCTTTGTCAGCTTTGACCATTCACTGAGTAACTGACACCAAAGCCAAGCTCAGTGTGTTTTCCTTTCCATTCGTAAGAACTGGGGAAAAAAGTTACCAAGCTCAGCTTGTAAACAGAGATCATGACAATTCATCTACTGTGCAAATTAGATGACTATACTAGAAAACCTACAATACAGCACCTTGGCCTTTGAAGAACAGAACACGTAACAACACCCTTAGCCTGGAACGTAAAGTTGTTGTACCTTTAGTTTCAAAGGACCACATGACGACGGGCTTAGAAGAAAGCCCAGCAAGAGAATAGCTGCCAGAAACAAAACAGTAGAACACGGCGGTGTGAGGTACTGGTAGAACAGAAACCCGTGGTCCTTCCGTTTTATTTGGCAGAAAAGTACCCCAAAGTCAAAGGATATGCCACCGCGGGACCGTCCAACTGTAAAGAAAGGAGCGTTCGCTGCTAGATGCAGGGGCTGCAGAGAATCGCAGCAGCCAAGCGTGGCAGGAAAAGCGTTATATCGCCTTACCCCGGCTCTCTGCCCTGAGCTCTTCCTAATTCGGGCCTTTCGGCCACTGCTAAAACTCCGCCTCCTCCCTCGAGGCCCGTCCTTCCCCAAGCACATCGCCGCGAGCCGGACCGCCTCCTTTCAGCTCCCCTCCCCTCCCCCCGGGGCGACCTGCCACCGGGCACCGAGGTTGTGTCAGGGCTCCCCCGCCCCGGGCGGCAGGTGCCGACAGACTCGCGGCCGCCCCGTCACGGGCCCCGGCGGCCTCGCAGCCCTAACGGCTCCCGGCCGCTACCAATCGACCGCCGATCCCCCCCCGCCCTGCCCCGCGCGAGCAGGCGGACTGAATCGAGCCCGGCTGGCGCGAGACCAGGACCCGCCCCCAAAGCGTCCCCACGGGGCTGGGCGTGGGCCGCTCAGGTAGCTAAGTCGCGCGCCGTCTCTCGGGAGCTATCGATGGAGCGCCGCGCCCTCGCCTGAGCTTCTGGGCTGCGTAGCCGAGCACCGATATGCTTCCCTCCCCAGCCCCCAGTCCTCCCCGCCCCTGGGCGAGCCTCCGCGGGCAGGCCGCGCAGTCGAGCGCCGAGGCGGCGGCGCGATTGGCCGCGCCTGGCGGGAGGGGGCCGCACCGTCGGGCGGCGGCGGGGCCGTGGCAGGAAGCGGCGGGGACGGGGCGGCAGCCTCCCTCCAGCCCTCCCGGGCGGCGCGGACGTGGCCCGCCGCCGCCGCCACCGGCCTCCCGGCGCCAGGTGAGGGCGGCGGCCGTTGGCACCGGCCGCGTGGCCCGCCCGGTGGCGGGGGGAGGGGGGGCTGCGGCCCTCAGAGGGGCGCGGGAGGCTCCGGCCGCCGCTGGGCGCCGGGGCGCGTGTTGGTACGCGGCGGCCGCGCTCTCCCCGGGGCCGGAGGCGGCTCTGGCGGGAGAGGGGGGGAGCAGCGGCGGTGCCGTGTGCCGGCAGCGCTGTCCCGGCCGGGGCGGGTGACACTTGCCCGTTCAGACCGGTCCGCTCGCGAGCGCGTAACTTGAGCGGCACTCGTGCGGGCTTAGTGGAGCCCGCGGGGAAAGGGGAGCTTCGCTCCCGCCCGCTTTCTGTAAACGGGGTTGAAACTTAAGCACGCTGTCTCGGTTTTAGCGGAAGACGCCCCTGTTCTTTTAATGACGTCCAGAAGTCATTTACGGTAGGTGCTAAGCATAGTCTAGCAGTGGTCTTATTTGTGGAGCGGGGAGAGGGAAGGAGCCACCTGCGTGTTTTGGAAGCAAGTGCTGGGCTCTTAGATCTCTGGTGGTTATATGCCTATATGCGCACGGACACGCACATGCATATGTATACGTGCATAATTGAATTTAGGGCCTCACTTTTCACTTTTCACAGGAAAGTAGGCAGAATTAACTACCTAATCCTATAACTATAACGCTTGTAAAACTTTAGTAGCCGTTGAGTAGCCCTGGTGGCATCCAAGTTTTCCTGTGGTTGCTTACTCAGCCTTGGCAGAGCCGAGCAGCTCAGGGCCGAGTTCGTGCCCAGCCGTTGCTGCTATCTGCAAGCAGGGTGTTTTCCCCCGGTTGCGTTCTAGCAGCCGCGCGCTGGTCTCGTGGGTGCGTGGAGTACGCACCCGTTCTGCACGCGGGCTAGTGGCAGCTGCCATGTTTTCTTAAAAATGGCAAACCAGGTGGTACTGGTACGGCCTCCCTTGCTGCAGAGAAGCCCCACAGGAAAAGAAGCTATGTGAGACCTGTCTTCCTTTCCACTTCCTGTCCAAGAGGGTTTCAGATCACGTTACCCACCTAACAGGATAGTGGCCTAGGCAGGAAGATGTAAGCAGTTCAGTTACGGACGCGGGGACGCTCTTTGCCTCTCCTGTTGAAGCTGTTCCACGGTGCAGGACGTGATTAGACCTTCACGGGGTAAGGGAGCAGCGGGGGACTCGCGCTCCTGGCTGCAGCTTTCAGTGCTTGTGTTTGGGTGAGAATAAATGGCTTCCGATCTGTTCTCCAAGGTCTGCTTACGTTTTTTTGAACGAAACTTTACTAGCAACTACACCACTTAGAGTACTGTAGCTTATTTTGCTAGTGGTCATTAGCATAGTAAAACTGGTACAAAATGTGGTGGAGCACATGTACATGTGTTGGTGCTTCTGTACTGGTAATGGATTATTGGTGCAGAGAATACTACGCCATGCTCTTTCTCCTCTGTTTTGTTTGTCTTCCAAACTTTATTTCTGGCAGCTAGCTAATTCTGACTTCTCAAAGAGTAATGTAACAATATAGGTAGTGTTTTAAGTGTAAATACTTGTCGACAAACTCTTTTTTTGAAACCTTGAAGTTAATACAAAATGTTTGGCATCTTAGTGCTTTATGCATCCACTATGAGGCTGCAGACTGTTCATATGTGTATTAATATATGTGTTAATTTATTTTTGGAGGTTGTCAAATGAAGATTTTTTTTTTGTTTACCCAATAGTTATGTGATGGATGATTCATTTTCTTTGGCATTTGATTTGAGGAAAACTGAGCTAAGTTGTTTCCATCTTCCCAATAGGAGGGTTTTCAGACTGCAAACTAATTCTTTTGTGTGTGTTTCACCTATAGTGGCTCTCTGTACATCCCTCTCGCTTTTAACGCAGAGTTACAGAGGTAACAAAGGATCCTTGCAAATGAAATAATTTTTAAAGATGAGATATTTCTGCTTATGTATTGTAAATAGCTGTCTTGTACCAACAGTCTTCTGTTGCTAAATTTATTTTTCACGATATGTTGCAAAAGGGGATGGTCTGTTAACAGAACTGAGCTCTGTCCCTTCTTCTGACTAGTCAGCTGGTTTCTGTCTAAGGGGAAAAAAAAAAAAAGAAGTGCATGTAGCTAGTTTGGAATTTGCTGGGCAAACATAGGCTGTTCAGGAAACCCTATGGCTGGGAAGAAGAGAGGTGTTAATGTCAGCGAAGCTCACTACACAAAGGGTGGGATCAGTGAGTTTGGACCAGGAACACAGCCTAGTTGTTTCCCCTGTTTACTGATCTTTGTTCCAGGTCGTTCTGCAGCCTCAAAATGCTGCAGCATTCAGATTATGAGAAAAGGATGGGGAGGAGGTGTTCGTGAAACACTTTCAATTTTATTTATTTGTTGATTTCACAGAAAAATGTTTAGTGTTTAAGCTTAATATTTTTTATATAAGGGGAAAAAAAACTTTTGAAGAAAAGAACAAACTTCTTTAAAGAAAGAATTCAGGTTCTTCTAACAACCTTTCCATGGTTCAGTTGCAGCATTTGCAACAGAGTTTGTTGATAAAAGTACAAGTTTGATATCGAAGATGTTCAAGAAGTAGATTTTTATTTGCTCATCTTTTTAATAGATGTGTGTTTACCCAGCAGGAAAAGAAATCAAAAAAGGTAAACCAAAAAAGAATCATTTTATTTTATGCTGTTTCATTTTCAAACTACTTCCTTATTTGAAGGCCATTGATTAAACCAGAATGATTCGATTGCCTTTGGCTTAGTGCTATGTAACAAACGTTCTGCAATTGCGTTGTTCATTAGTTCTCGCAAGGGTGGGATTTCCTGACACTGGCTTTATCGCTCTCTGAAATCACTGTGGTATATTTATTTTAATTTGAAACATACTTTACAAAGTATTGATTTGATGAATCCAAGTTTCGGTAGACGTTTTGGGTAAAAAGAAGGAAATCTAGATCTCATCCTATTTTTAATGTCGACAGCACACACTGACTTTTCGTTTTAGTAGTCTGCTGCATTTGAGTAGCTATATCATAGCGCATGAAGCTCAGTCGTGCAGTCTGCACCATTAAAAATCATCATGGGGTACTGCATGTCCGGAACTGTAATCTGTGAACCTCGGTTCCTAATTAAGGAGGAGGACAGCTGAAATAGAAATTAAAGTAAATTAATTGGGTGTGGTCTTCCACCTCCTGAGCTGCTGAAGGATGTTGGAAAGCTGAGTTCGAATGCCCTCCTAGTTCTTTATGATAGTGTGGCAGCTTCTGTTGGGTCTGTATGAAGCCTCAGTTCAGAGCATTAAAGAACAGTGCTTTTAATATTAAGTATATTGTCCGCTCTGTGGAAATGTATGTTAGGTCTTTAATTCTTCCTTCATGCTGGGAATAGAAAAAGTATATGTAAAGATTCATAGTCTTGCTCTCGCATTGAAGAAATGTAGAGTAGTGCTAGTATAACAAAACTTGTTTGAATTAATTCAAAGAGGTTACTTTGAAATTAGGGTGTCTTGCTGGCTTGGAATAAGCTTTTTTTTTTTTTTTTACTGAGGATGGCGAAGAATGCATTTCTGAACTGTTTGGAAGTTTTCTTGTTTATATACTCATCCTTGTGTTTGCATTGTCTTACTGGGCTTTCCCTCTGTTAGAAATTCTTGCATTAATTTGTAGGGACAGGGAAATTTCAGATTTAATATAGGGAGCTTACAGAACAAGTTTGCCTGAGTTGTTAATGAAGTAAGCACTTATGCCCTTGAACAGGTAATAGCCTGATGTTGATGTAATTACTCTTTTTCTCCACCCTGAATATTAGGTCAAAATGGACTCTGGTTTATTTTAAATTTAGTGAAACCAATAGTTATGTGGGAACGCGCAGTTGCATGCCTTACTGCTTAGCTACAAAAAACTTTCAAATAAGGACGTTCTCACAGTTTGTCCAGCATATTGATTTCAATTTATCTTTCTAAACAGTAGTATAATTAGGCTTAGTTAGATAATACAGGCTAATTGGGCAGAGTTGGAGAGGATAGCTCGTTCAGATGAGCTAGTCTTCATCAGGTCATCTTCAAAGTTTTGAAATGGTAAATTCCCTCTGTTTGCACCCCCTTGTTTTGACTGTCGTTCTGTTGAGGCTTACCTGAGAGACTGAGGAATTCCTGAAAGGGAGAGTAAACGGTGACCTTAGCGTGTCAGGCTTTTGGTTGTGAAACAACTTCATGACTTTGCTTTTGGGCAAGCGTCTCTGCTGCTGGTTGTACTGTCTCTGGGAAGAGCGAGCTGAGCAGGTGTCGCTCTAATTGTAGCAACGTTAACCCCAGAGTCCTGGCTAAATACCAGCTGAGGAAACTATACGCTGCCTACCTACATTTCTCTCTAGCCTAAAACTCCATATATGTTTGGGAGTTTTTTTGTTGTGTGGGTTTTATTTTTCTTCTAACTTTTCTTGCAAACTGTTATTGTGATACGGAGCGTGATGGAGGCCGTGTCCTAGAGTAACCGGTTGCTTTTCAGCACTGGGGGGGATGAATCTTGTACTTAGTGAGTGCATTTTCACATGGGTTAAGCGGTTTAGGATGAAAGGTGTTATGACTACCAGATACTATCATCGTTTTATGAGCAGGATGTCTTTATTAGATTGGAATTGATGAATATGTGCCAAATAGTGCGCGTGCTGAGTCTACTTCTGGAGAGATGCAAATAGTGTGCTTGTGTCCTACATTAAATCTCCCTCCCCTTTAACTAAACAAATTGAGATTCTCTTGCACAGAATCTGTTATAAAATTGAGCAGATTTCTTTAGGGTTGCCCTTGAACATTGTGAGTGTTTCAGCCAGATTTAAGAGTGTAGTCACTGATGATTCACGTTGAGATGATGTTTTCCTTCCTTGTAAAGGAGCATATGTGGGTACGTAGCATATGGTACTGCTGAAAAATGTTAAATGTTTGATTTGTGATTTGATTTGTTTGTGATTTATTACATAGTGAAAAGAGTTTGGAGATTTAGTCTAACACTAAGCAGAAAGCTTTTGTAAACAGCTCTGGCTGCTGCTTTTGTTATTGGTTGCACTGTGTTGTAGTGGTAAATTTTTTCAAAGAATTCCTTTAAATTAAAACAGCTTTCTTCCAAAAATTATGTACATCTGTTACACTGGAGAAAATGTATGCACTTAGGATGTTTCATTAAAAAGATGTGATTTCTGAGACTGAAACAGGTTTGAATGCATTGTTTCAGCAGCTCTGTCCTGCTAGTTCATATAGCCCTCCAGCCATCCAGTGGGGTGTTTATTTTCCCACAGGTCAGTCTTGTTCTTTTGGATGAGGACTTAAAAACTGAAATCCTTTCCCCCTTACATGGGGAGCAGAGGTATTAAGAATGTGTAGATGGATGCCTTTCCTCCTGTCTTACTCGCCAAAACGTGCCGCTCGGTTGGATGCTTGCTGACTAGGCTTTCATAGTATTAGTGATAAGGGTCTTGAAAGTTGATATACTCTATGCAAATATAGTTGCATGGGGTTTTGGAAGTAGCACAGCTCCAGTTCTTGTTTCAGAGAAGTCCTTTCCCCCTCTGCCCCTGCCCCTCAAAAGGGACTTAAACAATATACAGGAACCTTCACTTGAACCTTAGAGTGGTGTTTGCATTTGTATTTGCTTTTTCTACCAAAAATTCACTCTAACAGACTTGTAAACATTATCATCACTGGTGAAAGAAATTCTAATCCAGATTTGATACTATTTTTGTTAACCCAAGGATAAACTAGATCTGTAAACATCTGAGCAGTTAGAAGGAATATATACATTTTCTCAGTCTTTTTGTGTGTGTGAAAAATATCAGATGAGTCTTATTTGCTTCTCGCTTGATTTATGTCAATCTACTTTTGGGATAGAAGCTTTCACTTCAGTGCTGCTTGAGCCTTTGACTCATTTTGACTGGTGCAGATAAAAATTGAGTATGCTGTATCCATAAGAAAAAAATATTTATGGCATCATGAACAACTGTTTTGCTTAATAAAAGGAAGCATTATCTGTAGTTGAAGGAATTAACTAATGACTTCTTGTTACCATCGCCTTCAGGATCTTAGATCCTCCCTTTACTTGCCTCATTCTTAGTCATAGGTTAGAAGAGGAAAACAAGCTTTTTTTTTTTTTTTTTTTTCCCCTCCCCACTCTTAAGCAGTTTCTCAACTTTAGATGAACTGCTCAATGACCTAAACTTTTTGACTAAACAGAAATTAAGAGAATATTCCCTTTTCACCTACAGAATAAACTACTGTTATTAAAAACTCACTCTATCACATAAACGGACTCTGGATACCAGTTTTAACCTGCACATAAACTCTTCAGAAAAGTATAGTCTCGAATGAATTTAAATTTATAACACTTTTTAATCTTAACATGGATTGGTTGTAATTTCAATTTTAACTTTAAGCCTCTTTCAGAAGAGGGGAAAACATTTCTTATCTGGAAAGTATGCGAGTGGCAGAGCAGATAAGATAATTGAGACCTAAATGTGAGCTAGGGTGGAAACTGAGTCTCTGTTAAAGAGTCGGGTCTCGTCCAGTTGGCCACAGTCGGATGCTGCTTTAATGCATTACTAATGCAATGAGTTTTGTCATCCTTTGGAGAACACAGTGACTTTTGACTCTCCTGCTGCTTTTGTATTAAAAGTCCTGAGCCTTTAGCTGAAGTGATAGAGGCTCATGCTTTCATAGTCTGAGGGGGAAAAAAGAGTTTTATGGCTATCCTACCTGTAACTACTTTTTGCTCTTAAAGTGAAGAATAGAAACCAGAAATGTTCCAACCAGAGATGTTCAGTTTGAGCTACTGTTTCTCAGACTTGTTTGTGTAAATTTCTGTGCAGTGCCCTTATCTGTAGCAGGATCCACAGAGAAAACGGCAAGCTTTCCGTTTTCGGTCGTTCCTGGTGTGGGAGAGCTCCCGTTCCAGTTTTAAAGGTTGTGTGTTCAGGACTTGATGATGACCCAAGTGAGTAGATGGTGGTAATGCAAAATTCTAACAAAATTAGAATAAACGAGTAACTACTGGAATGATTTTGTACTACAAAATCTCTTATTTTTACTTTGTTTACTTTAACTCTGCTTTTGTACTTTTCAACTTTGTATTTTTTTGGAGGTCTTCCTTCTCCCCCCCTGCCCCCCCCCCCCCCCCCCCAAAGTACTTAATTTCAACTCAGGTTGGACTTTTAGAGAAGGTGAATTTAGCAGCTTCTTTGGTTTCATGTTGCAAGAAGTACAGTCTAGGAATGCTGCAGGTATTAGTAGTTTTATCTTGTTCTTTGGGGTACCATATGAACATGTCATAAATTAAGGATATCTAATTTGTAAAGAGCTGCAGAAGCTGCAAATAAATGTGTGGTGTACAACAGGGGCAATTTAAAAATCTGAGGGCTCACTATATGTCAACTTAGCCAAATGCTCCAAATTTCAGGTGTGTTGGGGACCTTTTTTGTATTTGGGATTGCGACTGTATGTTGTAGAGAGATTTCCCTCAGTGTGGCAAGGATTGTTTAGTGCATCCTAGTGAGGTAGGCAATAATTTGCTGGCTAAAGCTTGTTGTTTATTTTCCTTTTTTCCCCCAGCCACCTGAATGTTTTGGAGGAATGTTATCTGTGTTTTTGAGCAAGGTTCCCGTTTCTTTGTATGCTGAGCCGCAACCTGCCAGAAGTGGTCAAATCAAATTGCTGTCTGATCTGTTACACAGTTTATATTGGATTTAGGTGCTGGAGAAGTTCAGAGCAGCAAAGGGATAAGAACCCCGGTCTACTGATATTGCAAGTCAGTGACTGGAGCCCCAGGCTACCCGTGCTGCTCTGCTTGTGTTTAAGGTCAACTGCTTGCAAATATTTTAGGAAGGCCTGTATTCAAATGCTATTTATAAGACCAGACTAATTTCTTTCTTCATAATGATAGCCTTTTGGCTGATGACAGGAATGGAAACTAGAAGAACTGGATTTTATATGCCAGTAATCAGCTGCATATCCACAGGGAAGTCGCTTGCTAGCTTTCTGCCTCAGTTTTTTATCTGTATTTAAATTAAAAAAAAAAAAAAAAAAAAGAAGAAATAGTTGACTAATACCTGCCTCACAAGGCTATGAATGCACATGTAGCGTCATGCTAGTAACCTCATGCTGTGAGCTCTTTGGAAAACACTATAGGAATGTGCAAGGGGTTTATTATGTTTGAAGCCCTGGCAGTGAAAGAACTAGTTAAGCCTGGGTTATTGCTAGACCCTTCATTAAGGAGTCTTAATAGCTGAAGCTATGACAGTCGCTGTTCCGGGCTTCACCTTCAGTTACAGTGGGCAGATTGAGACTGCTGCGCGCTTGGAGCATTGCAGTGGTTCGGAGCAGAACTGAAGCGTATGCGCTAATGCCTGAGCCTGCCTTGAGCGCCTCATTTCTATTTCACGGCTGGTTTTGCATGCAGGTCATGCTATAGCCTAAGTGAATTTTGGCAGCATAAGCAGAGTGGTGATTACTTATCCCGCCACTAGTGAGCCCTTAGCGCCTTCTTGCAAAAAAAGGGGCTGTATATCCAGCTGAAATTTTCCTTTGTATCTGCCTACCTCTTTTAGTCTGTCATGTTTTCGCCGTGTAAATGAGCAAGACCAAAATATTTGTTAGGCAGCAGAAATTTTAGCGCATGGTAATAAAGGTATGAACCAAATAGAAAAACCTATTAAGACTTTGCAAACTTCAAACTCAAGTTGTCTTTATTTTGACCTGCAAACCCGTGTCACTTCTGTGTGGATGCCTGCGTTTTGGTTTTTAAAAACTTATTTGATAGTATGTTTATAAAATCTGTGCCGGAAACTTATCCTTTCTGGCAAGCATTGTGAAGGAGAAAACCCGTTTTAAGAAAGGCTAGATATCAGGGTATTTTCCCCAAACGAAATACCATTGCAAAGGGCTGACAAGGTTATGCTGAACCTCAGTAGCGCTGCAATCACCTGCTTGAAAATCAAGAGATAGCTTTGAAAATTGAGATCTAAATCTAGAGTTACTTTTATTTGCCTTTTGGGTTTGGTCTTTTCATGATTATAGAGGTAAGCTGGCTTTGGTGACTTGACAGATTTGAAACGTATTGATGAAAAAATCCCTCTCGGATTCTTATGTAAACGCATGACTTCAGGAGCTAGGAATCAGGATTTTGAGAGCATGAAATCGATTGTGAATTTTAAATCCCAAGACTAAGTTAACATGAATTTGAAGCGGATGTTAGCACTGAAGGAGAAAGCAGCTGTTACTCTCTAGCTTTTCCTTTGCTCCGCTGAGCTGTGTTGGCACAGACTGTGGTGTTACCAGAGGGTGATGCAGATTCGGAAACCGGTCCGGCCGTAAAATCACCACTTGGCATAGCATGGTCAGTGGTCCTGGGGCAGGAAAGAGCAGATGGGGAATGAGGATAGGGCTGGAAGGCAGAGACCTCCCCCTAGTCCCGGAACTGTATCGTTCAGTTATACCGAGGGTTTTTTGTTTGTTTGTTTCCTTTGGAGAAAAACCCACAGCACTTCAGTGTAGCTTGGTGAGTAAATGAGCCAGTTTCACTTTCTATTTCTTGTGCGTTAGCCTGGTTGAGCAGCACTTCTGGAGTCGAAGGCTGCAAACTACGCTGGAAACTTAAAGCAAAATTAACAGGTTTCCCTTTCAGTCATATTTTACCCTGTTTTCTGAAGGTTTTCTTTAGGGAACTGAAATTTGGAGCTTTACATATGACTTGAACCTCGAATGTTTTGTTTGTTTTTGTTTTGGGTTTTTTGTTTGGTTTTTAGGATTTTTGTGTTCAAATTTGTAATATAAATGAGGGAAACCTATTTTTTGAAAAGCTGGCGTGGTTTGGTGCGTGTTGGGTGTTCAGTATTTTATAGCCTACGTAGAAGAATAACCCTGCTGTGGGAAGTGCAAAGACACAAAGCAGGATGCCAGTCTCATAAGCACTGTGAATAGTGAGCAGAGGCTGATGGCAGTTAGCAAACAGGTATTGCCAAACAGACTTTTATTTAATGCTTCAGATATGCAGTGGCTTTTTTAAATGTTAGGTCCTGGCACCGTATGGCAGGAATCATGTGACAGGTAAAAAGCTGTTTCTTCAGATTAAGCACTAAGCATTGTAGAAGTGCGAGAATTACTTGGAACATATAACCAAGAGCCTAAAATTAGAAGAAGAAGCAGCACCAATATTTGTTCATTTGCTTCAGAAAAAGATCAGCTTGATTAATACAAATGAGGGAAAGCTTGGGTAAGCAGTACAGCACAACAGAAACATTTTTGAGCTTTGCTAAGCACACCTGGCTTTCAAAACCATCCAGGGAATTTGTGGGGAATGCGTAAAGAATAAAACATCTCAATTAAAGAGCATTTGGCTGCTAGTGGCTGGGCCTCCTCATCCAAAGAGCATTTGCAGCTGTTCTCAGTGAGGTTGTGGGTAAGAGTCTCAGGGGTGTATAGAGAGGAAGTTAAAGAACTTCCATATTTATGATCTCTGTTTTCCCGGTTGCCTTAAACAAAAAGGACAGCTTAATTTGAGTTGTCATGCATAAACTAAGAACCCTTGCAAAGCTCAGCTGCACGCTGAGTGTCTGGATGCAACTTGTTCTGTGTCCTACGGTTTTGCACTCTTGCTGTTCCGAAGCTGTGTAGGAAATGGTAGGGGGACGTGTGCGCGCGCGTGTGTGTGTGCGCGCAGAGTTCCCTCTTGCGTCTTTGGTCCCTGGCAGAAGGAACTTCCTAGCGCTGATTGCTAACGTAGCAGAACCGCAAGCGTTTGCTGGTACTATTAGTGGAAGGGGGATGTAGGCAGAACCCACTCCCCCTGACTAAGGATTAATTTAAAGAAACACTTGCAAAGTTTCAGGCTGACTTACTGAAACAGATGGCTTTCCTTCCAGTCACCAGAGGTCTTATCCAGGTTGGGGCAAACAGCTAGGAGGTTTTGTTAAAACGGATATTTAAAACCAGGCTCTTGCGCTTTGATGATTAACTAGAGGCCAAGGAACTGCATTTTACAGGTAATAGGGAAGATTTTGGTTACTGTTGCGTGGGCATTAGAGACTCCCTGCCCAGGCTGCCGTGCCCAACAGGTAGGGTCATCTTGAGCTGGGCTCATCTGAGCTGTATGGCCTGGAGCCATTGCCTGGTCTAAGTGAGTTTTTAAAATGTTCTTTTTAGTGTCAGGGCAACAGTGGAGCACAAAATGTTATGAATAACTGTCATTTGTGATTTATTCTGCCTTTTCCCCCTCTTCTCAGGGGGAAAACAGAATATGCACTATACAGTTGGGTGTTTTGTTGTTTTTTGTTTGTTTCTTGTTTTGTTTGTAAAGGCACATGTGCCATCTCTTCGTTAGAGAAGACAGGTCAGAGAAGAACGTGCTGCCCTTTCGCTGGAAGCTTGCAAAGACTTTGGAGGGTCTTTGCTGCTTCTCTACGTTTACTCTGATATGTAGGACCATGTTTTGAAAGTGGCATGTCTCCTGCACAGTTGAGTTTCACTTTAAGATTATCCTAATTTTGCTTGCTTTTTTTTCCTCTCCCTCATCCACGATCACTATGTGCCCTTTTTATGTTTTATATAGAAAAAGTGAAGGCCAAATACACCTCATGTGTTATGTCCTTCTTAAAAAGATTGTGGTCAGGTCAGATTTGATCCCTGTATTGGCAGAGCAGCAAGATAAAGGAGCATGCTCACGTTGTAAAGTTGTGTGTGTGGTTTTTTTTTTTTGTTGTTGTTTTTTATGAGACATTGAAGTGGAATGAGCAAACCTCATAAATTAAAACATCTTTTCTTTTTTATGACCAATCAAAATATTTTGAAATTAAAAGTAAAACTGAAGTTGAGTAAATTTTTTTTTTTTTTTTTTTTTTGAGCCAGTTGCACTAAGAGCTCATTTTATGTAATTGCTGGGGTGTGCCTCTAACTTCTGGGCAGGACTGTGGCCTGTTAGCATCAAGTTCAGCTTGCGATGTTGCAATGAAGGAGGAAGTGAGTGTGTGTGTGTGCTGGGGAGGGGGGGGAACGAAGCACTTCTGCCTAGCTGCATAAGGTGGGAATTGCAGCTGGCTGGTTATTTTTAGCTTCTAATTATCTCATTGTAAATGTGAATCTTTCTTTTCAGCCTGTTTGGTAAATGAAACTGGCAGTTTATTGCTGTGAAAATCTTTCTTTCTTACCAAAATGCACCTGAGCACAGATAAGTTTTTCACCCCAATTTTATTCATTAAACCTTTAAGTCTTTTAACGTCCTATGATGCGCAAGTGGGTGCCATGCATTTTGCAGGTGTCCTTATCTGCTGTTGATTTCTGCAGCCATATATTCATGGTTTAGATCCCCGTAGCTAAGGATATAGGCATAGTAGGGATTGCAAGGAAAAGTAGGATCTAGATCCACTTCTGTAGTTGGAAAGACACAGAAGCTTAATCAGAGGGGGAAAAAGTAAGAACAGCAGATGTGGTTTTGCTCCTTCCATGCACGATGATGCACCAATGTGGTTATAAGGACTTTTTCGTAGGTAGGCAAAAGATACCAGCAGTTTCCATCAGTGTGTTTTCCAGTCACTCACTGTGATAGTGATTCATATATGTTCTTGCTCGGTTGTTCATCCTCGCCTGAGAGAAGATGTGTAGAACATTTCCATTTTAAGCCCTTCAGAGTAACGGATGAATAAGCTCACCCTTCCTATGTTATTTTGCCAGAGCGGGTGAACTTTTCTCCCTGGGATCAGTCTCTTTCACTGCACTGGCCTAAAACATCCGTCCTCTGAAAAGTCAGCGTTCGGAGAGCGCAGGAAGGCAAGAAAATAGTCTGACCCTTTTGCTGGTCTCAGAATGCACTGTTAAACGTAACAAGTTTTCTAAACATATGGAGCAATATTTTCCTGGTTCCCTGACTCCCCCCACATATGAGATACTGTTAATGTCTATACAGTTAATTTGGAGTTACTGAGTTTTGGTAGCCATGTACATTGCTAAGTGTTGATGCTGGTTATTCTGGGCTTCCTTAAAAAAATGCGGAAATCTTTTGTAGATGGAAGCCCTATGTCTGTCTGGGTAGGTAGGACACATGCAACAGCAGTACGTGCCTCCTTTTTTGTAGTGGGTAGTGCCCTTCAGCCTCTAACAAGAGGCTGGTCTTGGTCTGTAATTGTCTCCTGGTCTTTGGTTAGACCGCTAACAGTGCAAATGGTGTTGCTGCCTTTTGTGAGGAGTAGTTTGAAACCCTCAGCTCATTTCCCAAAGGCGAGCAAACCGTGTTTGGAGTTTAAACGTTGTCAATCTCTGCTGACCTGTCACAAGAGCTCCTGAAAACAGTGGTGGCCAGAATTGATGAGAAGCTCTCAGTATGCAGGATGAGGAGGGGAAGGTATACCGGTATAATTTCAGAAGTGAAAGAGCCCAGACTGGAGTGCCAGGGCGTATAGTTTCTGTCCTTGTTTAATCTTAAACCGTGTGTTTTGAGATGATCTTTATACGGCTTTAGACTGTCTTATGCTGACTCAGTTTGGCTGTGAAAGTCTGAAAACTTCTGGTCTAGAGCAAGATTTCCTCTGTCAACAAAATGGGTGTATCCTGGATATGACTTTTTCTCTATTAGCAAAACATCTCCTTTCATGTTGACCTTGAGCGATC